>NC_073234.2:135169583-135481354 GCF_029281585.2 Gorilla gorilla gorilla
CCTGTAATCCCAGCTACTCAGGAGGATAAGATGCAAGGATTGCTTGAGCCCAGGAGTTTGAAGCCTCAGTGAGCTATGATCACACTACCACATTCTACCCTGGGTGATGGAGCAAGAACCTGTCTCAAAACAATAAACAGATAAATAAAAGAACATACGGATCTCTCTTAGCTTTCATAGGGTTCAACTGGCAGAAAGATGAACAAGATGTATGGGGAAGAAGGGGAGCAAAATGTTTATTTGAAATAAGAGATTCCACTAAAGACATCTAAATCAATTTAAGATAGAATATGGCTTTTGGTAGGAACATCAATATATCACCAAATCATAGAATATGTTTCACAAAGGGTTACTTTCATCATGCAAAGGTGCCAGTGGACTACTGTATACATTCTCACAATTTTCTAACAATTGAAGTACCAGGGGTCACAGGAGAACACTTTGAGGTCATTTCTGGGTTGTTTTCCCATATGTCTTTCCACAGCTCACTGCAGCCTCAACCTCCTGATCACACGCGATCCTCCCACCTCAGGCTCCCAAGTAGCTGGGACTACAGATGTGTGCCACCTGCCTGGCTAATTTTTGTATTTTTTGTAGACAAGATGAGAAGGGCGTCTCACTTTGTTACACAGACTGGTCTCCAATCCCTGGACTCAAGCGATCTGCCCACCTTGGCCCCCCAAAGTGCTGAAATTACAGATGTGAACCACTGTGCCTGGCCTCCTATATTTCTTTTACTGAAAAACGACCAAAAATAACGCCAGCGGTAAAAGATGCCAGGGTGGTGATGGTGATGATACTGTGTGAGCATGTACGTGTTAGATTCTCCAAGAAAGGACCACTCAATTCTTTGAGAATACCAACCAAATCAATAACAAGATATCACAAAAATTGAAATCCCCCTGCAATGTCTGGTTGGAAAGGGGAAGTGACAATATTCAAGATATAATAAACAGCATCTGATTCTCAAGGACATAAGAATGAATTAAAGGCTTGATCCAAATCGTCATGAAAATGGGATGTGATTTTAAAGGAAATTGATAGAGCGGCAGCCATTTCTAATAGCATAGTGGGCTACATGTCAGGCCAGCCCTTCTCTTGAAAATGATTTAAAATGCTAGATAAAATATAAAAAACATTTTCCCAAAAGCACCTACAAGTTGGCAAGAGAGTACGAAATTGCCAAAAACTAAGTAAAACAGAAGCAGGGAGAGGTAAGAAGGGTTTAACCTGAGATATTTTACTGAAACAAATTAACTTGAGTTTCAGTTTTTATAGCCTCTGTGGTCAAGAAAAGGCAGAAATGAAAGCCCCTGATCACCCGCCAAGGTGGGCACACATTTCATCCAAGGCCTCAAAGAATTTCCATTAATAATTCTCCAAGGAAAATAAAACAGTCACCATGACAAAGAACCAAGAGAAACAACAGAGCGGAAGCAGACCTTCAAATACTTCACATAGTGGAGTTGTCAGGTACAGATGATAAAATAACTATGCTCAGTACATTTAAAGAAAGAAAAGTTAGGCTTGAAAATGAATGCACAGAACAGAAGATGATTGTCTTAAATAATCTAGCAAACTTGGGAATGACCCAAATAGAATGTCTAGAAGTAAAAAATATAACAACCGAAATTAAAACTCAACAGAAAATTTAAAAATTACCCAGGCATGGTGGCATGCACCTATAGTCCCAGCTACTCAGGAGGCTGAGGTAGGAGGATTGCTTAAGCCCAGGTTGCAGTGAGCTATGACTTGCACCAGTGCACTCCAGCCTGGGTGACAGAGTGAGATCCTGTCTCAAAAAAAAAAAAAAAAGAAAGAAAGAAAAGAAAAAAACTCAATGGGACAGCAGATTAGACACAGCTAAGAAAGAATTTGCAAATTGGAAAATATGTCAGAAGAACCTACCCAAAATGTAGCACAAAGAAACAAAGAAATAGAAAATATTTAAAAAGGCTAAATTGGAGCTGATCTAACTGATGCCCAATCAAATTCTTTTTTATTTTTTTATTTTTTGAGACAGAGTCTCACTCGTCACCTAGGCTGGAGTGCAGTGGTGAAATCTTGGCTCACTGCAACCTCTGCTCACTGGGTTCAAGAGATTCTCGTGTCTCAGCCTCCCAAGTAGCTGGGACTACAGGTGCACGCCACCACACCTGGCTAATTTTTTTGTATTTTTAGTAGAGGTGGGGTTTCACCATGTTGGCCAGGCTGGTCTTGAACTCCTGACCTCAGGTGATCCACCCGCCTCTGCCACCCAAGTGCTGGGATTACAGGCGTGAACCACCGTGCCCAGCCCCAATCAAATTCTTAAAAGGAAAAGAGAGAAGGGAGAAGAGACAATATTTGAGATATAATGACCACTAACTTTCTAGAATAAATAAAAAGATATGAATCTACTCAAAAGCCTGGGAGACCCCATCTCTACAAAAAACATTTTTTAAATAGCCAGGTATGGTGTCATATGCCTATAGTCCCAGCTACTTGGGTGGCTGAGGAGGGAAGATCACTTGAGCCTACTGCACTGAGCAAGACCATGTCTCTAAATATATATATAATATATATATTATATATATTATATATTATTATATATAATATATAATACATATATTATATAATATATAATACATATATTATATAATATATAATACATATATTATATAATATATAATACATATATTATATAATATATAATACATATATTATATAATATATAATACATATATATAATACGTATTATATATTATATAATATATAATACGTATTATATATTATACATAATATATAATACGTATTATATATATTTAGCCCAGTAAATCTCAAGCAGAATAAGATAAGTAAAAAGAAACAGACTTTTTTTTTTTTTTTTTTTTTGAGACAGGGTCTCTCTCTGTCACCCAGGCTGGAGTGAAGTGGTGCAATCTCAGCTCACTGCAACCTCCGCCTCCCAGGTTCAAGCAATTCTCCCATCCCAGCCTCCTGAGTAGCTGAGACAACAGGTGCGTGCCACCACACCCAGCTAATTTTTGTATTTTTTGTAGAGCCAGGGGTCTCGTCAAGTTGCCTAGGCTAGTCTTGAATTCCTAGACTCAAGTGATTCACCCATCTCGGCCTCCCAAAGTGCTAGGATTATATGCATGAGCCACCACACCTAGCCAAGAAATCCACATTTAGACACAATACAGTAAGCCTCAGAAAAATTAAAGGCAAAGTAAAATTGTAAAGAAAAAGCCAAAGAAAAATCGAGCTGTCACATGATCCAGCAATCCCACTGCTGGAAAGGAAAGAAAAGGAAATCAGTATATCAAAGAGGTATCTGCACTCCCATGTTTGCTGCAGTACTATTTACAATAGCTAAGATTGGGAAATGACCCAAGTGTCCCTCAGCGGATGAATGGATAAAGAAAATGTGGTATACGGACACATGGCAGGGAACAACACAAACCCTGTCAGCGGGGGTGGGGTGGGGAGAGCATCGGGAAGACAGCAAGAATAGCTGATGCATGCTGGGCTTAAGACCTAGGTGACGGGTTGATCTGTGCAGCCAATCACCATGGCACACGTTGTTTACCTATGTAACAAACCTGCACATCCTGCACATGTACCCCAGAACTTAAAAGTTGAAGGGGAAAAAAAAGAAAGAAAATGTGGTACAGATACAACAATGGAGTACTATTCAACCATAAAATGGAATGGGATCCAGTCATTTGCAACAACATGGATGGAATTGGAGATCATTATATTAACTGAAATCAGCCAGGCACAGAAGGACAAACATCACATATTCTCACTTATTTGTGGGATCTAAAAATCAACTTAATTAAACTCATGGACATAGAGTATAGAAGGATGGTTAACAGAGGTTGGGAAGCATAGAAGGGGTTGTAGGGAAGGTAGGGATGGTTAATGGCTGCAAAAAAATAGAATGAACAAGACCTAGTATTTGAGAGTACAGTAGGGTGACTATAGTCAATAGTAACTTAATTGTGTATTTTAAAATAACTTAAAGAATGTAATTGGATTATTTGTAACTCAAACGATAAATTCTTGAGGGGATGGACACCCCATTCTCTATGATGTGCTTATTTCACATTGCATGCCTGTATCAAAACATCTCATGTACCCCATAAATATATACACCTACTATGTACCCACAAAAATTAAAAAAGAAAAAGGATTATAGAAATGATCATGGATTAAATGACAATGAGTTTAAAAAATCAATTTAAAGATGAAATTGAGATAAATGATGACCACATTTAAAAAAAAAAAAGTTTTTTTTTGGAACTTCAGATTTCCAATCCTTCACATAAGTAACACCCTGAAATCTCTCACCATGGAATAAGCATATTATTCACCCCAAACAGTACTTTGGTCCAGCAAGAAATGGCCACAAGGGCCCAGGAAGAGATGGAAGCTACATGGTACTATAGGAGCAAGGCCAGGGAAGATCAGAAAATGTCTTTACTTTAATCTTTTCCTCATAGTGCTGCTCTTTCTGTTTCAGGTGCACTTCTAGATGCTGGGCTGAGACTTGGGCCTCCCGATGTTTCTCTTCGAGCTCCTAGACACAAAAGAAAAGACAGTCAGGTGTGCAGAGGGCAAGACACCGCCAATGCACGTTAGACATTCACAGGAAACATGACTTTGGTACAGGTACCACCGGTAACGGGCATCTGGTCCTCCATTACTAGCCTAAGGCTCTTGGGAAGGAAACCACCACCATGCCTTGGCCCTGGGTTTTCCAAGTCCAAGTATTCGCACACACATACACACATAGCTGGTGGGCTGTAAGGCCTGAGACCACAAATACGTCAGTGTGACAGGTCGAACAAAGGCAGCTCTTCATCTTTGCATAGAGAAATAAGAGTAACAAGGCAACATTGGAAAGTTTAGTACATGACAAAGCCCTGACCACTATCTTGAGCCTTAAATGAGAAAAGTCATTTTAATATATGATTATGATTTTAAAAAATACTTTGTATTTTCCTCATTAACAGAATTATTGCTCAAGAACCCTAGCTAAAAAGGAAAACTAATGTTATGATCCAAGCACTTCAAGTTTTGAATGATGATTTTAACTGACTGGTAAGTGGCATATATGACTATCTGTAGATGTGCATGTGATATAATGTTCATATGATACAATGCAAATGGGGACAAAGACAAACATATAATACACTGATAATAATGACATAAAAATGTACAGACATATTAAAGATTAGAAGAGAATCTGGAGTAATATAAATAGCCTACATTTAATGTTCTCTTAATTCTTTTATCATTAAGTTTCCAGCTTTTTTTTTTTTTTTTTTTAGACGGAGTTTCACTCTTGTTGCCCAGGCTAGAGTGCACTGGCGCAATCTTGGCTCACTGCAACTTTCACCTCCCAGGTTCAAGTAATTCTCATGTCTCAGTCTCCCAGGTAGCTGGGATTATAGGCATGCGCCACCACGCCCGGCTAATTTTTGTATTTTTAGTAGAGGCGAGGTTTCACCATGTTGGTCAGGCTGGTTTCAAACTCCTGACCTCAGGTGATCCACCCGCCTCAGCCTCCCAAAGTGCTGGGATTACAGGCATGAGCCACCATGCCTGACCAAGTTTCCAGCTTTTAAACAAAACTGTAATTCACTTGAAAATTACAGCAGTTCATTTGCCAATGTTTTATAAACTGACCTTATAAAAGGCAGCATTCAATTCACTAAAACATTCTGTAAATGCACAGCTGCATCTATATTAATTCTTTTGAATCTGGACCCATCAGTTAATTACTAATATCAAGTCATTACTCCAAGTTTTCAACTCTTTATACTATTATGAAATTTTTCTTTGAAGTGGAAGCAATTATGAGGGTTTTGAAGAATGAGGAAATTATATAGGATATGTTCATAAAATGGGGGTGAAAAAGTACTTTGAGATTCACACACACTTAAAATGTTAGTGATTAAGCTTTTGATATTCTAAAGTCTCCAAGCATTGGCTTTGCTTTGAGGGCAATTAAAGTTCAATCTTAAGACCAGGTGCACAAGATCTACCGCAATTCAATAGATGTGATCTTGAAGAGTTGAAAATAAACAGGATTAATAAAAACATATTTTAAAAGGTTCTATATGTACTTGGCTAAACGATCTCTTGCAGTAACTTCTTTTACTAAGGCCAAGGACTCTACTGTACTGACTGTACCATTATCTGTTTTGAAAGTTCTTATCAGAATAGCAAATATTTGAAAGCCAATGACATTTGGCGATGTATGTTCAGGCATCATCATTACATAATGGTACTAAGGACCACTCTTTGCCCACCTCCTAGATACTTTGCAGCCTAAGCACAGGGTTCTTGAGCAAAAGGCACCTTCTAATAAATGAAGTCACAACCACAAAGGTACTCCGGCGGGTGGCAAGATACACTCGGATGAAGAAATCCGCTTATTTTTCCTTTATGTTAGAAATCATTTGATAATCATCCTTTTTTTTTTTTTTCCAGTTTCGGTCTTCATAAGATAGCACAGGAATGGAAATCAGAATCTAAAATTAGATCAAAAAACTCAGGTATCTGAGACTGACAACTTTAAGACCAAATTTCTGGTCTATTTGTGAATGGGAGTTTATAACACATAATCCAAGAATGCAGAACTCTCTACTCCTCCATTTTAATTGTAAGTGAACCTTAGGAAGAGCAGATATTCTAAAAATCTGACTCCTTGGTGGTTTGGCATTTTTTGTTGTTGTTGTCATTTTTTAAACAGGTATTTTCTAGATATATTGGATCAACTCTTCAGTCCTGTTATGCAAATACTGTTGTTTGCTGCTAAATTTCCAGCTCCTAGAACAGTGCCTGGCACATAGTAGAAGCTCATTAAATATTTGTTGAATGAATGAATGAACACATCACCATTAAACAGAGAAACACTTTGCAACCACAAGAGAGTTAACCACTCCGTTTATACCAAGCAAGGGACAGCAGCGGTGGGATCTCAGTGGGATCTAATTTTATACTCATGATAAAATTCAAACACTTGACAATAGCCAAGAGAAACTTTGATGACGGAACAAGAGAACAGAAAGGGTAGACTAACAGTCACATTTGTCTTTGTGTGCAGACATATATACAAAGACTGGGTGTCTTAGCAAAAC
Source organism: Gorilla gorilla gorilla (assembly GCF_029281585.2). Lineage (NCBI taxonomy): Eukaryota > Metazoa > Chordata > Mammalia > Primates > Hominidae > Gorilla > Gorilla gorilla. The sequence goes on from NC_073234.2 coordinate 135,176,717, forward strand.
AATTTAACCCATTTTTCTTTTACCTGTTGATTCAAGAACATCCATATATTTATAAATACACACAAACAGAAATACAAAGTTGTAAACAGTTTGATTTGGTATTAAGTATAGACCTATAAGTTGGCCACTCTGGAATTCCAATAGTTGCTGGTGACTCATTTCCCAGAAGTGATGTGAAGAGAGAGAGATGAAGTGCCCTGCTCACAACCTTGCCTCCTTAGGGTGGAGAGGAATGACCAATGACTTCAGAGACTCTCCCCAGGTGGGATAGGAATGGACTCCAAGTCATCCTTGAGTCTCAAACATGATGTCAAATTTCTGGCTGTGGGACTGAGGTCCAAGGAGAACCCTTCAAAGGTGCTGTCTTCCACCCTGGCAGGGGCAAAACGTCAACACATCTGCAAATACCACCCGAACCTTCCTTGATCAAGTTAATTTGGTGATCAGAGCCTGAGACAGAATCAGGATGACTACAGACCCTAAAAAAAGACCTGCTATATCTAAGGAAATTGAAAAAATAATAATAATAATAACCAACTGTAGCAGAGAAAGTGAGTGGGTGAACATGGATCTATGACAAATACTACTCCTAGCAAAACAATTCTGTATGACTAATTGCTTTCTTCTCTAAAAGCAAGAATCTGAATTTCGGTCTTAAAGGTCTAAACCCCTACAGCTTTTTAAATTGGCAATGCGAAGTTGACAGCTATCCAAAGCTCTGCTGATAGAAGTATGTCAACACGCCTTTAAAAATGTATTGAAAATGATAGATGCACGTTCCACTAAAAAAAAAAAAGCCAGGCTGTAGCAAACAGAGCATAAAATGATATTTACGGATCTGTTACCAGTGCTGAAATGTCCGTTATTTGGTTATTCATACTACTCTACGATGTGGCATATGCTGAAACCACCTCACTTAATTCATCTACTTGGAGATACCTCCCTTATTGTGGCGGTTAATTCTTCTTCTTACCCCCTTCCCTTCGCAAACTCTAACCTGTTATCTTTTAACTTTGCGACTTTCATTCCTGCTCACCAGAATTTTATCAGCCATCTGCTGGATCTGTTGGGATTTTGTCTGGATGTCATCCTTCAGTCTGTTTTCTCTACGCTCCATGGTCTCTAGTCTCTTTACCTTGTTCTCCAGAGAATGGCGGCGTTCCTGTAGATCATGAATCAATCAGAGAGTTTTAATGGAGTAACCGCTATGGGCATAACACCTGCACCGAGGGAAAGAGCCCTCAAGAAGCATACACTCGAGTCAGGAAGAAAAGTCTCAGGCACCCAAAGCAACAGCAGAGAAAATAAGACTCTATAATCCAGGTACTCAGTTGTGTAGGTTACAAGAGTGCATTCATTCATTCAAATATTTACCAAGCACCTACTATCTGCAAAGTGCCACCTAGGCATCACGGAAAATACAGAGAAAGATGGCATCATTCCTGCCTTTGGAGGAGATAAGATAAACACAAATAATCATAATATAGGTTAAGAGGAGGAAGAACCATAAAGCAAAGAGGTACAAAGTGCTGCAGGAGGTTGCAGGCAGGAAAGAGGACTTTTAATTGGACAGTTGAGCAGAGACATCAGAGAGGTGTGAGCTCTGGAGGGGGGTGGTATATGGTGTTTTGCAGGAGGAAGGACAGGAGAGGAGAGGGAAGATGTTTCAGACAAAAGGAGACACACTAGCAGAAACACAGCGGTAGTCAAGAGCCAGTCTGGGCCCCAAGAGAAGCCTGGAATGGCTACAGCACAGCACATGTTAAGGGGAAGGCAGGTGAAAAGCGGAAAGGTCAAAGGTTGAGGGTTTCAGGTACCAGGCTCAGGGGTGCACCTGAGCATTATGGAACCCCTGAAAGGTTTGGGATGGGGCAGGGAATTCTGAGAAATCTGGTCCTTGAGGTCCATGAATCTTTCACTGTGTGAACTAGCTGGAAGGAAGGAGAAGCTGGAGGCAGATGGCCAAGAAATTATTAGATTTGCTCAGCCAAGAGGAGAGGGCTTGGACTACAAGGAGGGCTACAGAAATGGGAAGCAGGAGATGAACAGGAGATGTATGGCTGCATTTATAGGATGGAGGGACTCACTGAATAGCGGGGTCCAGAGAAAACGAAATGACACCAAGGTTTCAAGCCTGGAATGACGAGATGAATGATGGTGGCCCTGCCTGGCATGAGGAAAGTGAGAAGGGAAACCAGCTTGCCGGGGAAGAGACTGAGCTCATTCTAAATCTGATGCACCATTCAGACACTCAGTTGGAATTTAGGGGAGCTGGGGGAAATGCAGATGAATGTGGGTGAGGATGGCCCAAAAGAGACATGTACCAGAAGGTTCAAACCAAGAATGTGACAGGAAAAAGCAAAAGACCCAGCAATAGGAGGAGGGTGAAATCGACTACGGCACACCCCTTCTGTGGGACAAACACCAAGGGGCAGAGGAGGCAGATACGAGTAAAGGAGAAGAATCACTTTTTATCCTATATTCTTCTGTACTGTTTTAAGTTTTTTACAACAAAAAGGCACTCATGTGGTTCTGGTAAAATTATACAAATGATTTCAACAACAACAACAACAAAGAATTTGAAGTAGAGAAGAGGCCCAAAAATATAGATCTGAGAGTCATTGACACGCAGGTAATAGGTGAAGCCTTGAAAATTAATATGCTATTAATATCATGGAGGGGAAAGGCAAGGAAAAAACAGAGGGAAGAGAAAGAAAAACCCAGTGATGGAGCTTCGGTTTACCTATAAAAATCAAAATTCTCCCAGATTAGTGGGTAGGTCAGAGGAAAATAAACAGAAAGAAAAAGCTTCTATAAAGACATCTTTCTACTTGAAGCTGCTATGACAAATCTTTCTTTCCCCTGGGAGGAAATGATTCCCAGCCTCTCAGGTTTCAAAGGGATCTTCAGAAGGGAAAGCAGCTTTGGTCAAACATAAGCAAGTGATGGTCTGGCAGTTTCTTTCCTTGGGCACAGCCAAAGGCCGAGGCCGCTGGGGCCTGGGCTGGAGGTTCCCTGCTCACCTCAGCTTCCACCAGCTTCTTTCTGATGCCTTCAGAAGAATCCTCTCGGTTCTGCAGCTTCTCCAGCTCCCTCTCGGCTCGCTCCTTGGCCTGGCGGATATTCTGCAGCAGCTCGGTGGCCTCTGTGCTGGCTTTCACAGCCTAGGAAGAGAGAAGGAAAAGGAGATAGGTGGCCAAATTTATTCATATAAAAAGATGGTGACAGTATGTTCTGCACATGTATCCCAGAACTTAAAGTATAATCTAAAAAAAAAAAAAAAAAAGATAGTGACAGTGTCCTAAATTTAAAAAGCAGGTAATACTGAATTTACCATTTGTCAAAACAAATACACAATCATTTAATTCTATATTTCATTATTCTAAGGTGCACTTTTTTTAACATCACTGAATTTGAAATCCACCCCACAATTAAAATTGATGCATTTTTCTTTCTTGGGGTATATAAGATAATGGTGTATCTGACCATCATTAGCATCTTCGATTCGATGCAACGTAATGAATGGAAACAGAAAGATCTAAATGGATTGATCTACCCAGGTATCAATGTATTTGCCTCTAAGCATTAATTTTTTCCTTATTTTAACTATCTCATTTGTTAATTTTCCTATGGGAAATATTGAGATATACTGGGTTAAAACAAATATATCATTCAAATGACTTCACCTGTTTTGCTTTTTTTTTGAGACGGAGTTTTGCTCTTCTTGCCCAGGCTGGAGTGCAATGGCGCAATCTCGGCTCACTGCAACCTCCGCCTCCTGAGGTTCAAGTGATTCTCCTGCCTCAGCCTTCCGAGTAGCTAGGATTACAGGCATGCGCCACCACATCCAGCTAATTTTGTATTTTTAGTAAAGACAGGGTTTCACCATGTTGGTCAGGCTGGTCTCGAACTCCTGACCTCAGGAGTTCGCCTCAGCCTCCCAAAGTGCTGGGATTACAGGCGTGAGCCACCATACCCGGCCTGTGTTTGCTGCTTTTAAATGTGGCTACTAGAAAATTTTAAATTACATCTGTAAGTAATATTTGTGGCTCCCTCACACTTTGATTGGAGAGCAGAGTTCTAGATGGAGACACGTGTCCTCTCACAAGCTTTTAGCTAAAGAGGGCCATGAGGGCTTTCATTAGAGAGCTCAAGAATAAGGAAGCAGGGAGCAAATAGTGGATAAGCAAAATGCAGTATATCTACAAAATGGAATATGATTCCGCCTTAAGAAGGAAGGAAATTCTGATACATGAGACATGAATGCAACTTTAGGACATTACGCTAAATGAAAGAAGCCAGTCACAAAAGGACAAACACTGTATGATTCCAGTTTATAAGGTATATAAAGTAGTCAAAATCATAGAAACAGAAAGCAGAAAGGTAGGGGAATGAGAGGAATTCGTATTTGGTGGTTATAGAGTTTCAGTGTAACCAGACAAAAACGTTCCAGAGATCCATTGCCCAGTAATGGGAATAAACTTAGCACAACTGAACTGTACACTTAAAAATGGTTAAGATGGTAATTTAATGTTATGTGTTTTTTTTTTTTTACCACAATTTTAAAAAAGAAGGAGGAGGAGGAGGAGGAGGAGGAGGAACTCTATTAAACCAAGCCAGCAAACACATTCACAAACATTCTCAATGCCAAAGGTACGTCCCACAACCACATTCATCCTGGCCCTTCCATTAAGCATTTCCAGTGTTCAACTAAAGAAAGGGCTTGAAAATTGCTCTTAAATGTTCTCACCACAAAAAATATAAGAAGAATGTGAGGTGATAGATCTGTTAGCTGGCTTGACTTAATCATTTCACAATGTATATGTGTGTGTGTGTATACATCACATTGCATACTATAAGTACATGCAATTATTATTTGCCAATTATACCTTAATGAAGCTAGGGAAAAAATTAATAAAAATTTTAAAAACAAGATAAAATGGTCAGGTACAGTGGCTCATGCCTGTAATCCCAGCATCTTGGGAAGCAATGGCAGGTGGTTCACTTGAGTCCAGGTGTTTGAGACCAGCCTGGGCAACATGGCAAAATCCTATCTCTACAGAAAATACAGAAAATCAGCTGGGTGTAGTGGTGCCCACCTGTAGTCCCAGCTACCCAGGAGGCGGAGGTGGAAGGATCACCTGAGCCTGTGAAGTCAAGGCTGCAGTGAGCCATGATCATGCCCTGCACTCCAGCCTGGGTGACAGAGTGAGACCCTGTCTCAAAAAAGTTAAATAAGTTGGCCAGGTGCAGTGGCTCATGCCTGTAATCCCAGCACTTTGGGAGGCCGAGGCATGCAGATCACCTGAGGTCAGGAGTTCGAGACCAGCCTGACCAACATGGTGAAACCCCGTGTCTATTAAAAATACAAAAATTAGCCAGGCGTGGTGGCACATGCCTGTAATCCCAGCTATTCAGGGGGCTGAGGCAGGAGAATCGCTTCAACCCAGGAGGCAGAGGTTGCAGTGAGCCAAGATCGCACCACTGCACTCCAGCCTGGACAACAGAGCAAGACTCCATCTCAAAAAAAAATTTTTTTTTAATTAAATAATTAAACAATGAAATAAAAGGGCCATTAGCACAAACTTTGCAGGATGCTATAAACCAAATCCACGCCCCTTCCCAATCACGTGACAACCCCATGGCTCCTCCAGCCTTCTGCAGGGCAGGCCTCCTGCTGGCAGAAAGCAGTTTGGGTGGGGAACTACTTCTCTTACAAATGTGCATAAATGAGGTGCCAGGCCCCCTGAGGCGAGAGATGCAGGCCTCTTGGGTTCTGTCGTAGTATAATTAGAACTTTTACTTGAGAGTCTCACACAGCTTGGTTTTTAAAAATAAACACTGCTGACATGTCTCAAAAGGAAAAACTATATTCAGAACTCTGATATTTTCAGGTAATCGCTCACTCCCCCTTCATTTTCCTCAGCACTGGGTGACTAATTCTGTTTCTTTCATCTTTCGTGCTCTGGGACAAGGCAAACATGTTTGGAAAGGAGGTGGGGGGGTTAAGTTCCTGAAAAATCACCTTGGGCTTACCTTCTCCAGTTTCTCTTGGAGCTCCTGAATTTTGAGCTGCTGCTCAGTATTGATCTATAATTAAAATCCCAGGAAATAAAGCAAAAGGCAAATTGGTATTAACATCTTGCTACATTTATTGCAGTCCTATTCTCTTGAGGTTTCTATGGGGTCTTTTTCTTTGGGTTTCCAGAACCTATTAAGGGAGAGGAAGAACAGTGGCCTCTCAGGGAAGACTTTGTCCTAGTGCAAAGCTCCATGTTGATGATGCATGTAGGACCAGCAACATACAAATGGCAAAAAGAGAAAGTCGCTCAGTCCTTTAAGACAATAAATTTTCCTATACTTTTTACTAAGTGTCTGGGTTTGTTGCTGTGGGCAGGCGTGACAAAAATGAGCTGTCTTTTACCTCTTTTAGAGCCATAAAGTCAAATGTGGTCACCCAGAGGTGGACTATCAAAATAAGCCTCGAAGAGAGGTCTCTATTCATTGATGAAGAACACTCTTCATCAATGATGGGCCACTGATAATAACATGAAAAAAGTTATCTACCCAAAATATTAATAGCAAAACCAATCATGGAAAGTATACCTTCTCCAGTTTCGCATATTCTCCCACTTCAGGCTTCCCTTGATCCTTAGCCTGTAATTAAAAAGATACAACATATTGGGAAATCTCAACAACCTAAAAAAGTCATGTAGACTACTTTCTTGGTCTCTGTGACCAAGATAATAATAGTAAATAAGAATAATGTTATCTTCTGTAAATAAAGACCAAGAGTTTTCCAAGGTATCCCTACTATTTCTCAAACTAGGTTGTTTCTCATTAAACTAGGTTCTCCTTTTTCTTGCTAAGATCATGTACGATTTTACCCAAAAAGCACCCTCCTGGAGGGTGGCTGACTACCTTCAACAGTTTATGCTGACATTCTGTCGCTTTCCGCTTGAATTCTTCAGCAGCAAGCCGAGACTCTCTCAGCTCAGATTCGTAGAGATCACTCCGTCTTCTTGCTGAGACAAGGTCCTCTTCCAACTGATTCATCATCAACCTCATTTCTTCCACTTGAGCCTGGTACTCCTAAAGAGCAGGCAATGAAATAAAAGAGAACTTTAGAACTCCGAAAAGAATAGACAGGCAGTGAGGATGGAAGAGTATTAACCACACAGGGAAGATGCAAAGTGAAGAGACTGGCAAAGAAAAGACCTGGCCGGGTGCAGTGGCTCACGCCTGTAATCCCAGCACTTTGGGAGGCCAAGGCAGGTGGATCACCTGACGTCAGGAGTTCAAGACCAGCCTGGCCAACATGGTGAAACACTGTCTCTGCTAAAAATACAAAAATTAGCTGGGTGTGGTGGTGTGTGCCTATAGTCCCAGCTACTTGGGAGGCTGAGGCAGGAGAATCGCTTGAACCCAGGAGGCAGAGGTTGCAGTGAGCTGAGATCGCGCCACTGCACTCCAGCCTGGGTGACAGGGCAAGACTCCGTCTCAAAAAAAAAAAAAAAAAAAAAAAAGACCTACAAACCTAGAGACGAGGGGAGTAGAAAGATGGACCCAGAATGAGGTACCAAGTAGGCAAAGGTGAGAAGTGTGGGGTGAAGATGAGGGAGAAAAAAATATTAAACTTTAAAACTGTTTTGGCCGGGTGTTGTGGCTCATGCCTGTAATCCCAGAACTTTGGGAGGCTGAGGCAGGCGGATCACAAGGTCAGGAATTCAAGACCAGCATGGCCAACATGGTGAAATCCCGTCTCTACTAAAAATACAAAAATTAGCCAGGCGTGGTGGTGGACACCTGTAATCCCAGCTACTCAGGAGGCTGAGGCAGAAGAATCGCTTGGACCCGGGAGGCGGAGGTTACAGTGAGCCGAGATCGCGCCACTGCACTCCAGCCTGGGTGACAGAGCAAGACTCCATCTCAAAAAAAAAAAAAAAAAAAACACTTTTAATGTAGAGCATATGTCATTAGCAAAACCACCGGGAACACACATGCAAATCACACCATACAATATGCACAGAACCTCAAGGCCTAACACAGGAGAGCCAAAAGGGATGTTCTTTAAACAACAAGGATAAACTGCTTACATGTAGTTTTCCGCCAAGGGTAATCATTTATATAGACTTGTCCTTTAGAAGTCATGTGCTCCTAACACAAATTGGATATGGTACTAGTTTTAAAATTAACCTTTCAGACAGCACAAGAGGGTAATTGAAAATCTCAGTGGAAAGAATTCTGGAGGTGAAACTCATCAAGTCAGTTTCTCACCATTAATTTTTCTGGGCCCAAAACTGAATGATGACCGTAACATCACTCCTGCAATGCAAGTCACCCTGAAATCTGGAAGAGTCACAAAACACTGGCTTCTGTCAAAATAACTTGTGAGAAAAATTCCAAGGAAAGAACCTTCCTGTTCCCTTGAGCAAACCCTTTAAGTGATCCAAACAGCCCAACCTTTTCCAAAATGCATTTCTAAAATCAAAACATTTACATTGAAGTTTCTCAGAACTGGGCTCACCAAAAGAAATGGCCGGTGATTTTGAAAACTTCTGGACAAAGTATAAAAATATTCTGTGTTAGCAAAAATCAAGGCTAAGTATAAGGATTATGAATGAGCATTTATGTAATCCAAGGTGACTTGTGGGGTGAGGACGAGAGAGATACAAAACGAAATGAACAAGGAATTGAATCAAGAATGTCTTTGAAAATCACGATATTCAGTAACATCTCTGAGATCCACTCTCCCAAGAAATAATTGGTGAGGAATATTTGAATATTTCTCCCAAGAAATAATCGATTGAGCAAGGATATTCTTTTAACTGATAAATTGCAATTTTTGAATAACAGGGTATAAAGGAAACCTTTTATCCCATTGTAGCAGGTGACCCCCCCCCCCAGAGCATATTAAAGGGGATGTGCTGCTCTTATGAAAATTGGATGGTTTCCATGCAAGCACACCTCTCCCTCTATTGTCTGTAAAGGAGAAAGGAAAAAACAGCCCAAAATGGAACACGGGTCTCATTTCACTCTCTCCCGCCCAAAAGCATACTGTTATTGAAGGTCAATCCTCAGAATCATGGGGCACACAGGTTTCCTGGGTCATGCATACTAAGCAGGCAATGCTGGATTATATAAGCAAAGGTCTTTATAACCTGCTCGCAATTATCTAAACTCACAGGGCAGGCCGGGCACGGTGGTTCATGCCTGTAATCCCAGCACTTTGGGAGCCCGAGGTGGCGGATCACTTGAGGTTAGGAGTTCAAGACCAGCCTGGCCAACATAGTGAAACCCCATCTCTACAAAATATACAAAAATTAGCCAGACATGGTGGTGGGCACCTGTAATCCCAGCTACTTGGAAGGCTGAGACAGGAGAATTGCTTGAACCTCGGAGGCAGAGGTTGCAGTGAGCTGAGACTACACCACTGCCCTCCAGCCTGGGTGACAGAGCAAGACTCTATCTCAAATTAATTAATTAATTAATTCACAGGCCAGAACATGAGCTGTATGTGAAATGGAACATCGGTTTTTCTGGACTCCCTCAAGCAGAGCCATATTATGGCTTTCATAACTGTGAGCACTGAGCCTGTCTTGCCTTCCTCCATAAAAATCAAAATTAAAAATTGCATTTTACAGTTGTGCTCCTATAAATACAAAAATATTAACATCATCTATGAAAACAGTGTCTTTGACCTAAGCCCAACTTTTTTCTTCTGATGAAAAAATTAAAACATTTTGTGAGACCCTAAAAGTAAAGTGGTCCCTAGATACCGTGCCTGCTAGAGCTAATGGGAAAGCCAGTCCTGGCTACAGGCATGGACACCAAATCTTGAGCATCTTTTGTCCTCAAGCTCACTTTTCTTTCTTGAATTTATGTCGGCGAGAAGGGAATGTAATTTTTGTGTTTCGTCAAGAGCGAGGACAGAGTGTCTGTTCCTTCCCCCCAACATCTCTCTTCCCTGAGCTGTCAGCACATAAGAGGGAGGAAGGCAGGAACCAGGCAACCACTCTGTCAGCTCTCCAAGCTCTCGGGGCACCCAGTCTGCTACAAGCATCAAAAGAAAATTCTAACTCATTTGTGGATCCTTTGATATTGTGCTGGATACTTCAAGGAAATCCTATAAATCTAGCAGCTAACCAAATCCCTGCTTCAGGAAAAACCTGAGAGGTGATCATTGGGTCTGTTTGCAAGATCAGCTGAGAGAGGGCTGTGGTATCTCAGGATGGAATGAAAGACTGGTAGGTGTGAGTCAGGTCAGGACGGGGAACTGCAGACAGGTTTCAAGGCCCACCTAACGCAAGTCTTCTGAATGGAGCTTCAGAATTTTGTGGGGAGGAAGGATCAGGTATGATGCAATTCACTCAGAAACCATGGAACACAAGTGACTTCTGTGTTACCCACACTTTTGTCTCCTTTCCTGAGTAGGAGAGCAAGGAAGAAGCTGAAATTGCTAGTAATGATCTAGGAATCAAATTTCACATGAGTCTCTGAGGTGTTTTTCTTTTAAACCAAATCTAAATATTCTAGAGGGGGTAGCTAGGTGGAAGTAAAATATTTTTTTAAAAAATGAAGAGTCGGCCAGGTGCAGTGGCTCATGCCTGTAATCTCAGCACTTTAGGAGGCCAAGGCGGGCAGATCAGGAGGTCAGGAGTTCGAGACCAGCCTGACAAACATGGTGAAACCCCATCTCTACTAAAAACACAAAAATTAGCCGGGTGTGGCGGCGTGCACCTGTAGTCCCAGCTACTCAGGAGGCTGAGGCAGGAGAATCACTTGAACCCAGGAGGTGGAGGCTGCAGTGAGCCGAAACTGCACCACTGCACTCCAGCCTGGGTGACAGAGCGAGACTCCATCTCAAAAAAATAAAGAGCCATATAGAAAGTTAGATTTTTAAGAGAAAGATCAGGGAATAAATCCCAAGTCTAGAAAAAATCAATATGCCACAAACCAAATACTGAAAGTTTGCTGCAAGCATTAAAAGCTTTCTCCCAGTCTGCAAACATCCTGCTCTCACAAAACTGACCAAAAGTCATAAAATAAATCCTTGTTCCAATGAAAAATCAAATCTGAAACCACGTTTCTTCCCCACAGTGGAACTTTTAGCAGTCATTAAATCTAAGACTCCACATGCATGCCAACTGTGGTATGAATCATAAAAGACGTGTCTTTGAACTCGGCCACCAACATACACCTTTTCAAAATGTCCTGTTAATTCCGTTTCTAAGGAATCTATGGACACCAGCTGCTCCCTCTGGTGGCCAAACACAGCTTTCATTTCCCCAGGATGTCACCAAAAGTAAATTTCCAGGTATGTTGAACTAATGGGAGAAAATGATTCCTACCTCTTGAAACTTTTAGGATGAAAAACTATGTTGATAAAAGGAGCATGAGTCAGCTGTCAAAGCAGATTTCTCAAAGCCAATGTGCAGCCTTCAAAACCTCTAAGACTGCATTATTCAGAGATCTGATGATCCTTTACAGGGTTTCCGTCCTATGCACATTTATTTATAATGTTTTTATCAAGCAACAGAATATTAACTGATCACAACTTTAAAATATTCAGATGATAAATATGCCAACAAAACTCCAAAGACAGTACTTCTTTTTTTAAAGAGTAATTAATGGATAGAGTTATTTGCAGAAGTTTCTTGCATTAGCTCCAGCCAGATGGCTAAGTTTGTGCTACCCAGAGACAGAAATGTTCATTTCTATCAGTGTTTCCATTAGATTTTCTGAAGTGAATGAGAGTTGCCTGGCAGCTGATAGTTCAGATCTCCAATTGCTCACTGCCATCTCTTCATTAAAGTCTCTATTTACAGTTTTTCAAAAGACACAAAAATCCATGCTAAAAAGGAAACAATGAGGCAATACAGAAACGAGCCATTTAGAAAGAAAACCCGTTTAGAAAGAAAATAAAAGAGTGGGCTTTTTAAAGGTCTCGATTCTCCTTTCTGAAAACACAGGGGACAGCCTTCTGCACTCAGATAGGCAGTGTTAATCCTGACTTGACCTTGACCAGAATGGTTCAAATTTCTCTTCTAGAATATTTCTTTATATAAGTAAAACTATGAATTAGCCTGGCTTCACTCAAAAACTTAAAAGTGCATCTGAGAAGCTATTAAAACATTTAATTGTTTTTAACCATCTAAAGCAGGGATTGACAAACTTTTGCTGTAAGAAGCCAGATAGTAAGTAGTTTCAGCTTTGCAGGCCACATGGTCTCTGTAACAACCACTCACCTCTGACTCTGTAGCCTGAAAGCAGCCAGGGCCGATATGCAAATTACCAAGCATGGCTGTGTTCCAAAAAAAAAAACACTTTATTTATGGAGACTGAAATTTGAATTTCATATAAATTTCAAATGTCATGAAATATTGTTTTACTTTTGATTTTTTTCCAACTGTTTAAAAACGTAACCCCATTCTTAGCTTGTGGGCCATAGAAAATAGGTGTTGGACCAGCTTTGCCCCACAGGCTGAAGTTTGCCCACTCTTGCTCTAAACCTACATCTTTATTTTTAAAAGCAGACATTATGGGGTATCAGCTTCAAAAGGAGCTGGAACAAGCATTCTATGATGTACATAAATTATGAGAAATCTGAAGTTTCTGAATGACCTACATACCTGTCTCTCTTCCACTCTGCCCCCACCCTTTCTCTCTCTCCCTTTCTTCCTATTTCTCTCTCAAACATGCCTCTCCTGAAATTAGAGGTCCAAGCGAGCCGAGATGCTGCTGTGCTCCCAGGCAAGCAGGCCTACCTGCTCTTTGATTTCTTGGAGCTTCCGGCTCTGCTCTCTGATATCATGGAGAAGCTGCAGTGCTTTGTCATCCTCCTGGGACACCTCCATCCGTGCTTGCTCCAAACTTCGCTTTAAGCTCTGCAGAAAGCAAAAATTTTAATAGGGATGCCCTGTGGATCCTGCTTTGTTTGAAAAGACTCATTAAGAGGGCTGCAAGCTGCTTCGCAGACACCAGGACGGTTTCGAGTGACGGACCACAGTTCACAACTTCCAGTTGGTTGCCGATTCCGGTTTCCATCCTGTAAAACCCCTTGGTTCAAGAAACATCATCTCATCATCTCAACCTGGTGAACTTAGGGATCCAGCCGGAAACTGCATCAGCCTGTCTCCTGCCACCATCTACCTGTCCTAGGAGATATTTACTTGCATGTTCAGGACTAAAACCTATTAAGACCCAGTAGCTATTACAGCCACCATGTGGATGGCTACAAAGTGTTTTCTACAGTTATTTGTGGGCCCTAAAGTACATATGCCTCTTTCAAAGTAGCAATGACTTCATATCCTCTGCCCAGTTGTCATTTAAGACTCCAAGTGGTCTATTTCTACCTCCTGGCTTATTTTTCCTGGACACCTTTCATCCATAAGAATCCCTTAATGCTTCAATGGCACTGAAATCTATATCTGAAATACATAGCTGAATAACTTCACCCACCACTGAAAGGCAGCCAAGTCTGGAATGGAAACATAGCAGTTATTCTTAATCAGCCACGTTCTATAGATTTCCTCTCCCTTGTGAAAAAAACTTTAGAAATGTGTGATTCAACTTCTTAAGACTGTTTAATTGGGCACATTAAAAAAACACCTGAATGAAAAATTTAACAGACAATGGAGAAGAAGACAGTCTACTCTTGTGAAGGAAAGAAAAAATGAAAGTCACATGGTAAATAATGACAGAGGGTCTGAGTTTTCAAGGCTATTTTCTTGTCACTACACTGGTTCTGGCCAATGGAAAATTTGATGTCAGGAAGATTGAAAGTAAGTTTTCTTGTACATAGTTGGGAGTCTGGTTCTCAAGGCTGCTTATGTCAGACACAACGCAGACCACAGAGGCTGGGATGGGAGATGTTAAGATCTTTTGCAACTTGCAGCAAAGATGGATTACTCCTATCTCCAGACTCCGTGGTACCAGCCGTCTACCTGCACTTTCTGCTGGAAATGAGTCCAGTCTCATTTCTTGGGGACCTTACGCCTGGCTCTCACTACTCTGCAAAACACAGATCTTGCTTTTGTGCTCTCCCTCTCTCTACTCTCTGCCATTGGCTGTGATGTGCCTCATGGAGCCATCATGAAACAGGATGAGACACACACAACAGGAAGTGCCACCTCTAAGGGAAGGGGGCTTCAGGGAAGGCTCACACTGCATTCTGTGATGTAGGTAGCAAGGTCCTGCTCCAGGAGGGATCTCTGAGTCTCAGAGGCCTTCAGCTCCACCTCCTTCTGACTAAGCACAGCCTCCACCTCTGACACTCTCCGATGTAACCGGGTCATTTCCTGCTCCATCTGAAATAAACACATCGACAGGTTAAAAAGGCCCGTGGAGATTCATTAGGAGCAATCACATCTCAAGTAGCCTCCGAAACCACCTGGTGGTCTGGGCTAAGGCTAATTCTCCAAAAGTTAAGTTGGGATGGAAATACCATTGTTTCTTCGCCCAGGAGCGCACAGTTCTTCGTTAAGGACAGTCACCAAATGCTAAGTCACTCCTCTCATTCAAGTCCCGGTTCACACTTGATCACTTCTCTAACCCAGTTAGCAAGGAAGCCACAATCATCATTTTTCACCTGTTTGCTTTTGTTTTTGTTTTGTTTTTGCAGACGTCACTTTAATTTTATCCCAAATCCATCTTGATCCCCCCCCATCTCCTTGCAAAGATCTAGAGGACAAATCCAGGACAGGGCAAGGAGATATTTATTCGTCTGCACTCTTAGGAGTCCCAGGCAAGCAGTGACTTATTAGTTTCCAGAGCGTTGCCTCTGGGCAGGAACAGTGAATGTTAAGAGACGTTGAGCGTAATCAACACAGTGGCCGCAGTGACATAAGCAGGAGTTTTAAAAGACTAGGAAGAGAGACTTCGCATCACTCAAAGCAGATGGGATGTATCTCAGCCACAGGTGAGGACCCAGGCCACCTGCCGGAAGAAGCAGACATCTGGCTGGGTCATGCTGAGAAACGGACTGTTTAAATCCAGGGCCTCCTCTGGTTTAGATTTAAAGGATTTACAGCAACGGCAAGGCCTGAATTCATCTCCCTCTGAGCTGCTGGAGGCGCGACTTCAGCGAGGGCAGGAGCGCCTCACTCTCTACGGATCAGGCGGCTCAGAGCCAGCAGCGGCCCCGGGCGGATCCCTTGGCATATACGGACGGGAGGATCCTGGAGCAAGGAAGGAGGCCGGCTGCGGAAATAAATACCTTGTGACACTTGTCCTGAGAGTCTTGTAGCTCTTTGCTTTTGATGAGAAGTTTCTTTTCCATGGAGCTAGTCTTGACAGGGGAGTCCAGACCCGACACAACAGACCTAGGGAGAGAAAAACCAACGTCAAGGGGGCCTGCAGGTGGGCCTAAGAAGCTGCATTAGGAAGCTGCAACATTTGTTTCATTTTACAAAAACATCTCATGCTCTTGATGTTAGGTCAAATAATGCCCCCTTCCCGTTTCCCAAAGATGCCCATGTCCTGATCTCTGCAAGCTGTGAATATATTACCACACATGGCAAAAGGGACTTTGCAGATGGGATTTAAGTTATGGATCTTGGGATGGAAAGATTCTCCTGGGATATCTGGATGGGTACATTGAAATCACAAGGATCCTTATAAGATGGAAGCAAGGATCAGAGTCACAGAGACCTGAAGATGTTACACCAATGGCTTTGAACACGGAGGAAGGGGCCACAAGCCAAGGAATGCAGGCAACCTCTAGAAGCTGGAAAAGACAAGGAAACAGATTCTGCCCTAGAGCCTCCAGAGAGAGTGCAGCCTTGTCTACACTGATCTCAGCCCAGTAAAACTCATCCCAGACTTTTTTTTTTTCTTGGAAACAGGGTCGCGTTCTGTTGCCCAGGCTGGAGTACAGTGGTGCAACCTCGGCTCACTGCAACCTCCACCTCCTGGGTTCAAGCAATTCTCCTGCCTCAGCCTCCTGAGTAGCTGGGATTACAGGTGCTCGTGACCGTGCCTGACTAATTTTTGTATTTTTAGTAGAGATGGGGTTTCACCATGTTGGCTAGGCTGGTCTGGAACTCCTGACCTCAAGTGATCCTGCCACCTCAGTCTCCCAAAGTGCTGGGATTACAGGCTTGAGCCACCAAGCCTGGCATCATCTTAGACTTCTGGCCTCCAGAACTGTAAAATAATTAGTGTGTGTTGTTTTAAGCCACTAAGTTTGTGGTCATTTGTTACAGTGGCCATAGGAAACTCATACACCTATTGGGCACTGGCTGCATACCTGGTTCTGTTTGAATGCTAGATATATTTGAACTCTTTGTTTTTGTTTTTTTTTCTTTTTTCCTTCACTGACAGATACATTTGAACTCTTTACTCCCCACAGCAACTCTATGAGCAGATACGATTTATTATCCTCATTTTATATGAGGAAATTGAGGCCCAGAGAGGTTACGTAAACTGCCAGTTGATAAATAGTTTCTGCTGGTCTCAAGAGGGAGCTGGGGTAGACAAGTTGGCTTGATGCACTTGCTTATACAACTCTTAGGAAAATATCACAAAAATAACATAGGATGCCCTCCTGAGAGTGGACCAAAAGGATGCTCCCCCCACAGAAAGGGCAAACTTACCCACACTCATCTATGTAACTCATGCACTGTGCCCAGAAGCAGTTAATTATGGGCAGAGATGAGACAGAGATTCCAGGACAGCTGCCCTCAGTGGTTGGTACACTGGATATGAACACTGGGATTGGTGAAAGACAAGGCCAGAGCAACAGTGGCCAAAGGTTCTTACACTCAGAGAGATGTGGCAGAGCCCTCTACTACCCCTGGGCCCATCTTTGTTGCCCTGGTAACAGGGTTGCAGAGCTGGTTGTCAGTGACCACTCAGATCTTACCAGCAGGTGCAAGTTCTGCTTTCTGCTGCCCAAACTACTTCCCTGACTAAAAGAGGTCAGTTCCCTACAGCAATGCAAAACACCTCTCTCCCCGCAGCTCCTGGCAATGACAAGGGCTGGCTTGATAGTGCTGACTTGCTGTACTCCAGTGACAGCTTTCCACACTCACAGCCAAATGAGTCAACGCCCAGCATCATGCTCCTCTGTTCAAAATCTCAGGCTGGGCACAGTGGCACATGCCTATAATCTCAACACTTTGGGAGGCCGAGGCAGAAGGATCACTTGAGGCCGGAAGTTCAAGACGGGCCGGGGCAACACAGCAATACCCTGTCTCTATTTTTAAAATAAATAAATAAATTATTTTTTGAAAGACAGTCTCACTCCGATGCCCAGGCTGGAGTGTGGTGGTCCCAGGTCACCGCAGCCTCGACTTCCCAGACTCAAGTGATTCTCTTACCTCAGCCTCCCCAGTAACTGGAACTATAGGCACGCACCACCACACCCAGCTGATTTTTGTATTTTTTGTAGACACGGGGTTTCTCCATGTTGCCCAGGCTGGTCTCGAATTCCTGGGCTCAAGCAATCCGCCTGCCTCAGTCTCCCAAAGTGCTGGGATTACAGGTACCACACCCAGCCGTCTCTATAAAAAATGTTTAAAAATGAGTCGGGCATAGTGGCTCATGCCTCTAGTCCCAGCTACGTGGGAGGCTGGGGTGGGAGGATCACTCGAGCCCAGGAGTTCAAGGCTACAGTGAGCTACGATTGTACCACTGCACTCCAGTCTGGGTAACACAGCAAGACTTTGTCTCTTAAAAAAAAAACAAATAGGCCGGGCGCGGTGGCTGATGCCTGTAATCTCAGCACTTTGCAGGGCCGAGACGAGCGGATCACGAGGTCAGGAGATCCAGACCATCCTGGCTAACACGGTGAAACCTTGTCTCTACTAAAAATACAAAAAATTAGCCAGGCCTGGTGGCGGGCGCCTGTAGTCCCAGCTACTCCGGAGGCTGAGGCAGGAGAATGGCGTGAACCCGGGAGGCGGAGCTTGCAGTGAGCCAAGATGGCACCACAGCACTCCAGCCTGGGCAACAGAGCGAGACTCCGTCTCAAAAAAAAAAAAAAAAAAAGCAAATAAATTTTAAAAAAAAGAAAAATCTGACCCCACCACTGACTAGTTATTTGACATCTCCGAACCTCAGTTTCCTCAATTGTAAAATGGCCATAATTACCAACCTACTTCAAAGAGTTCTTGGAAGGATTAAATGAAATAATGCATGTAATGCTCTCAGCACAGTGCCTGGCACACTGCAAGTGTTCGACAAATGTCACCTGTTACTACTGTCATTGTTGTGTTTTCCATTACTACCCATGCAACTTCATAAATAGTACATGCCTCACGGGCCTAAAGCAATTGCTTAAAATGGTAAAACTCAGGGGGCTGAATTTGCTGTGTGCTATTATTCACATTAAAACAAATGGTGATTATTCATAGAAATGGGCAACAGGGATTGGATCCAGAAATAAATCTTTTTAAAAATCTTACTTTTGGCTAGAAATTTTAACCAAGTTCTACGCTTCTCACCAGCCTGTTTTCTACCTAAATCTAGCCAACACACACACTCTCTCTCTTTTCCTCTTCATATAAGATGAAATGCTTGGCATGGCCTTGAGCAAAATTCCTTTGCTATTTCCTTTATTCCTAATTGCACCTGGCTGGGTGGGCTAGAGAACAAGACCCAAACCACCCACGGAGAGAGTGGTGATCCACAGACTGGATCCCTGGTCCTTCAGAGATCAAAAGTCACCCACATGTCATGAAGTCACATGCATGACATGCATCAGGGATGACAACACAGGTCACACCTCCTTGTGCTTAAGCAAAAAACTGGCACCCTTTAAAAGAACGATGACATGGGTGCATGATGATAAGTAGGATGTGGCGTGAAAAACTTAATGACACATAGAAGGCTGGCCCCAGTAGGGCTTCCTGTTTAAAGTGCACTGCTGTGGGTACCAAACAGATTGCTTTTTCACCCCCCACCAAAAAAAACGAAAGGCACTTTTAGGTCACTTATCAATGGGCCCAGAAGTGAGGAGATGTGCAGCCCCCACCCGCTGGCACTCGAAGGAGACCATGCGACAGCCCTCCTCACCCGAGGTCCAACCCCTTCATTCTGCTATTCCATGTTTGACAAATGCTCACTGTTTAGAAGTTCTAAGCACAGCAATTAAGAACTCTTCAGAATAAAGGTGCTAAAGAAATCTTTTTCTTTAAGAATAAATAAAAACTGCATCTAAAAAAAAGCTAGAGTAAGAATGCTATGACTAAGCTGGGTGTGTAGCAACAATCCCATAAACAATCATGGGATTGGAGGATGAGGCTGGAGAGTAAAGTTTATCAGGCTTCCTACACCTTCCCTGGTCCTCAATGCAGGTACACATTAGAATCACTTGGAGACCTTTTAAAAAACACCTGATGTGTAGGCCCCATTCAGACCAATTAAATCAGAAAGTCAGAAAGATGTGGAGTGTGGCCCCGGGAAGCAACATTTGTATTAAGCTACTGAGTGATTGTAATGTACAGAAAGGATTAAGAACCATGGTGCTAATTAGAAGAAAGTGCTTCTGATTTAGGGTCTAGCCACTTAAAACTCATTGTATGACCATCCCCAGCATTTAGTTCCATGTGGGATTTTGGCCAGACCATTTGGTACTGGTGCCTTTTCGTCACTCTTTGAGTAAGAACCCAATTTTGAAATTAATGGTGGTGGGCTATGAATTTCAAAACAACATACAGGTATTAGATAATGATTAAAGCCTATTGTCCCCAGTGTTAATAATTCAGTTAAAATATACCATTTCCGTGAATTTCTATAAAAGAAATATAATACAGATAGACATGGCTCAATTTAAAATGTTTATATTCTATTCATTTTTCATGTAGACATGGGGCAATTCAATCTCTAGCATCAATGGTAAGTTCTCAGTATGTATTTCTTGAGCACACATATCCTCCCCAACAAATATTCTGAAATATTACAATTTATTTTCTTTTTCTAAGATTTTCTTTTTTTGTTTTTTGTTTTGTTTTGTTTTGTTTTGTTTGAGATGGAGTCTCACTCCGTCACCAGGCTGGAGGGCAGTGGCACAATCTCGGCTCACTGCATCCTCCACCTCCTGGGTTCAAGCGATTCCCCTGACTCAGCTCCCGAGTAGCTGGGACTACAGGCCCACGCCACCACGCCCAGCAAATTTTTTTTTTTTTTTTGTATTCTAGTAGAGATGGGGTTTCACCATGTTGGCCAGGATGGTCTCGATCTCCTGACCTCATGATCTGCCCGCCTCAGCCTCCCAAAGTGCTGGGATTACAGGCGTGAGCCACTGCACCCAGCCTGTTTTCTTTTTCTAAGATTTTTATTAGCCATCCTTCTGACTTTCAAAGCAACAGCAAGTGATTGCTGATAATTGCATTATGCTAACATTGACCATAATGTAAATCATAGCTTGAGAGGTTCGATCAAAGACTGGCCTCAGAGTCACCAGTTACACCAAATATTATTGTATATTACATTATAATAATATTACATACATATTATCACATATATATTATTACCAAATATAGCCCTGTCCTCTTCAAGCAGCAAGTCTGCTGGTCTCAAATTATCCCGAAAAGTACCACTTCATCAAGCATAGTATTATTTAAAGAGCTGATACTATCACTGCTTTAAGGAAAGTTTGCAAGAAAAATCCTCTAACTGGTTGGAACTCTAAAATGATGGGCAATGGGGTGCAGAGTTGCAGTAAACAAACTATCTAATTATGAAGTTCTGTTGACCATGGAATGGGACAGAGTCTATCTGTTCATTAAAATGCCTTCCAAAATTTTTCCTTTGTTCTCAAAATTCTCAAACTTCAACAAAAAAATTTTTAACCACCTTCTCTAAGCGTGTGTGTGAGAGAGAGAGACACCCAGAGAGGGAGAGAGAGAGACAGAGAAGAGAATATAAAAGCCCTGTGATCCCCATGACAGATACCTGCAGACCAGTGGTTCTCAACAGGGGCAGTTTGGCAATGTCTAGACATTTTATTTTCATGACTAGGGGTGCTATTAATATGTAGTGGGTAGAGGCCAAAGATGCTGCTCAACATCCTACAATCCACAGGACAGCTCCCACAACAAGAATTATCCAGCCCAAAATGTCAACAGTGCCAACTTGAGAAACTCTGCTGCAGGGGCTATTAAGGAAGCCACAATTCCTGTCCTCAAGGAAGTAACAATCTAGGAGAGAGAATTAATGCCACGACCTTTGACATCAGTACAAGTGCTCATTTATTGAGCACGTGTCAGGCACGTGTTTAGTGCTTCACGGGTTACTTCACTGAGTCCTCCCCACAATCCTATAAGATGGGTATTATTAATGGCATTAAGGAGGGGCTTGCCCTATACCTCTATGTTCTCCTACCACGTTACCATGATTTGTGCAGGGGTGCCAGGCAGTAGAACCCCAGTTCAAAGCTGAGGCTCTATCACCAAACAGTCATGGCTTCAAATCCCATTTCTGCTACTTCTTGGCTAGATGGCCTTGGACACACTCAAGAAAAGTGCTACAGAGGCTCAGAGGTGCAAGGTCATGGAGGAAAGGGAGAACGGAACATGTGAGATACAGTGACCTCCATCCATGACTGGCTGCATTCGGTGCTAAGAAGCTGACTCCAAGCCTGAGTCCAGGACAGCTCTGGATACCCAAGAACATCCACATGCCAGGTTGGTTCACAGCCACCCCAGGGAAAGCTCACCCCACAAGAGCAACTCTCCCTCCCTCACTTTAGGGTTCAGGGGAGTAATTAGGTGGGAAGCAGGGTAGATATTAGAAACCCAGGCCAGTTCATGCTCTGGGCTCGACGAGATGCAGTACAATGAAGATGCTAATAAAAGAACATGCAGCCTGCCCACACGTTGCTTGCCTACTCCTGGCCACATCTCGGATACACAGCCAGTTATCCCCATGGAGAGAAAAGGCACTTCTGAGCAGCGAGTGCACGCAGCCACCCGCCCACACACAGCAGTGCTGTCTCTTCGAGCACGAAGCCAAGTTTGGGTTTTCCTTTTTTTTCCAGCTTCTATTTTCTAGAAAAACTTACTCTGAAATCAACATCTCTCCCTGATATACACATCTGCTTTATAATTATAGAAGCCCAAAGAGTATTAATAGGGGTAATGGTATATGACACAGAAGAAAGAGCAGGCGTGGTCATTACCGCTGTAACAGGAAGACATGTTTTCTTAAAATGTATCAGATATGACACAAAAATTGCTTTACATGTAACCTCAACATTTCAGTGAAAAATTATAAAATGCAGTTTTCCCGATGATGTACCTGTAAATAATCCATATAACTTTGTTAAAAAAATTACTTAATAGGGCTATGAATAGAATATTGCATATCAAAAGAGAATACAATGTGTACTCCTTCCTACAAGCAAGTGTACATGTTGAATACTCTCTAATCACTACTGTGATGATTAAGTTTGTGCTTAAGCATCAAGCCATCCATTTATTCCCTTAGGAATAGGACCCTATGCCTGCAAAATACGACACCAAACCACAGATAACACAGATCACAAATCCCAGATATTCTTGGGAAAACCAAGAATGAGTATACTTGAAGCCAAAATGAGGGGACTCAAAATTAGCTCAGCTGAGGGCCCCACCTTTAGCGCTGGCCAACAGCACTAAAAATACATGCAACTGCAAGATGTAATATGCTGCAAAAAATAAAAAACTCATCAGCATTCCGTTTCCAAAAATATACTGGCTTTTAAGATTGAGCATTCTGAAATTTGTGAACTTGTTTTATTTATTTATTTAGAGATGGAGTCTTGTTCTGTCACCAGGCTGGAGTGCAGTGGTGCGATCTCGGCTCACTGCAACCTCTACCTCCCAGGTTCAAGCAATTCTCCTGCCTTGTCCTCCGGAGTAGTTGGGACTACAGGCACGCGCCACCGTACCCAGCTAATTTTTTTATATTTTTAGTAGAGATGGGGTTTCACCACCCCATTGGCAAGGATGGTCTCGGTCTCCTGACCTCATGATCCACCCGCCTCGGCCTCCCAAAGTGCTTGGATTACAGGCATGGGCCACCACATCTGGCCTCTGAACTAATTTTATAAGCACACTTTAAAATACACAATGGTGGCCGGGTGTGGTGGCATGCACCTGTAGTCCTAGCTACTCGGGAGGCTGAGGCAGGAGAATTGCTTGAACCTGGGAGGCGGAGGTTGTCGTGAGCCGAGATAGTGCCACTGCACTCCAGCCTGGCGACAGAGTGAGACTCCATCTCAAAAATAAAATAAAAATAAAATAAAATAGCAATGGTGCCCATCAGGAACACCTGGAAATATCAAAAACACTATTCCCCTAAAGACAGTCAGAGTCTGTCTAGCTTTGGGGCACCTCCCCTCCCCCCCCACACACACAATATATATATTTATATATATACCACACACACATATACATACTGACACACACCACACATACTCATATACATACACACATATGCACTCACACACATAACCAGCAGTGGTCTCTAGTTAAATTAGAGCACTTGCTTTGAAATGATTAATATGTAGCTCCAGAATCATTTATCAAAAATCATGCTATTAATAAAAGAATAGCTAGTCCCATGATTTTTAATTCAGTTCCCACCTCTAAGCCAGTGCCTCACTTTGCAGGTTAATTTCATTGCCTCTCACCTGGATGACTGCAATAACCACACTTACCTCCCTGGATCCAACTCTTGTCCCTCACTATCCACCCTCCACACAATGGTCAGAGGCACACTTTGTGAAATAAGACCCAGATATTCCATGACCCTATTCAAAATCCTGCAAAAGCTTCCTACTCAGAGCAATTTAGAGCAAAGTCCATACCTAAAGGCCCTGATGACCTCAACTCAGACCATGTTCCTTGTGTATCCTTAAGATCCCCCTACCCAAACATGCTTTCTGTTCATTGAGCACCCATAGGTTAGTGGCAGCCTCAGGGCCTTTGCCCTTTTTTCCTCTCTCTGGAATACTCTTCCCACTTATTTTTGCTAACCGACTCCTTATTGATATTCTGGAAGAATGCACTCTGTGTGGGCAGGGATGCTTGCCCCTTTGCATTCACTGTTACTTCTCCAGTGCCTAGAAAGTGCTTGGCACATAGTAGGCTCTCAAATAGCTGAATGAATTAATGAATGAATGAACAAATGAATGAATGTGAATCTGCCCCCATCATGTAAGCTCCATGAAGACAGGGATTTTTGTCTCATAGTCAGTGCTATATCCCAGGTTCTCGAACAGCCCCTAGGACCTCAGAGCTGCTCAGTGTGGGCTTAAAAGCTGTGTCACCTTGGGATGCAACTCAGCCTTCTTGAACAAATACCCATGCTCAGCTCAGAGAACCTTTCCTTGCGGACCCAGTCTAAAGTGGCCACCCCCAGGCACTCTCAATCCCAATTCTGCAGACCACCATCTGCAATTGCCTCACATGTGCACAGTAGTTATTTCTCCTCTGTTTCTCCCCACCAAATGCTAGCTTCTTGAGAGTAAAGACCTTACCTGTCCTGCTCAGAGTTGTGCCGTGAGGACTAGAACAATATATTTGTTGAGTGAATGAATGAATGAATGAATGAATGAATAAGTGAATGGTGTGCTAGTACTTCTGTGCCCCCAGGCAGCCAGTTTAAAGGTCACCGTGGGATAAAGGAATCCAAAATGAGAAGTGTGCTGCATGTATGCTGGCATGAAAAAGCTTTCCAGCACCTGCAAGTAGAGATGCCCAGCATTGGTTCTGAGACAGGAATGGCACAATGACACACAGACTTACCCATCCAGGGGATACCCAAGTGCTTCCAGGTGGGTGGGAGCATGTGACATCTAGGCTGGGAACATGCACACTTCCCACTGGCACTGGATCCTACCAGAAGCCTGGAGAGCATTTTATAGAAAGTGCAGGTTGAAGTGATACATCACAGACTCCATTCAGAGTAAAAAATTGGATGGAGATATTAGGACATCTGTCAGGCCCCCCACGTGGAGCTGGATTCTCTCAATGGGCAGAAACCAGCAAGATGTCTTTATAAGGTGGAAGCAGGGAGAAAAAGAGAGTCAAAAGCACCCCATACCCATCCTCGGACCTAAATAACATTAACAAATACGAAATGAACACTCATTCTGCTGATGGCACCAACACTAAGTGTGCTTCATATCCCCATGGCAAACCTATCAGATAGGTGACCTTACACCTTCCACTTTATAGATGAGGGAATTGAGGCTGAAAGCAGTGAAATGTCTCATTCACACAATAAGCAAGGGGTGAAACCCTGAGTTCAGCCCACATCTGTCTGATTCCAAAGCCTGGACTTTGAATGGGTATGCTACAGTCAGTCCCAAAAAAACAGGCATGTTTATATATCAGTTCTAAAGTTAAAAGTTGAGCCAGGCGTGGTGGCTCACATTTGTAATCACAACACTTTGGGAGGCCGAGGCTGGCGGATCACTTGAGGTCAGGAGTTCAAGACAGGCCTGGCCAACATGGTGAAACCCAGCCTCTACTAAAAATACAAAAACAAAATTAGCTGGGCGTGGTGGCAGGCACCTGTAATCCCAGCTACACGGGAGGCTGAGGCACAAGAATCGCTTGAACCTGGGAGGCGGAGGTTGCAATAAGCTGAGATTGTATCACCGTACTCCAGCGTGGGCAACAGAATGAGACTCTGTCTCAAAATAAATAAATAAATAAGTTAAAACTTGGAAAAGTTGACCACCCTCTGCCAGGTGTGAGCTGAGTGAACCTAAGAAGTAACCCAAGCATCATGATCATCATTTTCTCTATCTGTAAAATAATGAGTTATTGCTGGGGCTACATGAGAATGCTTGTCAGGCACTCAGAATAGTACCTGGAAGAGTAGATTCTCATTAAAACCAATTCTTTTACCTTTACTATTAGACAAGTCCATAACTCCTGCATAATCTAGCAAAGTCATGGCTCTTAGAGGCAGGGTAGATAGTACACTGGTCTAGAGGCAACCAGATATTGCTCCAAGTCTTAAATGTGTTTCTACCTTCAGAACCTCAGGAAAATAATCTAATCTTCCTGAATCAGTGTCTTCATTTGTAAAATGAGGATAATACCAGCTACCTCATAAAGTTACAGTGAGATTGTGAGGATTTAATGAGATAATGCACATAAAGTACTCGCATAGTTCTGGGAACACAAGAAGTGCTCTACAGAAAACAGGTTCCATTAGCAGTTGTCTACACTGTGCAGAAGGAATTGGTATAATCCCTGGCCATTTTAGTCTAATTCAATTCAACAAATGTTCATTGAAGACCTGCCAGGGGCAAGGCACTGTTTCAGGCAAAAGAAGGAAGACCTGGTCCTGTCCTTAATGAGCCTTGAACAGCTTGGCCAGACAACACTATTGAAGTGATTCAGTAGGGGATGAGAAGGAGACACAAATGAGCCGGCAGGCTGGGGTCTTGGCATACCAAGACTGAATACCAAGTTCAGGAGCAGCCATTAATTCTGAGCACACTGGGATGCTGTTGAAGGTGTAAGCCGGCGAATGACATCATCCAACCTATGCTTTGGAAGAATTCCACCCTTTGTGGAGAATGGATTACAGCCAGGAAAACCAGAGGCAAGGGAATCAGTGAGGAGGCTACTGCAACAGTCCAAGCAAGAGTCAATGATGGGTGCCAATGAGGAAGAAAGATGGGCATGGATGCAAGAGGCATCCTAGAGGCACTACTTGGAGAAATTGGCAACTGATGGGATGGCGGGGGAGGCAGAAAAGAATTTACGATGACTCAGCTTTCTTGCCTAGAAGGGTAGGGAAGGTGGTAGTTTCTTACATAAAATGAAGAAGCCAAAACTAGCACCTAGTGGCTTACTGAGTGAGCGAGTGGGTCTGTCTATGTAGGAAGGGAACAGAGGATGGCATGGTGAGAAACTGGTAAAACATCCTGGTGATGAGGAACACAGTGTACGATGGGAGGAGGCCATGGGGAGGTGAGAACTAAAGTCAAGGAACTGAATGAGATCACCAAGAACCAACTAGAAAGATAACTGAGGATGGAACTTGAGGAGATGGTACGTACATTGCAAGAGCCTGATGGCAGCCACAAAAGAGTGAGAATGACAGTCAGAGAGGTAGGAGGGAAACCAAGTGTCCATAATACAGAAGAGAAGAAAGTAGAACGTTGTCTCGAAGAAATGTATATTAATGGTATCACGTGGTGAGATGGAAATCACCAGATTTGGTGGTTAGGTACAATCAACGGCTTCTGAGACAGTCATTTCAATATTGTTGAAGAGGTGGAAAAAAAGAGGTGTTGAGTGCAGGCTCTTCTTTCAGGAAGTTTGTCGGAGAGAGGTCAGGAGATGAACAGCAAGCAAAGCAAAAAGAACTAGGAGAAATTCACGTAGGCAAAGGAAGAGTTGCCAGACTGGCGCAGAGCTTGGGAACATGTAGCGCCATTTAGTCAATGACTGTCTTCTTAAGGGATCCCAGGCAACCATGCAAATTTGCATGTGTAGGCCAGCAAAAAACACACTTGACAGATCTTCTGGAGCCTAATCTTCAGGACTGGGCTAGGATTGTCTGGATTAGATTTCCTAAAGGTATCTTTAAGACAAATGAGAAGGCGGTGGAATGGTCCTGCCAGGGCTGCAAGGCAGGCACGCACAGTCTAAATAGAGAACAGAATAAGGCAAGTAGGAGAACAAGCTGTGCTTGGCTAAGAGAAGGAAGAAATTGAATGAGCAAGAGGAGAGGAGAAAATCCAACACAACACACACAGGCGAATGTTAAACATCTAATCCAGATAATGAGGGGATGGGAACAACACAAGGCACTTGAGAGCAATAACCATGGGCAGAAGCTAGTTAAGGTTTTTGAACTTGTCTGGGAAATACAGCAGATGCATGTCTTCATGTAGCAGAGAAGACTCTGTTATTGCTGCTATTTAAAAAATCAAATTGCAGGCAAGACTCTTTCCAATAGGGATCTAGGTAGCAAGCACAAGGACCAAGAGCCTTTGGCTGGATGTAGAAAGGAAAACACTTTTTAAGGGAAGATCCTCCAACCTCCAAGTATTCATAAAAAGGAAACAGGACTGATTGGAGAGTTCAGGCTGTCTTCCACTGGTATCAGCCATCCCAGGACAGATGGGAGGCAAACAAAAGTACAAAATGTAGATGTGAATAGACATAGATAGTCACCAACAAAATGAGAGTTGCAGCCATAAGAATGATTTAGATGGATTAACCAAATGCTTATTAAGCAACTTGTGTATGATCAGCCTGAAGATATGGTGGAGAGTAAGGTCAGTGCAGTTTCCTCTCTTTGCCAAGCTTAAGCTTTAGCAAATAAGAACATTCAGGGAAAGAGTATATACGCGTGGGTTTATGTATGTGTGTGGGCACACACACACCAGATAAGAGTCTCTAAATGAAAAGAGGAAAAAATCTGAGAAATCCAAGAGCTATAGAGTCTACCTACTCAATAAACACAGAGACTGAAAATGAATCCCAGCATTTAGACCTGCCTGTCAGCTCCCATCACACCCTGCCCCAACCTCATCATTCGTGATTCTCTACAAATGGCTTCCACTTCTGACAAGCACATGAACCTGGGTACCCCAGACAAATTTCCCGTCTGTGGCGTTTATACCCACAGGGTTCAAATCTCAGCTAAGCCACTCAAAGCTACATAACTTTAGGCAAGTTGTTTGATCTCCCCACACCTCAGTTTCCTCACATTCAAAATGAGAATAATAATGGTACCTTCCTCTTGGGCTGGTTGTGCAATTTAAATGAATTAATCTGTGTAAAGTGGTTGGAACACAGCCTAGAACACAGTTGATGCCCTGTAAGGATGGGCTGTTGTTAGCACCCTGCCCACCTGAAATTCCCTCTACCTTCCTCTCCACTGATCCAAATCCACTGTCTTTTTAAAAAGCCAACCCAAATATTTTACTTTCCATTAGTATGCTTATAAGCCCAGTCCCAGCACAAGTATTTACTGCTCCAGGAAAACCAGGATGAATAAGACCCAGCCTGGCCTTGAGATCACAGTCTACTTGGGGGAATGGACAGACATTCCAAGGAAGATCAGCAATGTAATTTAACAAGAATTGTGAATTGGCATTACCCATTAAGTGTCCCTCACTGGATTTTGCCTTACTCTGCTAACTCCCAAAGATGTCCAATTTGTACCATGATATTCTGCAGCAATGGTGTTTGCTTTCCTTTCTCTCAGTTGTTTCAACATAACCTGCTTTGACTTGTTCAACTTGATGGGAAGGTACCCATTCTGGGACTGGACCTTCTAATTCTGTTCCCCAATCCACTCCTCCCCAACATCCACCTTTTACCAACAGGTATTTGGCAACTGCATATTAATTGTTTGTAGTTGGTCAGAACCGTGAAGTGTCTCTAGCAGAAAAGTCCCAGGGCCTGGGAAGCTTGGTTTCCAATCTGGTATGACTTTGGACTACCTAATCATTGCTGAGTCCTTTCCATATTCTCTTGGTGTGTATAGGAGGACACTATACATACATGGACTAGTGTATTAGTAATAACAAAAATAACAACAGTGAACATTTATCAAGGCTTTTCCATGTGCCAGGTACTAGACCAAGTGTTTTACATATTTCATCCATCCCCGCAAAAGTCCTGTAAGAAAAGTATCGCTGTCCTTCCACTTCGCAGTTGAAGAGGCAGACATGCAGAGAAGCCCCAGTAGAGCAAGGAAGAGGCACCAAAAACTGGTTCCCAGAAAATCTGGGAAGCAATGGCAACAGCCACTCTTCCTTCCTCCATGGTGTTTGAATTCCTGGATCCATCGCTGTGTTTTCAGAACCACCCGAAAAGAAAGGAAAAATCCCTGAATCAAAAGGAAGAGAGCGCCCCTTCCTAAAAACAGCCTGCCCAGACACCATCTTCCCACAAATTCCAGCCCCATCAAGATCCCATTACCCTCAGTGTTCCCCAACTCTTCCAAAAGCATACAACCAGCATGTTTAAAACAAAAACATAAAACCAACTGATTTTTACCTTCTACAGCAAGCTTTGTCCAACCCACGGCCCCGGGGGCTGCATGCAGCCCAGGATGGTTTTTAATGTGGCTCAAAACTTACAAGTTTGTAAGCTTTCTTAAAACTTTATGAGTTTTTTTTTTTAGCTCATCAGCTATCATTAGTGTATTTTATGTGTGCCTCAAGACAATTCTTCTTCTTCCCATGTGGCCCAAGGAAGCCAAAAGATTGGACACCCCTGTTCTAGAGTTTATACTTATGGTTTGCAGAAATGCACGGCTTCACCAAGAACTTAAATGAGGCAGTGCCTCAATCTAGAAGGAAAAACCTAATTAAATGTACCCCTTGCTAACGGGAAGGAAAAGAGCTGAGACCTATTTTATTTTTAAAACTTTAACATGCTGTTTCCTGTTACTACCCTACTATTGTCAAGTTCAAGCAAAGAAAGGCTGAGAGGAACAGCCAGGCATTCAGAGCTTGGGGATTCGGTTTGGGTTCTTGCTGGTTAAAAAGGAAAAGAAGCATCAGACAGCTACTCACTCTCCAAGACTAATTTCACCATAACCCCACCCCAAAGACAACCAAACCTAGTTCTCTAGAAACTCTCCAGCTCCCACCAACTCAAGCTGCAAGGAACTCCCACTACGCCTCAGCCATTGAAACGCTGTCATCAAGATTCTTGCTCAGCCTAAAATAATGATGCACTCAATGGCTTAAAAATAGTCTGGGGTCCCAAAATAAGGATCCCAAAAAACGAGGAGCTATCACAGAATTTAAATCATTCTCACTGCCAATTTCTCCACAAAAACTCCTCTTTCATTCAGCTCCACCTCTGAACATTTCATTCAATTCACTGGTAACAAATCTGAGGTCAATTTACCTAGCACAGTACAGCAGCATCTGCAATTTCCTCAGTGGTGTGAAGAATGAGTAACAGCACAGGTAATCAATGCGTGTAAATAAAAACCTGTGCTGCTGAAAACGGTGAGAAAAGAAAAAGAAACTCAGGAAGAAACACAGGGTCGCTGGCAGCAAAGGTGGTACCCCCAGAAAATGTCTCCCCCTCTCTCCAAGTAAATTTTGTCAATAAAACTGCAGGAGCTGCTAAGTAATTTCATCACTGCCTCTCTTTTATTAGATTTCTAATTAATCACAATCTGATATGTCCAGGGTCATCTACATCCAACAGGTGGATGAATTTCTAAAATGATGCTTGTAGGTATCACCCACAGGGCTGCCTACAGCAGAGTAGCCAAGTCCAATAGCAATATCACATAACAAGACGCAAGATGAAAGAAAATCTTTCTGATTCCAACCCCGTTGCCAGGCTTTGAAAAAACGTTAAAGTTCCCCAATGATAGGAATACTCTGATGCCATCGTCCAAATAAGAAATACACAGTTTTATTTGCATGGACCTTTTTTGAAATAAGAATCTTATTAAACATTCTGTTGGGTCAGGAACAGCAGCTCGTTTTGTGCTCTAAGGATATAGTTTAAACTACCAGAGGTGAGATAGCACATCTTCAAATACAATAAGCAATATAAACACTTCTGGAGGAAAGGATCATAGGTAAATTAAATCAACAAATATTTATCGAGTGCCTCAGCCTTAATACTGAGATGTCCCTGTCAGAGAGCTCCCTAAACTGAGCTTTCTGTGAAAAACAGAAAGATGTCATTCAAGTCTTCCTGAAAAATAAGCAATTAATCACACACTGCTTCAGATTAATTGCAATGCCTAAGATCTCCCATATCATTCTGCCTTTTCCCCTGAAATCTAACTCCCTCGAATCCTCCCTGGTCTTTCAGATCACTGACCAACACCCTAAGCAAGCTTGCATTCTGACCCAGCCAGCCCGCTGCTAACCAGAACTAGAACTCTCCACACATGTCCTTCCAGTCCGACGTGTGACCTTCAGTGTGCTGCGTGTGTCAAGGTTATACTGCCCACTAACCATGCATCCTTCAACATCAGGCCTCCGCTTCTGCCCTGCTCTTTGATGCCAATGGCAAAACCTCCCAATCCTGCTGAGCCGTTTCAAACCCATCTGATGGCACATTCAACAGCTAGTTAGCTCTCTGCCTCTCCCACCACCATCCAGATTGCTTTGGGGTTGTGGAGCAAATCAGACAGAGAGGCACATCTAACACTACCAAAATCCAACCCGAATTTGAAACCCAGCCCCCAGAGAGGGGATCAAGAAAGACCACTTCAACATCTTACAACATAAAAACCTCCCTCACATTCAATCACAGCCCACAACCTTATTTCATATCAAATGCCCAATTCCCCACAACACTCTGAAATCTTTTCAGGAACGTTACTGTCAAAATAGCACCCATAGGGAGACACCATCCAGGAACCAACATAACATCCCTATAAATCGATATCTAAGCTACAAATACCACAAAGAGGGAAAGATGCTGCCAGGAAGAATATCAAATTCTGCTCGTCTCCTAAGTGGGCAGCAACTAACCCAACATTACCCTCTGAGAACCTGAAAGTGCAGGGACCAGGGTGGCTGGCAAATAACACCATCAGTCCAAGATCTTCTGGGGAACTCACTCCTCTGAAAACAGAATGTCATTGTATCATGACAGAATGAGGCAAGACACTGACCTCCCACATCCACAGAAGCTACTGCATTTTACAGAAATTCCAGGAGGCTCCTGGAAGCCTCGACCCTCTAATTCCAAGTGCTCTGTTAATGCATTTTTCAATAGCTTTTATGAGAATGGAGAAAGACCTACCAGGTCAAGAGGTTTACAGTGATATTTATATTTCCATTTTCTAGTCTCCTGGTTTTTTTCCCCCTATGAAGCCCAGTTTCTGTGAATCAATGACTCGGCTACATCACACTCCCTCCTGGTGGCTCACAGTAACGGGGCTTTCTCTGGCCGCCAGCGCTCCACCAGCTCAGAGAGGCTCAGCTGCCAGATCCCTGATCTTGCAGCATACTTGGAGAGGAGCCGAGCACCATCTCTCTGTTAGAGCTCTGGTTCAGCCACTTGCAGCTCAGTTAAACCCATCAGGAAACCTCTAGCTTATGAGACAAGGTTTTTAGGATTCTTTATACAGCCAAGATAGCAACCCCCATCCACCCACTTGAGAGACAGATACATAGATGGTTAGATAGATGGGCAGCTCATCTTAACTCCTGCACATTTCTCCTTTGACCGGGTATCTGCACTGCTGGAAATCTCCCACTCTCTCCCCTTTAAAGAAGACCAAAGATTGGAAAACTAACCCAAAGTACCCAATTGACAATTATCATACCACAGACAGGAACAGGTACCTTACACAGTGCAAAATGAGAATATTAACAGGCTACCCCCGCAAAGCCCTAACAGGTAGACTGCTTTCCCAATGCAGGCGACTAGCAGCTTCCCTCCACTGCACTCCCCCGACCTATTCCCCCACCCCCCCACCACCACCTTTGGCTCCAAAAGCCTTGCATCAATGCAGGTCCCTTTAGAAAGTCAAATTTTCACTTACTCAGATCTACCAAGAATCCCCAGTGCCTTGCTGTACGAAAACCCCACAAACGGCAGTTCTTCACCCGAGAAACCTGAGGGGCTCAGCTGGCACGGAGAGGATGAAACCCACGAATTCTTCTCTGGTTCATCAAAATTGGAGGTGTCATCGTCAGACTTGAGGGTGGGAACGAAGGGGGGAGGAGCTGGTTAAAGAAAAACAAGAAAGGAGGCGGGGAGGAAAAAAAATTTCAGCCGGATTCAACACTGTTGCGGAGAAGATCGTCTTACTCCTTCGGCGCTGGCGATGGCACTGCAGCGCCTGCTTTCAATCTAGCTCGCAACCTCGGCTCCTACAGCAACAAGAGATTAACCCCTTCTCTGCCAACATGGCCACCAACCCGCAGACAGGCTGCCTTCCCGCCTGGGGTAAACTGAAGAGCAAACTCAAACAGGTCACTTGGGCCAACGAAAGCACTTGGGCCAACGAAAGCACTTGGGGAACTCGTGGGGAAGCCGCTCCTTCCTGCTGTTTCCAGAAGGCTCCTACAGAGCAGCTGCTGGCTAGTGCCAGGATGCTAGGAGACCTAAACCTATGGATTCCCTCCTCCAGACAGGTCTAAATTATTAATGATTAGCACTAATCGTTGAAATAAGATGGAACTTCTACATTTCGTGGATTAACCGGGATGAGAGGAAGGACCAGGAAAAGGGATGTGTGAGGTTCTGGAACTCCTGTTAGGATACCACTGCAGTCTACTTCATTCACACCCGGACAAGTCGACTC
Organism: Gorilla gorilla gorilla; assembly: GCF_029281585.2. NCBI lineage: Eukaryota > Metazoa > Chordata > Mammalia > Primates > Hominidae > Gorilla > Gorilla gorilla. The sequence continues at coordinate 135,210,929 of NC_073234.2, forward strand.
CAAGATCTTATTAACCACTTTTTTTTTTTTTTTTTAGTTCATTATGCATCTTCCCCAGCGCAATCATGCCCATCAAATCCACTGCAGTTTAATCAGCATAATGAAGCACCAGCCAAATAAAGTTCCTACCGGTGATCTACAGCACCCCTGCGCGCTGACGGTGGGAATGCACGGATGGACATATGCGGCTCCTACCTCCTTAGGGCTTCACTCCCGGCTGGGGGCGTGTTACATCCTCTCCACTTCCTCCGACCTACTAAGCGCTCTCGGTCAGGGAGGTGGACACTCGTCCATCAGTCACCAGGAGGCTGCCCATCGCGGTGGGCTCCCGGGGGTGTCCCCCGCCAGAAGCGTTACCATGGTTGCAAGCTGAGGCGTCCGTGGCGGGCCAGCCAGGCGAGTTAGAGCCGAGCATCACATACCCCGCAGTGCAGGTTGCATGCTCCCGGCTCCGTGCGTGCGTGCTCTGGCTGTAACCCCACCTGGCTGCCGCCTGCCTGCCAGGGGCCAGTGCTGATCCCAGTGACAGAGCAGCATGAGTCACTGCCCGCCAGGGCTCGCTAGAGCTCCCCCTAGGACAGTTGTCACAGCCCTTCAGAGCCCAGGCTTCTTTTTAACTCCTCGTTTTCTGGACAAAGCTGGGTGCCAGATATGAGCAGCAAGCAGTCTGTTTTCTGCTTACAGACTCCAAAAAAATCTGGCTGTTTCCAAAGTTCCCCGATGACAACAACATCCAAGTGGCGCTGGGAAGTAATTGGAGCAGGAAAGGGATGTGGAGGGGAGAGGAGATGAAGCCAGAGGTCTGGCTGTTCCTGAGAAGTACAAAAGAACATTTCCAGAGCTTCAGGTACATTGAGATGAGGTGGGAGAGTGAGGAAGATTTAAGATGTAAAATGTGCACTACCAGAAAATTATTTAACACCTCCAGTCTCTCAAGAGAATTTAAATCTTCCCTGTTAGTGTCAGAATCTACTTGCTTAATACTTTAAAAATTAGCTGATGGAAAGAAAAATTAGATTGAACACTTCAGCCCACATCCCATGTGTACTTCCATCAACACAGGCTCAAATCCAATCTGATTTCAATTATCCGGTACATTTTTTAATGGCAAAAAAAAGTTTTAATGGAAATTGTATTTCATAAGGATCAAAAAGAGAAGTTTTCCTTCCTGAAATAGGGAAACTCAGATAAAGACTGAGGAAATTTATGGAGAGAGATTTGCAGATGATACTAATATGGAAGCAAAGTGGTTAATGGCAATTGTTCTGGAATCTCAGTTCAAACCCCAGCTCCACCACTTACTAGTTCTGTGACACTGGGTAAGTCACTTAACCTCTCTGAACCTCAGTTTTCAACATGGCAATATCTATTTCAATGGACTATTAGGAGGTTTAAATAAAATAATCCATATAAAAGTGTTTACCACAGTTCTTAGCATACAGTAATCACTCCACAAAGATGACCTGCTATTATTGCTACTGCTCACAGGAATTGCATGCTTAGGAGAGAACCTGCAGGTCTTGAAGGCTAGTGACATACAGCAGAATCTGTACTGAATGTTCTTCTTTCCTGCACAGGGCAGAGACACATTCATGTGGATGTTTGTGTTAATCATATCATTTAATTCCTAGTAGAACTTTAATTCCTTTCCACTATATACTAATTTATCTTTAGGAGACCAAAATAGAATTCCATTTCTGAGTGAGAAGTATAATTAATGGAGGGTAAAAGCCACCCTCAGTGAAATAATTATGATTTTGAAATCCTGTACTATAAAATAAGATTCATCTATAAAACTCTTGCCATGCTCAAAGCCAGCTTAATGCGGTTAAGATTAGAAAAAGGGGCAGATAATCTTCAAGTTAAAAGGAAGAAGAAGTAGGCCAGGCACAGTGGCTCATGCCTGTAATCCCAGCACCTTGGGAGGGCGAGCCAGGTGGATCACCTGAGGTCAGGAGTTCAGGGCCAGCCTGGCCAACATGGTAAAACCCCATCTCTATTAAAAATATTAAAAAATTAGCCAGATGTGATGGTGCATGCCTGTAGTCCCAGCTACTTGGGAGGCTGAGGCAAGATAATCGCTTGAACCTGGGAGGTGGAGGTTGCAGTGAGCCGAGATCGTGCCATTGCACTCCAGCCTGGGGAACAAGAGCGAAACTCCGTCTCAAAAAAAAAAAAAAAGGGAAAGAGAAGTCAATGTGAAATATACTAGCTGGTAACAGGTAAGATATTCACAGCAAAGATTAAAAGCTAGGGATATAAACCTCTAGACAGCTAGTCGGTCAAGTACAAGAGGAAAGTTTGAAAAGAAGGGCTTCTTAGGGCCACATTCAGGCAGAGGAAAAAGCCACAGCCTTAAGCCAAAAAGAAGTGGGGGAACTGGAAATATTCTGCCATCCAGAAAGTGATGAGATGTTTACCCTTGTCCAGGGCCCTTCAGTGGGAAGGAAATAAAGCAGACAGGAAGAAGCAGTAACCTCAGGTAGAGTGTCCACATTTACAGTATCCTGTTACAATTCAAGAAATTAACATGACTACTGGTCCAGGATTACTGAGCCCTTGGAGCACTGGCAGATGCAAGTGGAGAACAACTTGTAGGGGTGTTTTTGCAACCCAGGGCACACAGGATTTTCTCCCCACCCCACCCCCACCCCAACAACCTCCTTCCAATCCCTACCAGAAATAAATTCACAATTAAAAAGTAAAAATCAACAACTACACCTTACGGGTGCAACAACAGATACAAGAAATGGGAGAATTAGCCCTCCAAAAACTGCAGATAAAAGAACAATCTAAAATGAGCCATAAAACAAGTTTTTATTATCAAGGTAAATTAGTAGAAATTCTTATCAAAGAACATGACACTTTGAAAAAGAACCAGGTACATTTGAAAGGAACCAAACTGAACTTCCAGAAATAAAAAGTCTTGTTCTTGAATTTCAGGTTAAAAATTCACTGAATATGTTAAATAGCAGACTAGATACAGCTGAAGAGAAACTTAGTGAACTAGCAGTTAGATCTGAGGGAATCACATAGAACCTTGATACTTAAGCTATGGTCTACACACTGGCATTATCACCATCACTCAGGAGCTGGTTAGAATTTAATTCTCTAAGAATCTCAGGCCCTGACCCATACCCATGGAATCAGAACCTACGTTGTAACAAGGTCCCCAGGTGATTCATGTGCACACCACAGTTCAAGAAGCATTTGTGTACAATGCAACACACAGAGACAAAGAGACGGAAAACATGAGAGGTCAAAAGACAAAGACAGAATGAGAAGATCCAATATACATCTAATGGGGCACAGAAAGAGAGATTAGAGAACTACTTTAAAATCTGGTTGCTGCATTTTTTAAGGATTGTGTAAAATCTGGTCACGTCCAAAAACTAACAAGTATGTGATCACATATATCTTGGGGATATAATTCTTCTATTTCTTGTACCTTATATAAAATGTCTCTTTTTTAATCCTTACAAAATGTGATTTTTTTTTGCTTCAATAAAGGTATTTTTAGTTCACTGAAATCATACTGATCTTGAGTCTATGTTGATGGAGGTACACACGGCACCTCAGTACACAGCACAGTGCCAGGTACCTAGTAGGTGCAGAGTAAATATTTGCTAAGCAAATATATAATTAAATAGCAAGAAAATAGGTCTTGTAAAGAGAGCACCTAACATAACACAGGCCACAAACAGGGTACTTGATGTTTGAATTAAATGAAGAGGTTTTAAAAGTCAAGATTGTTCTGTCTGAGAAATATGTTAATAAGTACCTACACTAATCATTTCTGATACAGTATTATGAAATCATCAGCTCCCCCCGCTGCCACATACCCACCACATTCACTAATGACAAATAAGAAATCATATAGTAAGACCTATTGTTCACTGGGAAAAGCCACTAAAAAAAAAATAGAAAAAAATATTTCCATATATATTTTTAAATATTTTAATAAATCAGCCTGTTTGAGGTAACATCAGAACACAGTCTCCTTAGTGGCAGAGGCTATACAAGTAACTTCTTGAGGTCGTTTTTTGTTTTTGTTTTTGTTTTTCAGTTATAAAATAGATAGCAGAATCAAGGCTTTCAGAAACAAAGAGCTATTTTAGGAGCTATAGTTAATTTCTCTTCTATAAATTCTCTCTCTCTCTTTTTTAATCCTAACATTCATTAAAAGCTTTTGGGAGGGAAAAATTATCATCCTCAAAAATATTCGAAAAAAAACAAGGAAAGAAGAACCAAATGGATTTGTCCTCTTGGGACTCCTTCTAACATGCTCCTTTGAGCTCCAGCTGCCTCATTCCCACCTTTGATTTTTTAGCATGGCCCACTAACACCTCAAACAATACCTGGCTGTCCTTATTTAATGTTTAATATCTATTTTTTAAGAGAATGAATGAAAAACAAGAACCTTACATAGGGCATAATTATTTAGACCTAATGTGCCATTCCACGCAACATACCACTTCAGGAAACCCAGGAAATGATATGCTTCAGAGTACCCAATGTATTCATGAAGAACTAGCATATTAAAAAAAAAAAAATACTGAGCCTAGTAAAACTCCTAAGACTTTTAATCATCACCATGGATTGCAGAAATGGGAGATGAATAAGAGCCAGCACTGTGTCATAAAGGATGAAGGCACATAAATAATTATTGTGTGATGATATAATGAATCAGGACTGTGCCTAGAATACAGTGGGCACACGCTAATATTCAAGCAAAAACATGTTCAACTTCGTTCTCTCTACCATGATGTCCCTCACCCTTTTAAAAAAATGTTAATTGACTAATTAGATGCTATGTTCAAATTTAAAGGAAGAGTACCAAAAAAATAGCTATCTTCCAGTTGCTTAAAATCTAGAGCACTAATGTGATCATACTTATCAATGTTATGAAGACAGAACTGTGAAATAAATGAAGAGGAGAATATGTGTGTTGTTTAGAGGTCAAGATATGGGTGTGAAAAGCAGAGAATACATAAACTGGCTGATGGCAAGTTTTGCCAGTGGGGAATGCAGTACTTTTTTGCAAGTTCCTGCAGGAAAGTGTAACGGAGGGGATTTAATCTCAAGAGCTGGTTAAAAGGTATCTTCATGGGCTGGAGTGGGGAAAAGTGCTACTTTAGAAAAGCCCCAGAAGCCAGAGCAATGGCCCAAGAGCATAGTGAATAATGAGGCAGGGAAGAAAGTGAAAGTGAAGTCTTGATGGATTGACAGATGTAAAACCAGAGTGCTGGGTTAGTGTCAGTACTGAGACAGATACAATCATCTCAATAGTGATGGGTGGAAGAGGCTAGTGCTAGAAACTCTAAAAGACAAGTCTACAATAGTCAACATGACAAATTCTACACTAAGGAAATGATAACAGAAACAGAGAGGATGGGATTAACAGGAGACAGGTTTGAAATATTATGAGATATATATATATATATATATATAGGTTTTCGTCCACAGTTCCTGGCTCATGACTCCCATAGTCCTGGTTACAATCTTTTGTTATTTAGGGGTGCTTTGGCTTTAGAAGCAGGCCTTGAAAAACAGAATCTCTCTCTCTCTGACCTCCTCCAGCCCTCCTTTCACCTGCTCAAGGCAGGACTCTAATCTTCCCCCACCTTTCTGACTTGGAGCTGGCCATAAAGAAATTTCCTCTGCCTTGTCTGATTGTAGGTCAGAAGACCCCATTTCAAAAGGGGTCCTGCCCCATAACCTGGAGGAATGAATGCTACAGAAGGATCTGAACAAACAGGCCTTGCTGGGATTCCCCACTCAGCCTATGAGGATTAGATCATAGCCTTTTCGTGCAATCCCATTTCTACATGGTTGCTGATCATGCCTATCCAATGGCGTCTCCATGAAAGGTCCCAAGAGGACAGAGTTTGGAGAGCTTCCGGATAGCTGAACACGTGGAGGTTCCTGGAGGGCGACCAGGGAGGGCGTGGAAGCTCGCAACCCTTCCCCCATACCTCGCCCTATGCATTTCTTCATCTTTATCCTTTGCAATGTCCTTTAGAATAAACCAGTAAATGTGTTTTCCCAAGTTCTGTGAGCAGCTCTAGCCAATTAATTGAACTCAAAGAGGGGGCTGCAGGAACCCCAATTTGAAGCCAGTCAGCGAGAATTTCCAGAGGCCTGGACTTGCAACTGGTGCCTGAAGAGGGGACATTCTTGGGGACTGAGCCCTCCGCCTGTGGGATTGAGCCCTATCTCCAGGCGGATAGTGCCGGGACTGAACTGGAGGATGCCTAGTGGTCCACTGCAGAACTTACTGCTTGCTTGGTGGTGACCACATATTTGGTCACAGAAGTCTTCTGTGGTGTTGACAGTTGTGGTGTGAGAGTGGAGGAAAGACAGTTTGAGTTTTTCCACATTCAGGTTACAGAAAGAAGTGGCAAAATGTGGCTGGGCATAGTGGCTCACACCTGTAAATCCCAGCACTTTGGGAAGCAGAGACAGGCAGATCATTTAAGGTCAGGAGTTTGAGACCAACCTGGACAACATGGTGAAAGCCCATCTCTACTAAAAAAAATACAAAAATTAGCCTGGAGTGGTGGGGTGCTCCTGTAATCTCAGCTACTCGGGAGGCTGAGGCAGAAGAATCCCTCGAACCCGGGAGACAGAGGTTGCAATGAGCCGAGATGGTGGCACTGCCTCTAGCCTGGGCAGCAGAGTGAGATTCCATCATCTCAAAAAAAAAAAAAAAAAACAGTGGCAAAATCTGACAACTGATGTTAGAGCAGAGATTTTGATGGGAGTTCTTATCATGGGAACAACTCTGAGAGAAAAGGCTGCAATGGGAAGAAGAGGAAGATATCCCATATCGAAGTCTCATGGGAATGAAGGAAGAGAACAGATTAGGGGATCAGCAAATAGAGCTGGCTACTAAATATGCATAAGTAATTGATCCCAAGAGAACAGATTACATTGCCTAAAGCCTCAGGCAAGCCCTCTAGTTTCTCCCCTCCCACTAGGAAGTGGTCAGGCATGACTTGCCCACACAACACACTGTATATACGAAGTTCAAGACCGGGCCTGGTGGCTAACACTTGTAATCCCAGCATTTTAGGAGGCCAAAGCAGGTGGATCACTTCAGTCTAGGAGTTCAAGACCAGCCTGGGCAACATGGCAAAACCCTGTCTCTACAAAAAATACAAAAAATTAGCCAGGTGTGGTGATGCACATGGGAGAGATGGGAGGATCATCAGAGTCTGGGAGGTCAAGGCTGCAGTCAGCTATGACTGCATCACTGCTTTCTAGTCTGGGTAACAAAGCAAGACTCTCTCTCAAAAAAACAAAAAAGGTAGTTCAAAAAGAAGACAAAGGAGATCCTGTTTGCAATAGACTTAAATAAATCAAAAATTATCCCATCTCTTTGCCTCCCCAAAAAGTCATAAAAATACTTCAGGGTAACATTGATTTGGGCTGGTGATCAATTTTTACAATGCTGTCTTTAAAGTCAATGAATAAGGAAGCCAGCATTCCCAAAGTAGTCTTCCATCAATCAATCTAAACAATGCCAGGGTCTGGCTGCCAACAACTAAGCAGATAACCTCTCTGGTGGTGGATTTCAACGGAGATGTGAGCTCTAGCTGGCTCTCACCATACCCAAAAGCCATGTTCCTATGAGGCTGCTTAATATTAAGTTTTTGGTAATCAAGTTATGTTTCCCCAAAGATTCATACTTTTAGAGATGCTTTCCCTCACTTCTGGATTGCACTTTAACCAGACTTCTCAACATTTTAGCTTTACTTTGTTTTTTTCTCTCCCTCTCAGTCTAGGTACTCAGCAATCTGTGAAACACCTACATAGGCTAGAAATACTCAGAAGAGGAACGTTTCAAATTGCAACTAGTCATGAGTGCATTTCTTTGCAAAGCTGAATTTGGATATACCCAATTTTTCACCCTGGTGGATATTCCCCAGGAATTTTTTTTTTTTTTTTTTTTGAGACTCAGTCTCGCTCTTTTGCCCAGGTTGGAGTGCAGTGGCATGATCTCGGCTCACTGCAACCTCCGCCTCCCGGGTTCAAGGAATTCTCATGCTTCAGCCTCCCAAGTAGCTGAGATTACAAGCACCTGCCACCAAGCCTGGATACTTTTTTTGTATTTTTAGTAGAGACGGGGTTTTACCATGTTGGCCAGGCTGGTCTCGAACTCCTGACCTCAAGTGATCCGTCCGCCTTGGCCTCCCAAAGTGCTGGGATTACAGGTGTGAGCCACCACATCTGGCCCAACCAGGACACATTTAAATAATAGCAAAGGAGCTAGTTCATCAGCACCTGCTTGCTGTAGGCCCAGGCAACCTTCCCTATCAGCACCTTCTGCCATGAATTACCTACACCCAATAACACATCAGACTAGATTCATTCTTTGCTGCCTTCCCGATCTCTTTAGTACCCTTTTATCTCTTTAGTATCCTTTTCTCCAACTTTTTTTTTTTAGAGACAGGGTCTCACTCTGATGCCCAGGAGGGAATGCAGGGGTGCAATCATAGCTCACTATAAGCTTGAACTCCTGGGCTCAAGCAATCCTCCCACCTCAGCCTCCCAACTAGCTGGGATTACAGGTGCACACCACCATACCCAGCTAGCTTTTTTTATTATTATTTTTTGGTAGAGACAGGGGTCTTGCTATGTTGCCCAGGCTAGTCTCGAACTCCTGGCCTCAAATGATCCTCCCACCTTGGCCTCTCAAAACTTTTCTCCAACAGTGAAAAGATTTATTCTTAATTTTTTTTTTTTTTTTTTGAGATGGAGTCTCGCTCTTTCTCCCAGGTTGGAGACATCGCACCCGGCTAGTCTCACCCTTCTACTCACTCCTCCAATAAGGAAGAAGGAGGTTATCTGGCTCATGAAAAGCAGACATTTATTTGGCCATGTTTTACTAGAAGGTAGAATTACTATGTCTTGAAAGTAAGGGCCAAACTTAAAACTTCCCCTTTTACTGCCTAGGCACAGGCATTGCAGGCACTCAACCAACCGAACACTCTTGTCCCCCTTATTTCCATCAGGCCCCCTGTTGTGGCAAGGCCCCCCTCCGACCCCGTTCACGAAGGGAGGCCACCATTCTTCTCTGTTGGTAGGATGGGCAAATTTACCAGAGCCCTGCATCAGAGCTTACTGGGTGCTTGCCCTGCCAAGAATAAAGTGGGTATTTTGGTCTCTATCTGGCTATCTGTTCTTTGTGTGTGTCCTTTATAAGTCAGAATTTTGAAGTGCTGGAAGGGTGGTCTTAGATCCCAAACTGCCAGTGCTGTAGTTGAATGTTCCATCACCACGGATGAACAGAGTTGGCTATATTTATTTTCTCTGAAGTGAGACACCAGAAATCATTTCCAAACTCTCAGTCATGAACCACCTGGGCCTCTAACTCTTTGTCCTGAGGCTTTCATCTCTTGTGATTCCTGCCAACCGCCCTTTTTAGTTCTATCCAAACTTCACCCTCAGAAAATGAGCATAACTGCAATCACCACACTCATAGAATTGATTAGAAAGTTGGCTGCTGAATATAGTCCCAGATGTTTAATATAATTTTGAATCTTTGGCCAAATCATTTCCACGTTTGCTTGGTTGTGAAAGGTTTTCCCACAAGTGAGAATTTAAGGGTTGAAGACTCCAATTTATGGGCTCTCCAACAAACCCACTCTGTTTCCCATCTTCCCCCAAAAAAGGCATTAATTTATCTCACTTAGAATTGATTTACCAAAGTTGGATTTGGCATTGCACTGCTGGCTTGCACTAAGAGGCCCAGAAGGAAGCAGTCCTATGGAAATGCCAGGGTACATTTCCGAGGGATGGGGCCCACCAGGTCACAGGGGGTCTCATTTATGGGAAACCCAGTGGTGAAATTCCCCAGGGCTCAGTATTCAGAAAATTGGGTCTCCTCTGAGCAGAGCATTCTGGACTTTTTTTTCATGTGACTGGGGCTCTTGTAACTGTTTATATTCTCCTTTCTGCTTTGGTCACTGGGAGACTGAGAGTCCCAAATCATTCTTCCTTTGGCAACTTAACAGGAACCTCCTTGTTTTTACTTTCAACCCTAACTTTATTTCCCTATCCTCATACTCCTTTCATCTAGATTTCTCTATTTATTCATTGTTATATTTTTAATATTGCAATTATTTCTAGAATAAGTTGTCCTCAATTTATCTTGGAATAAGGTAGAATATTACATATTTTTGACATCTCTGGAAGTAGCTTCTAAATTCAGACTAGCGGGGGAAAATCCTATAATCCTAATTCATAAGCATTTAGCTCTTTTTGGCCTATTTTTTCTTACCAATCATTTACCTTCTAAAAACAGAACAGCCCCCAAGAGACACATAAATATTTGCCTACATATCCCATAAGAGATTATAAGAGCTACTGACTATAGCTCTTCATTATTCCTTTTTTGTTTTAGTAGGTGGCGCCCACACGCTCCTGGTCTAGTAAGTCGAATTTCTACCATCACTACTTTACCATCCCATCCCTCTTGCTCCCCTTCCCGTCCATGCTGATACTCCAAACAGACCCAACTCCTCTTCCTCACTTCCTCCTGCCCCTGAAGTGAGTGTCCAAAAGGAAGACAAATTTAAGCGCCAACCAAGCCTAACAGAGAAGCATATCTACCATCCTCATGGAACTAGCTTAGAAAACAAAACATGACCAGATAACCCTTCAAATGACAGGAAGCCCCAAACAAGAAGAACTTTAAAAGGCCCCAAACAAATGAATACACAAACAACATGAACTTTAAAAGGCCCAAAACATCACGCCTGTAATCCCAGCACTTTGGGAGGCCGAGGCGGGCAGATTACCTGAGGTCAGGAGTTCGAGACCAGCCTGGCCAACACCGGTGAAACCCGTCTCTACTAAAAATACAAAAAAATTAGCCAGGCGTGGTGGCGCATGCCTGTAATCCCAGCTGCACGGGAGGCTGACGCAGGAGAATTGCTTGAACCCAGGAGGCAGAAGTTGCAGTGAGCCGAGATCGTGCCACTGCACTCCAGCCTGGCTGACAGAGGAAGACTCTGTCTCAAAAAAAAAAAAAGGCCCAAAACAAATAAATGCGTGCTCACATACCACACACACACACACACAACACACACACACACACACACACACTAAATGCACAAGCCATTGAGATAATGCGATTCTAAAGGCAGGACACTAAACAAAATAAATGAAAAAATAATGTCAAAACCATGATATTACCTGTGGCCTTGTTTAAAAAAAAAAAAAAGCCATAAGGGGTTTTCATTTGAGAAGAACACTGCTTATCAGAAACCAATGGCTGAGTGGCAGATTCGAAGGATAAGCATGGTAGGGCCATGCTTAAATGAATGAAGTATAAAGATTGCTTCATTCATTTCAATGATGCGGGAAAATAACCTGCCAATAAAAATTACTGAATTTGGCCGGGTGCGGTGGCTCACGCCTGTAATCTCAACACTTTGGGAGGCCGAGGTGGGCGGATTACCTGAGGATGGGAGTTCAAGACCAGCCTGACCAACATGGAGAAACCCCATCTCTACTAAAAATACAAAATTAGCCAAGCGTAGTGGCGCATGCCTGTAATCCCAGCTACTCGGGAGGCTGAGGCAAGAGAATCACTTGAACGTGGGAGGCAGAGGTTGCAATGAGCCGAGATCACACCATTGCACTCCAGCCTGGGCAACTAGAGCAAAACTCCATCTCAAAAAAAAAAAAATTACTGAATTCTTGGGAGGCAGCATAAAGATGTTGTTAAGAGGATAGGTTGTGCTAGTGTTATAGGAGCATAGAATATTCTGGAAAGTTCTATGAGAAACTGACAATAGTGGTTTGCTTGAGGGAGAGGGGTTGGGCGTGGGGTGGGAAGGAGGCATTCTTCACCATATAACCTTCTGTATAATGTGAATTTTCTGCTATGGGCTATACCACTTTTTCAAAAAAACAAAGGCAAAGAGAATTTAGAGTCAGGGAGACCTGAGTTTGATTCCTACCACTGCCAACTTCGGGCTCCATGACCTCATTTGTATTGTGGACTAGTGATAGGACCTGCCTCATAGAGGTTTGGGGAAGAATAAATGGAACAATAATAAGCATAAAGCACTTTGCAGAGCTCCTGGCACATAGTAGGCACTCAATAAATGGCATGGTAATATCATACATGTATAAACATGTTAGTGAAGAATACTTATTCCACCCTTAATTAAAATCCAATATGGGACAACAGTAAAGTGGGGTTCAGGGAGTCAAGGAAATATCTTTTTGCTATCAGAAGGCAGAGATTAGGTCAAACCACCATTTTGAAGTATATGAACGATGTAATGTCCATCTAAGAGAAAAGCTTTAAATTCCTCAAAGCAAGGCCTAAAACCCAGCAGTTCTAAGCAGTCCCATTCACCCATAGGAGTCCTGAGCCAAAAAGTGGCCTCCCCATACCTTAAGCCCGAAGACAAAATGAGGAAGACCCACAAAGATGAGCAAGAAACTCTGAGGCTAGCATCTAATTTCTTCCTCTTGCAGGGCTTCACAACTCTAATATGCACAGAAATCCCCTGGGGATCCTTATTAAAATGCAGCTTCTGACTCAGTAGTCCTGAGTCTCTGAAGCTCTAACAAGCTCCTAGGTGATTCCGATGCTGCTGGTCCACGGACCACACTGTGAGTAGCAAGGTCCTACTGCCTCCACGTAATAGTTTTGCTGTTCGTTAACAGTAACAGTGGCAGTATTGAGAGATTCAGATTACTGTGATGTTCCCTCTCCTGATAATAACCTGGCCAATTCTTCTAAATCAATGGTTCTCAACTGAAGGTGACTGTAGCCCCCAAGGGGAGACTGGGCAACGTCTAGAGTCATTTTTGTTTGTTGCAACTGCAGGGGGAGGGTGCTACTGGTATCCATGGAGAAAGCACAGTGATGCTGTTCAACATCCTGCAATTCACACAACAGCCCCCACAGCAAAGAATTATCTGGCCCCAAATGTCAACAGTGCCAAGGCTGAGAAACCCTGTTCTAAATAAACAGAAAACAGGACACATCCTGAGTCTTCTCAACTCATCTTGAGATTAGAAATCCCAAGATTAGAAGTGGGCCATCGATCCAACATTGTCCTTTCCCAGGCTAGATCTGAGACATGGGGAGAGTTATAGGTTAGCAGGATGCTGTATATGGGGAAGAGATCACCAGGTCACAGCCTATAGTCTGTATTTTGCTTAAAATCAAGCACATGTGGGGCCAGGCACAGTGGCTCATGCCTATCATCCCAGCACTTTGGGAGGCTGAGGCAGGTGGATCATGAGGTCAGGAGACCGAGACCATCCTGGCTAACATGGTAAAACCCTGTCTCTACTAAAAATACAAAAAAATTAGCCGGGCGTGTTGGCGGGCACCTGTAGTCCCAGCTACTCGGGACGCTGAGGCAGGAGAATGGCGTGAACCTGGGAGGCGGAGCTTGCAGTGAGCCGAGATCACGCCACTGCACTCCGGCCTGGGCAACACAGCGAGACGCCATCTCAAAAAAAAATCAAGCACATGTGGTTCAGTAAACTAGTGAGGGGAGGCCTACGAAGCATTAAACTTCCCACCATTTGGAGGTACAGCAAATTAACAGGACTACAGCTCTATTCCAGCAAATGACCGGTTAGGCTCTTAGACTCTAAATTCAATGAAGGTAGGGCCATACCCAAATGTGTTCATCAATGGAGCCACAGCACCAGCACCTGACATTGCACTTAACATACTGTAGAAATTCAAATATCAGAATGAATCATCAATTCAAAAATTCCTGCAATTCTAGGCTGGGCATGGTGGCTCATGCCTGTAATCCCATCACTTTGGGAGGCAGAGGGAGGATGATCACTTGAGCCCACACGTTTGAGACCAGCCTGGGCAAAGATGGCAAGACTCCATCACTTAAAAAAAAAAAATCCAATTCCTGCAATTCCAAATGTTCTTAAATAGACCTAGAGATTAAATCACTCTCTAGTGTGACATGGTTTATTATTTGCCATCATCACAAATATTATTACTAATAACAATAACTTATGCAAAGGCATATATAGTATTGTAGAAAGAGCATGGGCTTTGGAATCACACAGACCTCCACCCAAATCCAGAATCCCTTATTCACTTGCCATATGACCTTGGCCAAGTTACCACGGTAACCACATCTGTAAAATGGGTATAATAATCCTTACATTTGACAGAAGTGTTTTGAAGGAGCATAGTGTAATATACTTGAATGCCTAGTGGTTAGCACAGAATAGGTACTCCCTAAACAATATTGTTGACCATACTAAAGGACTAGAAAAAAAAAAACCCAAGGAGGTACATGGTGCTTATTTCTACACACAAAAATTTGTAAGACTTTCACCTGAAGCTAAGTAAGTAGGCACAGAATCCCTATCCCCCAAACCAAAGACTGTCTTCCCTCAGGATTATTGAGCAACCATATTATACACTTGAGGTTTCATTGTCACTATTGAGGGCCAGCTAGCAAATAAGCAGCAACAATCAAAACGATACCTATTTGGAAGAAGACTATCTCAGCGTTTCATCAGCATGGGACCACCACTGAGTCACTGCCGGATGGAAACAAAATGTACTTTCTGCTAACAAATGCTGAGGACCTGAAAAATCAGGATCATGTGGTAAGAATTGTTTCTTTCAGAGAATAGCAAAAGAAAGACAACTCAAGAGAAAAAGCCCATGTCAGACGCAACAGACCATCCGAGTTCTCTAGCGCATTAGCCATAAATGTCCTAGGAAATAATCCGTGATCACCACTTCCATTATGCATTTCTCACTGTTGAGACATGGCAGTCTTGGATAAAAGGTACAAGTGTGCTGGTTCCATTGACATCACGATGCCTCGGGGGAAGATATCTTAAAAGATGTTGATAGAAGACAGTACCAGACAGCAAAACTTTCCCATGGATGGGAGCAGGTACACGATGCCAGGCAAGGTAAGCACAATCCCAAAGGCATGAAAGAGGAGCTCTGATTGGCTTCAGCTTTCCTGAAGCCCAGAAAGATCAGGCTGGGTACAGCCAGAATCCGGCCCAGCATCTGAAACATCGCCGGAACTGCACAACCAGGGCAGCTGGTACGCTTAGGAAACCCCCCACTGAAACTTGGAAAGCAGCCTTGAAATAATGATAATAATAAATAAGCAGCTGAAAAACCAATCTTGTGGGAGGCTGGAAATGAAACAGAATAATGAGAGCCTGGTGACCCATGAGCATGGCAGTCACTCATCACAGAGTGTTCGACTTGCTGGAAGAATAAGTATCCTGGAACTGGGTCAGATGCCTGGTTCATGGGGTGCTGCCTGCAGCAACCCCAAGAGGCAGGACCCAGGAGGGTACAGAAGCTACGCCTGACCTCAGTGTCAAAGCAAAGGCGCATCCTAGTTTCTCTCGGTAGCCACTCCCAGTTCTGTCATTCATAAATTTGCCAAGACCTTTCTTAAATTTCATTTATATATCCTGCCAGGACCACCTCTTGAGATAACGAGTTTTAGAAGATTATTACCTGCTGTGTTAAGCAGTACTTCCTTTCATTGGTTACAACAAGAAAAAGAAGAATTGGGGGTGAAACCGCACAAAGGCTAATGTTGCTTTTAACAAGGGACAATCTCTTATTGCAGAAGGCGGAAATATTCGACAGCCTGGAACCACCAGGCATTTAAGCAGCATCCATGAACTTGGGAAACTTAATGATTCGAAGTATTTCGGTTGATGAAAATCACTCAACATGTGTTTATGAAAAACAGTGCTAGATAAAAGCATAATTTATGTTACAGTTACCTAGTTAGAAAATAGCTTAAAGAGCATGGAGTCAAGCAATGTTTTCAATCACAAATCTCTGAGTTGATTGCAAATAATGCAGGGATCAGAGGTTGGTGAAAAACAGGAAAATTTGCTAGGAGACACTGAAGTTAATACCATGCCTCTCTGCACAGTCGGAAATGCCATAAAACCACCAGGAAAACACAATACCAATCCTCGGTGGGCATGAAGATCCCACCTGCTGGCTGAGCTACACTAAGTGTCTAAACTAGGACCAGTCCCATCAAATATAAACACCCTAACTGCAATATGGTACCACGGATTGATTCCTGAAACAGAAACGGGACATGAGTGGGAGAATTGGTAAAATCCAAAAAAAGTCTGAAGTGTAGTTAACAATAATGTACCAATATTAGTTTTGACAAATGGTTTTTCAAACACTTAGACAGTGACACTGTTATGTAAGAGTTAACACTGGGGGCTGGGTGCGGTGGCTCATGTCTGTAATCCCAGCACTTTGGGAGGCTAAGGTAGGCAGATCACCTGAGGTCAGGAGCTTGAGATCAGCCTGACCAACATGGTGAAACCCTGTCTCTACTGAAAATACAAAAAGTAGCCGGGCATGGTGGCCCACACCTGTGGTCCCAGCTACTCGGAGGCTGAGGCAGAAGAATCACTTGAACCCAGGAGGCAGAGGTTGCAGTGAGCCGAGATCGTGCCACCACACTCCAGCCTGGGCGACGGGAAGACTGTGTCTCAAAAAATAAATAAATAAATATAAAAAAGAGTTAACGTTGGGGAAAACTGGGTGAAGGGTATGTGGGAACTCTTCCATACTATCTTTGCAACTTTTCTATAAATCTAATACTATTCCAAAATAAAAGATTTATTAAAATTAGGGCTGGGTGCAATGGCTCACGCCTGTAATCCCAGTATTTTGGGAGGCCAAAGCAGGAGGATCACTTGAGCTCAGGAGTTCAAGACCAGCCTGGGCAACCTGGTGAAACCGCGTCTCCACAAATACAAAAAAATTAGCAGAGTGTGATGGCACACACCTGTAGTCCTAGCTACTTAGGAGGCTGAGGTGGGAGGACTGCTTGAGCGTGGGAGGTCGAGGCTGCAGTGAGCCATGATCACACCACTGCATTCCTGCCTGGCCCACAGAGTAAGCCTCTGTCTCAAAAGTAAATAAATAAAGATTTATTTAAATTAAAAGAATTTTTTGGCCAGGTGTGGTGGCTCACACCTGCAATCCCAGCACTTTGGAAGGCCGAGGCAGGCAGATCACCTGAGGTCAGGAGTTCAAGACCAGCCTGACCAACATGGAGAAACCCTGTTTCTACAAAAAATAGAAAATTAGCTGGGTGTGGTGGTGCATGCCTATAATCCCAGCTACTTGGGAGGCTGAGGCAGGAGAATCGCTTGAACCCAAGAGGTGGAGGTTGCAGTGAGCTGAGGTCGCACCACTGCACTCCAGCCTGGGCAACAAGAGCAAAACTCCATCTCAAAAAAAAAAAGAATTTTTTAAAGCAAATACATTTTGTGAGTCTTCAGAGCCACTACACTGGGAGCTGGGAGTCAAATATATTATGCCTAATTTATAAGTTAAGCTTTATATAACATAGGTATGTATGCACAGGAAAAAAGGTAGATGGGTTTCAGTACTATCATCAGTTTCACACATCCACTGGGAGACTTGGAACATATGTGCCACAGATAGGAGGGTGGGGGACTACTTTAACTCTACTCAGGTAATCACCATTCACTGACTTACTTAAGTGGAGATACATTCTTAGGCATGATCAGCAGGTTCATGAATAAAAAAAATTAACTGCTTATTCAAGAAGATTACAGAGATAAAAAGGCAAGACAAGAAAAGATTAAGTACTTGAACAGCATCTAAAAGAAAGTCTATTACATCTTTCTAAAAGCATAAAAGGAAGAATGCCCTGAAAATATATTACTGATTAAAAGGTCTGAACCTTGAAGATTTGGGGGGAGATGTCTATTTATTTAGAAAAATAAAGCAATGTGGCCACCCGAATAATAAAAACATTTGCCAAGAAAGATTTATGGAAATGCGACCTACTTAAATATTTCAGCAGAAGGTTAGAGAAACCATCAAAATGGTTTACAACTGGACAATACTGATTTTTTACCATACTATGTCCTAGCTGAAGGTGCAAGCAATTATAATTATAACACATCTCCAATCAGAAGCCTGGTTTTGACACCTAGAAACAGATTCCATTTCCCAACCTCCCTCCATCACCAAAAACAAAACACATACTCAAACAGGATAACTGCTTTCCTACTGGCTCTAATCCGTGCTGATCATTCAGTAGAACACATTCAATGAACAACACATCCAAGAATTAAAAGGATTTTTAAAAGATCACCAACTGGTAAAACAAAAAAGAGCATTGTGTGGTTTCTGTTGATAATAAACCAGGTCTTTGTTTTTAATGAATTCATTCAGTTTGTACTAACTGATTATAAAAAGTGATGTATGAATGAATCTACTGTGCATATACATTATAGGTTTTACATGCTTGTGAGCAAAGACAAATATTATCGAGGGAAACAAATGAATAAACACAGGGAGGTGTTTATGGTTTTTGTTTAAACTCAGCCATTAGCAGAACAACCTGGGCATGTTGCCTAATCTGAGTCTTTTTCCTGATATGTGAATGAAATACCTAGATCCACTTTTTTGGAAGAAACTGTGTCAAACCAAGTGACAACCTTCAAACTCCATTAATCTGTGCCTCTAACTTACTGAGGGATAATATTCTAAAGGCCACATAAACACAGAGTTTGATAAATGACCCAGTTCTACACAAACAATTTTAAAGCAGAATTATTACTCAAAGACAGCTACATCATTAGCCTTTACTACTCCTGTAGATAATTAAAGCCTTTATTTATGTAATCTACAGAAGCTTCTTTGGGCCAGAACAATCTCACATCTCTCTTGAGTGTTTCATACTCCCAACATCCCAAATTAAAGAAAACGGCCCTACTTACAGTTACGAATGTTGTTCCAGTCGATTTTAGAGAAGAAAGGATGGCAGCAAAGACCTTCAAACTTCAGTCTCTCTTTCTGGCCACACAACAAGCTTTGAATCAGATCAAGAAAGTCACTGCTCACTTTGGGGTCATCTGGAAATTTCAAAAACCGCTGTTCCAAAAAAAATAAGAGAATTATTTCCTTAGCAGGGATTCCGTTTCTCATGCCGCAAAGTGAAGAAAGTATTTCTCATATATGCAAGTTTCTTTTTTTTTTGTTTTTTAGAGAAGGAAGTTTCGTGCCCTCTTCCCTTTGGATCAAAGGCGTGTTCCCAAAATAAGTGGCCTGTTCACATCAATAGGCTTAGTTCCTTTGTAGGGGTTCAGCGTCCTCCATGGCTTGACCCCGGCTCCCCTTCTCATCTCATCTTGCCACGCTCCCCATCTCTCCCTTTGCTGTCCAACAATGATGAGCTATTTTAAGATCCCTGAACAAATCACGCTGTTCTTGCTGCTTTCCTTGGCTACCTTTTCTATCCTATAACTCCTTTCTGCATGTTCCCTCTGCACTCTACTTTTGCACACACACAATGCGCTGTGATTTCAGTGTGATGAAAAAGAAAGAAGGCAGAGAGGGCCTGCTTCTTCTGCTCATCCCTGTAAACCTGCTACCTAACAGTGCCTGGTATGATAACGCACTCGTTATTGAATGATTGAATGAGTGAGTGAGCTAAAGGGAAGGAAATAAATTAGCTCCAAGAGTCATCTAAGGGGAAATTTTCACTCAAGAGGAGGCTCAAGAATAACAAATAATGTTATGTACATAAAAATATGTATTAAGCATTCCAGAAAGATGAAAATTAGGTGAGATACAAAAATCTAGGAAATACGTTCCTTTTCCTTTTGGTTGAAACTAAAACATATACATTTATCAGAGCCTTAAGAAATGAGCTTCACAGGCTAGGCACAGTGGCTCATGCCTGTAATCCCAATACTTTGGGAGGCCGAGGCAGACGGATCACCGGAGGTCAAGAGTTCAAGACCAGCCTAGCCAACATGGTGAAATCCCATCTCTACTAAAAATACAAAAATTAGCCAGGCATGGTGGTGGGCACCCGTGATCCCAGCTACTCAGGAGGCTGAGGCAGGAAAATCGCTTGAACCCAGGAGGCAGGGGTTGCAGTGAGCCGATATTGTGCCACTGCACTCCAGCCTGGGTAACAGAGCAAGACTCCATCTCAAAAAAAAAAAAAAAAATAGGCTTAATGTAGTAGAAAGCACAGTTATTAGAAAATAGTTTTACTGTATATATACCTATACAGTAAAACACATATCTATATGTAATTGTATTTCTAATTCATTTCCTCATTCAATTGTAATACCATATTCAACAGTTAGTACTAAGAAGGAGTATATCGAAAAATCAAGAGCATGGACTTCAGGGCCAGACTGCCTGTGTTATTTCAGGCCAGTTACTTCACCTTCAGTGCTTTGGTTTCCTCATCTTTAAATGAAAATAATAATACTTACCTCACAAGGTTGTTTGAAGATTAACTAACTGACTAAACTATATCTCCTCAATTCTAAGACTCACAGTTATTCACAGTTAACAGCACTGAAATCAAGATGCATTCTATAATCAATAAAAATATCATAGACTCACTGGCAACAGTTTTTCTTCCTTAGCAGTACATAAAATAATGGTGTAGTCTTATCATTACTGGCAGCTGAGATTCCGTGAAATACAATTAATAAAATGTTTACAATAGCCTTTGGCACAGAGTTAAGTGCCATATAAGTATTTGCTATTATTATTTTCCACCACTGCTGAAACACTCATTCACACAATTTTTAAATAACATCTAACATTCTATAAACATTCATTCACACAACACGTATAAAATATTCATGCACACAATTTTTAAACAACATTCTAGAAACATTCATTCACACAATTTTTTGTTTTTTTGTTTTGTTTTGTTTTGTTTTTTAGACGGAGTCTCACTCCGTTGCCCAGGCTGCTGGAGTACAGCGGCACGATCTTGGCTCACTGCAAGCTCCGCCTCCCGGGTTCATGCCATTCTCCTGCCTCAGCCTCCAGAGTAGCTGGGACTACAGGCGCCCACCACCACAACTGGCTAATTTTTTTGTATTTTTTAGTAGAAATGGGATTTCACCGTGTTAGCCAGGATGGTCTCGATCTCCTGGCCTCGTGATCCACCCACCTCGGCCTCCCAAAGTGCCGGGATTACAGGCATGAGCCACCACGCCCAGCCTCATTCGCACAATTTTTAAATAACGTTTCTCAATGTGACTTCGAAATCTTCTAAGGACTCTTTACCTGGAAATTCATGATGTTATTGAAGGTTCTGGCAGAGGTTCCCTCTGCGAAGGGGGATCTCCCATAAATCATCTCATAGGCAATCACGCCCACTGACCACCAGTCACAGTCCAGGCCGTAGGTGCCTTTTCCATCCCCGTTCATCACAGTCAGCACTTCAGGAGCCATGTAATCTGGGGTCCCAATCGGGAGTTTGGCATTCACCTAGAATCCCATCAATAAAACGAATACAGCAAACTTTCAATTATCCTCAAGCAGACTGCCAACAGCCACATTTCAGACACAAGCTGATTTGCCACTGATTACTATTCTCCCAGGCACTTAAACCAGCTGTCAAGTGGCACACTGTCAGGAAATGCAAACGCTTTACTAATTTAAAAAAAAAAAAAAGCACACAGTATATAATGCAATCCAAGGGCAAAAGGGCAAGAGTTGTTGATGATATACACACAGCCTTCGGTTATACGAATGAGTTGGATATACCGGGAATGGAAGATGTCTTTCCTAATACAAGTTATTGACATGATGGAACTTCTCTTATGATAACAGCAAAATGATAATAAACTCTAAAAATGAATCTAAAATATCAACCTAACCATTACTAGAAAACTGGCAGTTGGCCAGGTGCAGTGGCCCATGCCTGTAATCCCAACATTTTGGGAGGCCAAGGTGGGTGGATCATTTGAGGCCAGGAGTTTGAGACCAGCATGGCCAACATGGTGAAGCCCCATCTCTACTAAAAATACAAAAATTAGTCAGGCATGGTGGTGCACACCTGTGGTCCCAGCTACTCGGGAGGCTGAGGCACAAGAATCGCTTGAACCTGGGAGGCGGAGGTTGCAGTGAGCCAAGATTGCGCCATTACACTCCAGCCTGGGTGACAGCGAGACTGTAAGAAAAGAAAAGAAAAAAGAGAAGAGAAGAGAAGAGAAGAGAACTGGTGGCTAACTGGCAAGATAATATTACAAATCTCAAGTTCAAAAATTTGGAAAACTGCGTTTGGAATTAACGTTCCTACTTCAACCCACCCGCAGGGCAAGACATGATAATTAACTTCCATGCAGGGCCCAAGGTTAATGAGTTCTTTTTCCTCACCCCTAACCCTTGTTCCTGTGATTCCCTCCCCCACCGTTCAGAAACCCAGCGGCTTATAATCCAATGGCACCCAAGCACTTGACCTTGGCAAAGAAAGATTAGGACAATACAGGAGGGCATTTTATAAGGCTAAATGTAACCCATTTAAAGGACTGTCCTTTTTTTCTGAGAATTTGTCCTTCTGACTTTTTTAGTGTTTAAATGTCCTTTGTTTCTGGATATGCTGTTGATGAAAGAAGCAGGCTTTCTTCCCCTCATACCCACCCCTGTCTAGGCAGCCTAGTAAGCTGGCAACCCCTTTGGTCTTCAAAATTATTTTGACGTTTTACTGAGCCATGAAATTCGAAGTCTAAAGATTTCTTCTCTAACTTTTCTCCCCATCAAAACAGAGAGGCCCTGATTTTAGCTATATAGTGTGCTGGCCAGCTGTCCTATAACTCTATATCATAATGGGCTTCTCTCAGGTCAGCAGTTACATGGTAGAAAAGAACTTTTTCCTCATTAAACGATGGTAAGTGAACCTGAGTGAGCCAAGAGATTTTGTGGGTAAGTCCACATACCTTGAAGGCTGGGCTTTACATCAAGAAAGTAAATTTGCTTTACTTTAACTGGGTGTGGAGAGGAAAGTGAATGTTTAATGAGGACGTGATGAGGTCTCCTCTCCCCGGGGCTGATTCTGGATGAAGCTCTTCCAGCCTGTAACTTGAATCTCATCCATTCCTCTGCCATGAGACTTTCTCATTATATGAAACAGACCTATTCTTCCCTCTCCTCTCTTTTCACCCCTTCCCTCGGGCCCACGCTCTGATACAGGTTTTTCCAAGCCCTAAACCCAGAAAGCAGTGTGATACAATCATTCCTGACATGGATTGTCCACCGGTTTGGGCAATAAAACTTCCCCTGTAAGTGCCCCTTCAAGAAAGCTAGATGGTCACACCATCCAAAACCCACAGGCAGGCTTGGCTTGATGGACAGAAGGGGAGACAAAGGGGAAAATATTTGGCCTAAGACAAAACCACAGGGTGACTTAAGCTTGAAGAACTGAAAGTAGCTTAAGTCAAGGAGAAGACTTAATATGTTGGGAAATCTGGGCTGATTCTGTTTTTTAATATGTATGTAAATGTTAAAGAGCTCAGCACAGGTTAGGGTTAAACTAAACGGTTTTGGTTAAAATGCACCAACAATAACCAATAGATTTTTTTTTTTTTTTCGAGATGGAGTCTCGCTCTGTCACCAGGCGGGAGTGCAGTGCTGCGATCTCAGCTCACTGCAACTTCCTCCTCCCAGGTTCAAGCAATTCTCTTGCCTCAGCCTCTCGAGTAGCTGGGACTACAGGTGCATGCCACCACACCCAGATAATTTTTGTATTTTTAGTAGAGACGGGGTTTCACTATGTTTGGCCAGGATGGTCTCAATCTCTTGACCTCGTGATCCACCCATCTTGGCCTCCCAAAGTGCTGGGATTACAAGTGTGAGCCATGGAGCCTGGCCACAATAGATATTTTTTAAATAACAAAACAAGAGAAGGAAAACTGTAACATCTTCATTTGACTAGGTAATGAAAATGCTACTATATTGTTGATTAAATACTTATCCTTTATGTCTAATTACCTTGCAGGACCTAACTACGCAATTGTTGAATACATACCATTTGCATTTAATTGGATTTTGTTTTTATTGCCACAGACTGTTTAGGAATATTCAGTTCTCCTTATTTGCAGCTCACAGGGCAGTCACTTGTTCACAACCAAAGAGTTGCAAAAACAGAATTGACTGGGGAGTGTTTCTCAGGACAACCCAGCCAAACAGTATGAATTGCCAATGCCCCGTTTTCAAACTAATGATAAGACTTATCAAAGAAAGATAATTCCCCAACTAATTTTTGCCCCCAACAGACACATGATTATACACATTTATGCACAATCATTTTCTAATTTTCTAAATTTTATTAATTTGTACTAGAAAGCTATGAAGGGAAAAATACCCACTGGCTTCCTCTTAAGTGCATAATAGTGATTAGCAAAGGCATTACTCTTTGTTAATTAACAAATCTCTAAGTGTGTTATAGTAATTAACAAACATTTTTAATGACAGTTAATGACTGCTAAGTTCCCATTAGTCACTGACCCCCAAGCACATTAAACCTGTTCAACACGTAATCTCACATGTCCTGATTATGATTTTGCAATATGCTTTCACTCTCCTCTGGTGGCAATTCAGCCAGCTAATCTGGGTGAGATATTAAAAGTGAAACTGTAGTAGGGGCCCAGCCTGCCTGCAGGAGGACACTACCTGATAGGGCCCAAGTACTACTTAACTTAGTTATTTATTTATTTATTTTTTTAAAGACTGCTCTGTCGCCCAGGCTAGAGTGCAGTGGCGCGATCTTGGCTCACTGCAACCTCCAGCCCCTGGGTTCAAGCAATTCTCCTGCCTCAGCCTCCCGAATAGCTGGGACTACAGGTGCGCACCACCACACCCAGCTAATTTTTACAATTTTTTTTTAGTAGAGACAGGGTTTCACCATGTTGGCCAGGCTGGTCTCAAACTCCTGACCTCAGGTGATCTGCTCGCCTCGGCCTCCCAAACTGCTGGGATTACAGGCATGTGCCACCACTCCTGGCCAACTTAGTTAATTTTTACTGTATTAACAGGAAAGAAAATAAACAAGTTCAGAAGACTATATGAGAATGACTAGCGGACAGAAGAGTCTGCCATATTTTGGGAGAAAGGGGGAGAAGGAAAAGAAAGGAAGGAAGGAAGGAAAGGGGGGAAGAACTGAAAGAGGGAGAGAGGGAGGGAGAAAGAAAAGAGTTAGCTTAGCAGGTTCTTTCACTAACAAAAAGCAGATGAGGAAGAAAGAAAACCAATGTCTTCCTCCTCCTAACCCCTTTCCATAAAATGCTTCAACATGGTGAAACCCCATCTCTACTAAAAATACAAAAATTAGCCAGGCATGGTGGCGGGCACCTGTAATCCCAGCTACTCGGGGAGCTGAGGCAGGAGAATCTCTTGAACCCAGGAGGCAGAGGTTACAGTGAGCCAAGGTCGCCCACTGCACTCCAGCCTGGGTGACAGAGCAAGACTCTGTCTTGAAAGAAAAGAAGAGAAGAGAAGAGAAGAGAAGAGAAGAGAAGAGAAGAGAAGAGCTTACAAATAAAACTATTTAAACCTAACTTTACCCATCAAGTTGCCTAGGGCATAAGTATATACCTGCAGAAGCAGGGGGAAAAGGAGTTCTTACTACGTCATTCCTCTTGTGGAAAATAAAGCTTTTCACTCCTACATAAATCTAAAAAGGGCTATCTCTTGTGGGGTTGCAACTGCCAAATGGGGTTGATTATCACTTACTATGCTATATAATGTGGTTTATCTACAATCTCCTTATGACTGTTTTCATGAGAGCCAAATGAGACAGATTGGAACTCAGCTGTTCACCATTCTTTGAGATTCTAATAAAGTCAAGTGGGTGACCTAAGTCACACAGCAGGTCCTAGAGTCACTAGGCCCTGTGTTTACTAACAGAAAATACTCCAAAGCAACATTCTGAATGAGAAGCTTGAAATAAGACAATGGATAATGGAAAACTGAACAGATCTAAGATTCACAGGTATCCAAAATACGAAGATATTATGTGGGGGTGATAGGGAAGGGACTGATTGATTTGGGGTAAATAATATACGGTAGTTCCAGTAAATGTGGATTATATTTTATATGGTATACTATGAGTACAGGCAACATTTAGAACCTACTTTAGGCCTACAGACGTTTCATTTAAAGGAAATACGTTAACCCAAAACCACTATTAAAAATATCCCCCCAAAAATTATAATTTTATATCCACACTTGACTTGATCTAGTGTGCAGATTATTGCTCTTCTATAAGAAAAAGGACTTTGCACTTAATGCAAAAAATTCCTTATCTGCTTGTCACGTTCCAACCCTAAAAGCTCAAGAGAAAAAGAGAGGCAATATTCTCAAGTGTGTGGTATTGAGTGTCATATCTCCTTGACCAAAATAATCAGAGATTGAGCCTTGTTGTAAATAAACCTGGGAGGCTCCCCACCTGGAGTGAAGGTGGTTACAATTATAACTGAAAAGGGCAGTCTGAAGCACTAAAAAATAGAAACTGGGAACCCTGTCTCTCCACCAAGAGCTCCGAAGAGAATGACCCCAGACACAGAGATAGGGTCTTATTCTTGATTCCTATTTATTTACCAAGCAGTAACTTTGGAACTTGATTAGTTTGCTGAGGTTTTCTTACTGCAAACACATATTCCTGTCTAATTAATTAGCTTTCTGACGCTTCTCAACCTACTGCAGGCATGATCAACTAAGGGTTCTCAAACCCCACTTCCCCCAACCCTCCTACCCCAGGCACATCTGGCAATGTCTAGAGACATTTTTGGTTATCACATCTGGAGGGGAGGGTGCTAATGGCATCTAGGAGGTAGGAGTCAGGGATGCAGCTAAACATCTTATACAGTACATCCCCCACAACAAAGAATTATTCAGATCAAAATGTCAGTAGTGCTGAGGTTACATTGTCAATGTACCTATGCTTCAATTTATTTCTAAATCCATGATTTTTTTTTAATTTCATGAATGCAGCATATAAATTTGTTTTAAGACAGGGTCTTGTTCTGTCGCCCAGGCTGGAATGCAATGGTGCAAACATGGTCATTGCAGCCTCAACCTCCTTCGCTCCAGCGATCCTCCTGTCTTGGCCTCCCATGTGGCTGGAGCTACAAGCATGTACTACCATGTCTGGCTAATTTTTTGATTTTTTGTAGAGACTAGTCTCATTTCGTTGCCCAGGCTGGTCTCAAACTCCAGCAATCCTCCCGCCTCAACCTCCAAACGTGCTGGGATTACAGGTGTGAGGCACTACACCCGGCCCATATAAATGTTTAATCCTAAGTGATAAAACTGCATTATTTTAACTTTTTTTCTGTGCTTTATTCCACTAAATTTAATACCTAAGTTTTCATGCCTGTTTCTAAATTGTAAATACTTTTTAAAACATAAAATGCTTTGTAGTTACAGCAATATAATCTAATTCTTAATGTAATGATCAAGTGAACAGATTACAAGAAAATAACCTGAAAAAAAGAATAGTGCTGAGGTTGAGAAACTGACACTGGACAACATAGGGAACTTATTTTTCCAAGGGCCTGAACACCAAGAAAATTATCTCAAGTAGGTCTCAGGTCTGCAGAACAGACAGGCCAGATGCTAGAAAGCAAAAAGTTAATGCAACTCCAAGCCTTTTCTTAACATCAACCTAATAATTTCCACTTTTCTGGAAGCAGTTTAAGAAAAAAAAGAGCCGGGCACAGTGGCTTACGCCTGTAATCCCAGCACTTTGGGAGGCCGAAGCGGGTGGATTACGAGGTCAGGAGATTGAGACCATCCTGGCTAACACGGTGAAACCCCGTCTCTACTAAAAATACAAAAAATTAGCTGGGCATGGTGGCGGGTGCCTGTAGTCCCAGCTACTCGGGAGGCTGAGGCAGGAGAATGGCGTGAACCCAGTGGGGCGGAGCTTGCAGTGAGCCGAGATCGCGCCACTGCACTCCAGCCTGGGGGACAGAGCGAGACTCCGTCTCAACAAAAAAAAGAAAAAAGAAAAAAGAAAAAGAAAATTTTACATATTGTCCTTTATGTAAAGGATTTAACTCTCAGACTTGGGGGGCATTTTGAAGAGCAGCTTCTCTAACCTCTTAAATTATGCATTTTAACTAGCATCAGTTTTTTCTAGAGAAAGTATAAAAGATCAAGTTCCCAAGGATTTGTCTAGGTCACCAAGTGGCTCAGTTGTAAAATCAGTCTTAAAACCTAAGTCGATTTTCTCTTAGACCTATCCTTTTTTGCGGAGTTGACTTCCAAATTCATATTTAGTACATACCAACTTTATTAGAAGATTTTTAAACTCTAATCTTTTTTTACTTTGTCATCTTTTTCCTAAAGTAGTCTCACTCTTGATCTCAGTAGCTACCCTCCTGCCATCCTACTTAGCATGTGGAATACAGTTTAATTTCTACCAAAGATCCAAGACTTAAAAATGATATTTTGAGCACTTGGTTCTTAACACTTAAGGATATTTGGTTCAAATGCTCCAGTGATTAATTTCAATTTTGCTGCATAGGAAATAGAGGATTTGACATGCAGGAGTTTCCATTTCATCAAAATATTTTAAAGTAAAAAAGGTAATATAACAAAAGACAGTCTATAACAGGCAAGGAAAATGAAGAGAGAAACAAAATAAGCATTTTCCTTTATTTCTAACCAAACTATAACAACGCTCCTAAAAATGTCTTGGAGGGTATTAACAGGCACTATACATAAAAAGGTGCCATGGTCTGGGAAATGGTTCTGTGTCCCTGTCCCCACCCCCATACACTGCCAAAGGCTCCAAAACATTGTTCACCATTTTATCCCAACACTTCCCAAACTTAGGAGGACCAAGAATACTTTTTAGTATAAACTCTATTAAGCTATCTTATTCCATTTTTTACCATCTTGTTTGAATTCATTTTCGCGGCAGATCCAAAATCCACCAGCTTGATGTGTCCTGTGCGGTCAATGAGAATGTTCTCAGGCTTGATGTCTCTGTAAGAAAATCAGGACCATGAATTGCCTCCTCCATCCCAATCAGCAAGCAAGTGCTAACCTAGAATCTCAATTGAGCCAAAAATCTTTGTTTATGTATTCTGTTATATAGACCTCCTCTATTGGTGTATATAAATGATGAGCATACATTTTGCAAAACGAATTTAACCGAAAGGAAGGAAGGAGAGAGGGAGGGAGAGAGGGGGAAAGACAAAGAGGGCGAGAGGGAGCAAGGAAGGATAGGAGAGAAAGAAAAGGAAGAGAAATGAAACACATATTATTCAATGGATTATTTCTCCTAGAGACACACATTTCACATGAGGAAAACTAACGCCAAAAGGAGCTATGAAATTTTCCCAAGGTCATGTAGCTAGGCAATGGAAAAGCTGAGACTCTATCTCAAATTTTGTGATTCCTGGCCTGACAATCATTGTATTCCCACAACATTCTCAGATGTACACAAAACATCAGATGAATGAAGACATGAAGAACCACTTATCAACTGAGGATTTTGTAGGCCAGGCCTGGTAGCTCATGCCTGTAATCCCAGCAATTTGGGAGGACAAGGTGGGTGGATCATGAGGTCAGGAGATCAAGACCATCCTGGCCAACCTGGTGAAACCCCATCTCTACTAAAAATACAAAAATTAGCTGGGCATGGCAGTGCGTGCCTGTAATCCCAGCTACTTGGGAGGCTGAGGCAGGAGAATCACCTGAACCCAGGAGACGGAGGTTGCCATGAGCCAATATGGTGCCATTGCACTCCAGCCTGGCAACAGAGCTAGACTCTGTCTCAAAAAAAAAAAAAAAAAAAAAATTGTAAATTCTAACGGGCAGAGTTAGAGAAGTACAGCTCCATGGTCTTACACTACTATGTGGTATGACATTTCCTTCTGCAAACCAAATTCAGTTCTTCTATCATATAACCCAAAGAACCCATGCAAGAGTTCCCAGTCTTATTTAGCTACATTAATAGATATTACTAGCAAACTTGAGCACATTACAATTCTAGATCTATTGCACTGCTGGATAAGCAAGCTGAAATGTCCTCCATCTTGGAAAGTTTGCTTTCAGCCAGTTATTGGTAGACTGGCTAAAAACTGGATGGGGCGTTACCTTGATCTTGAAATCACTCATCCACTCATTTCCATGCAGGAACTCTTATGCGACACAGGAACATCCTCAGCATAAAAATGCTACCAGAGTCTCACTTACCGATGCACGTATCCCATCAGATGAACGCTGTGAACAGCCAAAATCAGCTCAGCTAGGTAAAACTGTATCAGGTTTTCATCTAACTGGTCCTCATATCTATTCAAAAGTGACAGCAAGTCCCCTCCAGGCTGATATTCCATGACCTGTATAGAATGCCAAAGTTATTAATTCTTCACACACCCAAAAATAGGGAATGCCTCAATTAGATCCTCGAATATCACCCGACGTGTTACAATAACAAGGTATCCACAAAGCAAAGAAGATGTGTAAGACACACTGTAAGTCATGTAGGATGAAGTCCCTGCCCTAAGGAAATTACATCTGTTACCCAGGGGAATCAATATAATGAAAGACTAGTCCCAGACACCATGCACAGTGTTTGCAAGGCAAGCTTGAACAGTCGAATTAAATCCACCCACTTTCCCACCCACAAGTTGACACCCCAGACATTCCCTAGGATTAGGTACAGTGTAGATGGATATTCCTAGAGGGCAACCACTCTCTTATATCCTTTCTGTATTCCCCTCAGCACCCAGCAGAATACAGAAGGCTTGCAATAAATGTGATACAATCTTTTCCTTTTATAGTCAGTGTGGAAGGCAACTGACAGCCTCTATTCAAAATTTAAATGTGAAAATATCCCCTTTGACCTAGTAATTCCACTTCTAACAATTTACTTTACAGGTACTTACAATAGTTTGCAGATAAATAGAAAGATAAATAGATTCCTTGCAGTATTGTTTGTAACGGGGGAAAAAACATGGAAATCATTCAGCTATCCATCAGTTAGAGACTGGCTAAAATATGGCATATGTAAACAACGGGATAAGACAAAGATATTAAAAACAAACAGATTCCATTTATTCATACTGCCATGGAAAATTGTCCACGACAATATAAAGTGAAATCTTCTAAAGAATAAAGTACAACCCCTTTTTTGAAATAAATAAGGAATTATTACATGTGTTGGTACATACACAGGAAAAAAATCTTGAAGAAGAATATGAAGCCTCAAGTAAAATGTTTGATTAGCAAAAAGAAACTCTTCTACCCCAAGGAACTGAAATCCTTTCTCCTTTTGATGATAAACAGGTGTGATATTCCTGAGTCCCTAGGTAGCTATAAGGCCAGTTAGCCTGGGTGGCTTCAGCCTCCTGCTGGTGACTTCACCTCTCTGCCTTTCAGTTTCATCCTCTCTAAAACAGGGATAAGACTAATCCTCTTGCAGCACTGTGTGAGGATTGAGTAAGACAAGGTCCTAGGAGGGCCTGGCACAGTGCCTGGCACCAACATGAAGTCTTCACCTACCATTCAATTCCCTTTCCTCCCCCCAACTTTACTGCATGATCCTTTCTGCTCTGGCCAGCAAAAAGAACCCATTTAGACAATCGCTGTAGCCATGTTAACCCTTATTGAGTTCTCCTGTCCTTCGCCCTGATTTCCCATTTTATTAGCCATGCTATAAATGTCTTGGAAGTTGTCTCATATGCTTTCTGGGAAAAAGGCAAGATCTGAATATACTTCTTAAAAAAAACACTAAATCTCACAAACTACTGCATTCCAAAAGCCAACTCGGGGATGTGAATTCTCACCATCATCCTCCAAACTCCTGCTTGCTTTTAGTCCAGAATTAGAAGAAAGCTCTAGACAAGTCAGAAGTAGAGCATCTGCACAGAGCCCCAAAGGCCTCAGGCTGGTCCAGTAAAATCTCCAGGAAATGTGCCCAGCACCAAGGCAACCCCAAACCAGAGACCCCTGGAGAAGCCAGTGACTCGCGCATCCTCCCCGGGGGGTCCTTATAACCTGAGAATCTACTCCATTCACATGGTTTCTGACAACAGCAGACATTAAGCCAGACACTGGACAATTGCATTTGAAGAGTAAGGTTCCATTTGTATAACAATTGCTGAAAAAATGTTGATTTATGGGCTGGGCACAGTGGCTCACACCTGTAATCCCAGCACTTTGGGAGGCCGAGGCAGGCGGATCACAAGGTCAAGAGATCGAGACCACCCTGGCCAACATGGTGAAACCCCGTCTTTACTAAAAATACAAAAATTAGCTGGGCATGGTGGTGCATGCCTGTAGTCCCAGCTACTCGGGAGGCTGAGGCAGGAGAATCGCTTGAACCCGGGAGGCAGAGGTTGCAGTGAGCTGAGATCACGCCACTGCACTCCAGCCTGGCAACAGAGCGAGACTCCATCTAAAAAAAAAAAAAAAAAAAAAAGATTTATGAACAAGAGGAACACTTAGAAGGGGGCAGCACCTAACATACACACCTTCTTTCCCCCAAGTTCCTAGCAGACATTAGTTACTCACCCCAGTCCTCGAGGAGCCCACAGGAGCCACCTGGCTGCCTGTAGCTCACCCACTCATCCCAACCTGGTTCTCCATAGGCCCTGGGTATGTGGGTGAATGCTAATTTATATGTCTGTTTTAAATATATATTGACATTAAAAAGGTCTTAAATATCCAAAAAAAGAAAAAGGAAAGAAATTCACAGATAATAACAGAAGTACTTATACTTTTAGTACTGAAATGTCTTAAAATAAGAACAATGCATATTTATGACGACACGCCACAGTTATAAATTTCCTATGGCTGTATTAAAGATGTGAAAAAAACAGTATGGCTTGTAAGTTTAAGGCTGAGAAAGTCATACGCATAGCAGAGCAGCCACCGGCAACTCTTAAGAACTGACAAACTGAACACAACTTAGTATTTGGCAGCTACTCCTGACATTCTATTTGCAATGACCAGTAAAATAGTTCAGAAAACAAGAGCCAGCTTGTAAAGTGGCAAAAAGACATGTATTCTTTGCTTCCATTCAGAAGATCCAACTTCCTGAACTGAAAATCCCCTCCCAAATCAGATCAGTCTAAGAGTGGAACAACTTCCCATTTCTTCAAAACCAGGGTTGATTGAGAAAACAAGCAACAAAAATTACAACAGCTGCTACACAGCACGCTGCACAACATGAGGCCAAAACAGACACACTCAATGACAAACCTCTAAATAGACCGGGTCCTTATCAAAGATGCTAATCAAACTTGACCCACCAACACTATTCCAGGTTACCACACCAAAAATTCCAACAGTGCACCATTAGGAGAATGTAAGCCAGACATTTACTGAGTAAATGTGGCTATCCCAAGATGTTACCCATATCCCAAAACTATACTACTGGGGTATAGCTGCTCATTCTAGTATGAATGGAGGCCATGGGGAAGATGGCTTGTGTGTGGCCAACCACAGCTTATTCAATCATCATGCTGTTAGAGCTTAAAGATACAATAAAGACCCAGGACTTGAGCTCTTTCATAAAATACGTTTGGATTGTTAAAATGGTACCAAGAGGTTCCAAAAGCATCATCTAAAGTAACAAACTAGGAGTCTTCGAGTCTTCTTATCAGGTGACTTGCTGTGAACCAAAGAACAGGGTCAGCAGAAAATGATGAAGAAGTTAAGGACCAAGTCGCCACCCAGGTTGTGACCAAGAGTCCATTCACAGCATCTGGTTTTGTCCAAAAATGTAACTCTGTCCCTGACTTTTACTCTTCAGAGATGCCCAGTAAGGCACTGATTCTAAAAACCAGGATAGCCTTGGCTTCTACCCCAAGACAACTGTAGGTCCTCTAGGTTAGAACTTCCCAAGCCTGATTGTCCATCAGAATCATCAGAAGTGCTTGTTAAAAATAAGACAAGCCAGGCACGATGGCTCATGCCTATCCTAGCCCTTTGGGAGGCTGAGGCAGTACAATCGCTTGAGGCCAGGAGTTTTGAGACCAGCTTGGGCAACAAAGCGAGACCCCACCTCTAATAAAAATTAAAAATTTAAAAGAAAATAAAATAGACTCATCTAAATCAATACTTGAGTGCCTATCATGCCAGCCACTATTCTAGATGTTAGGGAAACAGCAGTGAATAAAACAGGAAAAATCCCCGACTCCATACAGCTGACGTTCCGGTATAATGAAAAAGAGTTTTGTTTTTTTGGGTTTTTTTTGAGATGAAGTCTCACTCTGTTGCCCAGGCTGGAGTGCAGTGCCACGATCTCGGCTCACTGCAACCTCTGCCTCCAGGGTTCAAGCAATTCTCCTGCCTCAGCCTCCAGAGTGGCTGGGACTACAGGCATGCGCCACCATGCCCAGCTAATTTTTGTATTTTTAGTAGAGACGGGATTTCATCATGTTGGCCAGGCCAGTCTCGAACTCCTGACCTCAAGTGATCCACCCGCCTCGGTCTCCCAATGTGCTGGGATTACAGGTGTGAGCCACTGCGCCCGGCAAGAATTTTAAAATAATAATAATAAGCAGTATAGTAACATAAAGCATATCTCTTTCCCATCCCAACCACTTAGGGAGCTTAAAGGATTCCAGGGAATAACCCCAGACTTCATGGATCACATTCCATGGGTGGGACCCAGGAATCTACAGTAAAAGGAGCTACTGCGGTGATTCAGATGCAGCTAGCCCAGCACTGTGTTGGGACCCACTGCTGAGGAGGCTGTGGAACCAATATGGCTCCCTACTCCAAGTGAATTTAAAGTTTCCATAGCAGCAATGCCCTTGATGAAACGTGACTTTCACATAGCCATCACCTCTGCTGCTTATATTTTTTTCAGTGACTACCTGGAGCCTTTCTGCATATCAAGACAAGATCACTGACGACAAAGGGCTGGAAAATAACCAGTCCATCAGCACTGAAGCCAGTGATCTTCCCTCCTTACGAGGACTGGAGATGTCTCCTGCACACACAATGAGCAGCTGCAGGTCACCCAAATGAGGATCACCAAGGCATGGTAATCAAAGGCTGGGGGCACAGGAGGAGGAAAGAGTCCTAGAGTGAAACAGCCCAAAACAATGTGGCAACCCCGCTGATGGCAGAGAAAGCACAGCAGCTGACAGACGAGCCTGGCTTGGAGCTATAATGGACTTGCTCTTTTAAAGCAAAGACTTTCAGGCCAACAGAGACAGACCCTTCTGATGGCAGCAGCTGCAGATGCTAATTAAAGGGCAAATCTCACATGTGTTCAGTTTGGAAGTAGCCGCTGCTTCTCTGTTGGTGTTTGCATCCATACCCCAGTACCAGGAAGGCAATTTCCATCCATTGTGCTGCATTTGAAACGAAGGACAAATGTGTGTGTGCACACCTGCACACACACATATACAATGAACCCACGTGCATGCTTGCATATGCGGGGATGGGGTGAATATTGAACAGTTCTTTAGTACTCTATTCCAATTCACATAGGGCATTAGAGGCATGCTGTGCTAGCCACCTCTTAGAAATGTCTCCTTGAAATGTTTGCACGCTCAGCACAACTGAAAGTGCCGTGAAAATGTAATGACGCTGGCGGCATCGTTATCCGCTCTGCCCAATGTTCCTGATCTTTGGCATGAGGGAGGAGAGAAGGGGTCCTCAAAGCAGAGTGGCCTCTGAGGCCACTCTGAGCAAAGTGGCCCCGATATTACTCTTCTTCAGAATAAAAACTCTGTTATTTTCTTCCTGGTCAAAGTGACCAAGAGAAAAAGAGAGAAGCACCTTTATCTTCGAAAACATGAAACCCAGCCTGTTTCATCCATCTATGCAAAAAATCCTCATTGAGTACTGAATCATCCAGAGTCTTGCCAAGAAACAGACAGGACACGCAAACCAGGGAATTGAGGACATTCATTAGGGAAGGGGCTTTTACAAAGGTTCGGGTTAGGAGAAGAAAAATAAACATGGGATGATGAAGCACCCCAGGGCTAGCAACAGAAGGGGACCAGATACCATGCCTGGGCCTGAAAGAGCAAGGACAGGGATTTCGGATGTGTACACTATTACTGAAGGGACAAAAGGAAGAAGCTATAACCAGAAACTAACTATAGCTACAGCTATAGAACAATGGTTCTCAAAATGAGGTCCCTACACCAGCAGCAGCATTACCTGGAAACTAGTTAGAAATGCAAAGTCTTGGCCAAGTGCAGTGGCTCATGCCAGGAATGCCGGCATTTGGGGAGGCAGGAGGATCACTTCAGCCCGGGAATTCAAGACCAGCCTGAGCAACACAGTGAGACCCCCATCCTTACAAAAAATTAAAAAGGTGGCAGGGCATGGTAGTATATGCCTGTAGTCCCAGCTACTCAGGAGGGTGAGGTGGGAGGACGGCTTGAGCCCAGGAGTTTGAGGCTACAATGAGCTACGATCGTGCCACTGCACTCCAGCTTGGATGACACAGTCAGACTCTGTCTCGAAAAAAGAAGAAGAAATGCAAATTATTGGGCCCCACCCCAGACCTACTGAATCAGAAACTCTGGGGATGGGGCCAAGCAAGCTGGGACAATGTAATTGAATTGTGGCTCCTAAAATGGTAGAAGTGTAAATGCGCTCACTTGAAACATGCCTCAAAACACCAGAATAAAAAAAATCAACTATTTCAAAGGCACAGAAAACTCAAAGAACCTCCCAAAGGCAACAATACACTCAGCAATTGAATTGAAGTCAATAAGAGGAATTAATATCTCATTTCACCGATAAGAAAATTGAAGCGGAAAAGGCCAGTGACTCTGGAGAGACCAAACAAGGAATGGTAATAAAACAAGAACCAATATTCTAAGTCACAGCCTCATTCTGATGGGCAGCTGGTTTCCAAACCCTGGCTTCAGAAGCAGCAGCATGTGAGCAGGCCTGGTGAGTTTTGAGACATGCCTGAAAAATCAGATAATCTTAGCTGAGAGATCAAAACAGCACATGTCTCACTGTCAAAACTATCATAAGCTGCCACATTTCACTAAAGTAAACAATGAAGTTGTGTTCATTAACTCCCTCCAGATTCCCAATGACAGCATAGGCTGCTATTCATGAAAGCCTAGAAACAGCCCACTTTCAAATTGTTCCTATATAGGAAACAAATGCTGCCCATAAAATTGCACAGGTGTGGGTTGAAAGCAAGATAATATAAAGAACTCATCCCAAGCAGGGCATCAGATCCAGTGGTTTCAGATCCAGAAGTATAATGCCTTGAGTAAGAATATGGAAGGTGAAACTACAGGCCTGCCTTCAAAGCGTAGCTGTACCTTGTATCACCTACAAAAGCAGCTGTTTATTTAATCTTTTTTTTTTTTTTTTTTTTTTTTTTTGAGATGGAGTCTTGCTCTGTCGCCCAGGCTGGAGTGCAGTGGCACCATCTTGGCTCACTGCAACCTCTGCCTTC
This sequence comes from Gorilla gorilla gorilla, assembly GCF_029281585.2. Lineage (NCBI taxonomy): Eukaryota > Metazoa > Chordata > Mammalia > Primates > Hominidae > Gorilla > Gorilla gorilla. The sequence goes on from NC_073234.2 coordinate 135,248,164, forward strand.
CAGGTTCAAGCAATTCTCCTGCCTCAACCTCTGGAGTATCTCGGATTACAGGTACCCGCCACCATGCCCGGCTAATTTCTGTATTTTTAGGAGAGACAGGGTTTCACCATGTTGGCCAGGCTGGTCTCAAATTCCTGATCTCAAGTGATCCACTTGCCTCGGCCTCCCAAAGTGCTGAAATTACATGTGTGAGCCACCGTGCCCAGCCAAAAGCAGCTGTTTTAGCCTCTGTGACAGACTATTAATCGTGCCCCCAAATCCATCCTTCCCTTATTCCACAGTAATAAGAATTTCAGCTTGACAGAGGCCACACAGCCGACAGTAAATTCCCAGTCTCCTTAGCAGCTAGATGTGCAGTCACATGACTACGTTCTGGCCGAGAAAATGTGAGAGGAAATGATGTGTCCAACTTCCACATCCATCTATAGAAAAAGAATTTGCTTACTCTGAATTTCTGTTCTTTTTTCCTACCAGCCAGCTGGAACAGAGACATGAAATGGCCCAACTTCAGCCACGTAAAAGAAGACAACATCCTAAGGAAGGGGGGAGTCACAACATGGAAGGAACCTGGGTCCCTGAATTAACACATACAGCAGAGCTGCTCTACCAGCCTGGGTTGTACATTAGGGTCTCTTTGATACAGCAGCTAAGCATGTACCTTAGCTAATACATCTCTACATGCAACCAGGGAAAAACATTTGGAGTGAACACAAGGAAGTCATTGTAAAGTCAGAACATGGAAAAGAAGTTCATGAGTCAATTGCAGGCTCAGAGCAAGGGTAATCTGAAGAAAACCACAGTAGGAAAAACATCAGCACAAATAATTTAGACAAAACAATACTGGCAGGGCACAGTTACTTACGCCTGTAATCCCAACACTTTGGGACGCCAAGGCAGGCGGATCATGAGGTCAAGAGTTTGAGACCAGCCTGACCAATATGGTGAAACTCCGTCTCTACTAAAACTACAAAAATTAGCCAGGCGTGGTGGTGTGCGCCTGTAATCCCAGCTACTCAGGAGGCTGAGGCAGGAGAATCAATTGAACCCAGGAGGTAGAGGTTGCACTGAGCTGAGATCATGCCACTGCACTCCAGCCTGGGTGACAGAGCGAGACTGCATCTCAAAAAAAAAAAACAAAACAAAACAAAACAAAACAAAAAAAAAAACAATACTGCAAGTGTTGGGATGCAAAACTATGTGTTCTTTGTGAAGATCAGCTCCTTCATGGAAGGACACTGATGAAGGCATCTGTTATGCAGAATTGAACAGATTTCTTCATGAACCAGATCAACAGAGCACTGTTTCCATCAGCCACATGCAGAATACAGGACTAGCTTTGTTATATAGAACCAGACATTATGACAGAGTTTGCGACAATTTTCTATAGACCAGAAAACAATAAGCCACATTCACTGGTATGTCACCACAAATGGGAAATTTTTAACCATCAAAATGCAAAAGAACTCAAGTTCAATTTCGTTGCACTGCATTCCAAATTTTGAAAATCTCACTGAGTCTATCTTGAATTACACATGTGAAAGAAAATAACTCCGCTGAGAATATAATGCAAGTTCTGTAATACAATAAGTAAATTTGAATGCACATCAAATTTCTATGAAATTAATCACACATTCATCCAATAAATATTGCTTAAGCATTGACTTGGTAAAGCTCTACTCTCCCTTTATGGATGAAGTAGCCTAGTGGGACAGACCAGCACCCACTCATAAAGGAGAAGTACAGGGTGCAATGAGCGTACGTACAGTCAAAAGGCGCCATTCCAGAAGTATAGGGTCTAGGAAGGGCTTCTGGAAGAAGTGAAATCTGATCCAACCCAGAAAGAGAAAGAGGAGTTAGCAAGGTGAACAGGGAAAGAGTGAACAGCATGGAAAAAGGTCAGAGGCAAGGTCAAAGAACCAAAGGAAGCTCAGGATGGATGTTAAGGTAGAAAGAGAGAAACAGTAAGTGGCTGGGGGCAAGTGCAAGAAAGGCCTGGTAAGTCACGTGGAAGAGTCTGGACTTGATCCAGAGGACAGCAGGGAGTCTTGAAGGGTTTCAACAGCGGGTTGACTTGGCTGCAGTATGTGGAAGACCTGGGAGAAGGGCCAGACAGATGGCAGGGAAAATACTTCAGAGGTTATCACAGTAATTCAGGGTAGAGAAGATGGATGCCTGAAACCCACACAGCAGAGGCAAGACTGGAGAGAAGAGACAGCCAGGAGGGATATACCATAGGAGGTAGAATCCTGCTGTTTTTTTCATTGATTTAAAATGTATCTTCAGGGCCAGGCGTGGTGGTTCACGCCTGTAATTCCAGCACTTTGGGAGGCCGAGGAGGGAAGATTACAAGGTCAGGAGTTCGAGAACAGCCCGGTCAACATAGTGAAACCCCGTCTCTACTAAAAAGACAAAAATTAGCTGGGCATGGTGTTGCATGCCTGTAATCCCAGCTACTCAGGAGGCTGAGGCAGGAGAATTGCTTGAACCCTGGAGGCAGAGGTTGCAGTGAGCCGAGATCGCGCCACTGCACTCCAGCCTAGGCAAAGCGAGACTCCAGCTCAAAATAAATAAATAAATAAATAAATAATATTCAACTGCCAAGGGAGCGTGATATGTAAGTTTCCCCAAACTTCAAAGGTTTGTTGATGTAAAAGTGGCCAATAGATAGGATGGAATTTCAGGACTGTACGGTACCGATATAAATCTAGGATCCCTTTATCTTGAAGCAGAATGGGTTTCCAGATTCAGAATTTTTCAGATTTTAGAAAGGTAAAGTGGTACATACACTTTTTTTTTTTTTTTTTTTTTGAGACAGATTCTTGCTTTGTCGCCCAGGCTGGAGTGCAGTGGCATGACCTTGGCTCACTGCAACCTCCACCTCCTGGGTTCAAGTGATTCTCCTGCCTCAGCCTAAGGAGTAGCTGGGATTACAGGCGCCCACCATCACGCCTGGCTAATTTTTGTATTCTTAGTAGAGACGGGGTTTCACCATGTTGGCCAGGCTGGGCTTGAACTCCTGAACTAAGGTTATCCGCTCGCCTCAGCCTCCCAAAGTGCTGGGATTACAGGTATAAGCCACCGCGCCCGGCCATACATACAGTTTATATTATGTAACACCCTCAGTAGGGTCTGGGACATCACCTTGTAATCAAACACACTCATAATTTTACAGCAAAATGGGAAGTCACACTAAAGGGAATGAATAAAGACTAAAAAGAGCCTTAAGAGAGCTTGGATCAAGTTTTGCCAAAAACTGAGTTCAAATCAGGTTTTGCTGATAAACAAGTAACAAAAGAATTTGAGGTTATTCAGAACTCTAGGTATTTCAGAATTACAGATAAGGGATGGCAGACGTATGATCATATCTTAATTTCCATGCTAAATTTGAGCTTTTATGTGAAAACTATACCCTTAGCAAGCATTTTACTCAAAAGCAACAAAGTACTTGAGAAGAAAATGGAGACAAGAAAATATTAATAATTACAAAATCCCATCAGTAATACCCAATTGAGCTACAAAACAAGGGAGTAAAAATGTCATTGACCCAAGTAGCAATGTGCTGAGGCAACCAGAACTCCAAAAAACAGCTGCATTAAGAACCCTCCTAGGCTGGGCACAGTGGTTCACGCCTGTAATCCCAGCACTTTGGGAGGCCGAAGCAGGCGGATCATGAGGTCAGAAGATCGAGACCATCCTGGCTAACACGGTGAAACCCTGTCTCTACTAAAAATACAAAAAAATTAAACGAACGTGGTGGCACGCGCCTGTAATCCCAGCTACTCCAGAGGCTGAGGCAGGTGAATCACCTGAACCCAGGAGGTGGAGGTTGCACTGAGCCGAGATTGTGCCACTGAACTCCAGCCTTGGCGACAGAGCGAGACTCTGTCTCAAAAAACAAAAAACAAAAAACAAAAACAAAAACAAAACAACCTTCCATCTTTCAAGATGGCAGATGGAAAAGCTGAGTAGAAGCTAAGGATGCCGATGCCAGTGGTGAGATCATTGGAGAAGCCTCCTACATCTGGGAGCCTGTCCTAGCACAGAAACCCACAGACAGTCCCAATCCAAGAGGTACTCCAGGAAGGCTATGCCCAAGCAGATGTCCACAGCAGTTAAATCCACAACTAAGAAGACAAAGGTGGCCAGGCGCAGTGGCTCATGCCTGTAATCCCAGCACTCTGGGAGGCTGAGGCGGGAGGATCACCTGGGGTCAGGAGTTAGAAACCAGCCTGGCCAACATGGTGAAACCCTGTTTCTACTAAAAATACAAAAATTTGCCGGACATGGTGGTGGGCACCTGTAATCCCAGCTACTCAGGAGGCTGAGGCAGAAGAATTGCTTGAACCTAGGAGGTGGAGGCTGCAGTGAGCCAAGATCCCGCCACTGCACTCCAGCCTGGGCAACAGAGCAAGACTCTGTCTCAAAAAAAAAAAAAAAAAAGCCAGGCGCGGTGGCTCACGCCTGCAATCCCAGCACTTTGGGAGGACAAGGCGGGCAGATCACGAGGTCAGGAGTTCAAGACCAGCCTGGCCAAAGTGGTGAAACCCCATCTCTACTAAAAATACAAAAATGAGCCGGGCGTGGTAGCACACGCCTGTAATCCCAACTACTCGGGAGGCTGAGGCAGGAGAACCCGGGAGGCAGAGGTTGCAGTGAGCCGAGAACACGCCACTGCACTACAGCCTGGGCAACACGGCAAGACTCCATCTCAACACACACACACACACACACACACACACACACACACACACATACACACACACACACACACAGAAAAAGGAAAGTTATTTCTACTATGTCAAAACTAGGTGATGGTAATAAGAACAGTGACATCAAAGTGAGAAATTATCAGAGTGCCCAGATAGTACCCTCCTGAAGATGTGATTTGAGAACTGTTTAGACATGAAACAATGCACTCCCATCAACATGTAAGAAAACTACATTTGGGCATTCCTGCTGGGACTCCTCTGATCATCCTCACTGGCCACAGGGGAGGCAAGCAGTGGTTTCCCTGAAGCTACTGAGCAGTAGCCTGCCACATGGACCACTTAATCCTCAACTGAGTTCCTTCACACAGAACACTCAAAATCTGTCAGTGCCTCTACCAAAATGGACCTTGATGATGTGAAAATCCCAAAGCATTTCAATAATGCTTACTTTTACGAATAAGCTGCCTGAGACTAGACACCAAGAAGGGGAGCTCTTCAGCTCAGAGAAAAGAAATATGAGTTTATAGAGCAGTGCAAGGTAGACCAGAAAACTGTGGACTCTCAACTTTGGTCCAAAAAATCAAAACCCTTCCTAATTCCAGGACCACTTAGATTCTGTGTGGCCTTGAAAATGAAGTTTATCTTCACAAGCTAGTGTTCTAAACCTCTTGTAGAGCTCAAATTAAAATATCTAAAATAGGCTGGGTGTGGTGGTTCATGCCTGTGATCCCAACAATTTGGGAAGCCAAGGCAGGAAGATGACTTGGGGCCAGGAGTTCGAAACCAGCCTAGGCAACATAGTGAGACCCTAGTCTCTATGAAAAATTTAAAAATTAGCTAGGCATGGTGGTTTGTACCTGTTGTCCCAGCTAATCAGGAAGGTGAAGCAGGAGAATCACTTGAGCCCTGCAATTTGAGGTTACAGTGAGCTATGATCATGCCACTGCAACAGAGACATCATCACTTAAAAAAAAAAAAGAAAAAAATACGTATCTAAAACAATAACAAACAAACACAAACCAAAACAAACAAAAGCCCTGTTGTTTCAAGGGAACGTCTTTTCTTTTTTTTTTTTTTCTTGAGACGGAGCCTCGCTCTGTCACCCAGGCTGGAGTGCACTGGTACAATCTGGGCTCACTGCAAACTCAGCCTCCCAGGTTCACACCGTTCTCCTCCCTCAGCCTCCCGAGTAGCTGGGACTACAGGCACCCGCCACCATGCCTGCCTAATTTTTTATATTTTTAGTAGAGACGAGGTTTCATCATGTTAGCCAGGATGGTCTCGATCTCCTGACCTCGTGATCTGCCCACCTCCGCCTCCCAAAGTGCTGGGATTACAGGTGTAAGCCACCACGCCCGGACCGAACTTCTTCTTAATAAAGAAGCCTGAGGCTGGGCACAGTGGCTCACGCCTATAACCCCAGCACTTTGGGAGGCCAAGACGGGTGGATCACCTGAGGTCAGGAGTTCAAGACCAGCCTAACCCACATGGCAAAACCCCGTCTCTACTAAAAATATAAAAATTAGCTGGGCACGGTGGCACGCGCCTGTAGTCCCAGCTACACAGGAGGCTAAGACAGGAGAATCACTTTAACCCAGGAGGCGGAGGTTGCAGTGAGCTGAGATTGCATGACTGTACTCCAGCCTGGTGACAGAGAAAGACTCCATCTCAGAAAAAAAATGAAAAGAAAAGGCGCAGTGGCTCACGCCTGTAATCCCAGCACTTTGGGAGGCCAAGGCGGGCAGATCATCTGAGGTCAGGAGTTTGAGACCAGCCCCACCAACATGGCGAAACCCCGTCTCTACTGAAAATACAAAAATTAGCAGGGCGTGGTGTCATGCACCTGTAATCCCAGCTACTCAGGAGGCTGAGGCAAGAGAATCGCTTGAACCCAGGAGGTAGAGGTTGCAGTGAGCTGAGATTCAGCCATTGTACTCCAGCCTGGGTAACACTAGCCTGGGTGACAGACTGAGACTTTGTCTCAAAAATAAAAAAAATTTAAAGTCTGTTAATACATTCAAACATGAGAAGCTGCTTAAGATGCAGAGAGCACAAGGTAAGTACTGCATCTGCAACAGATGTCCTGGAACACCAGCAACCCTAGAAACACACCAAGGTCATCTGTGAAGGTGAGGGTTCCATGCCCCATGTCTCAAGGAAGGAAAGCTTCTAAGGCAATATGTAAGGAAAGGGTGTTTCAGGCCATAAACCTAAGAGCTGTGGCATTGGTTCTGAAGGCACGTGTGGTCAGTCAAAGCCAGTCTGCCAGTAGATTCGTATGTGAATGTCCTCACTCAGAGGACAAGGAAAACTTCTCTCCAGGCACTGGGTTCTCAACTAATATGAAACCAAGACAAATAAACTTATTTATTTTAGGTCAGAAATAAAAGCAGCAAATTCCCCAAAAACTGGCCAGTAGAAGTTTAAGATAAGTGGGAGTTCATCCCTCTTACCCTTTTCTCTTACGTGAGCCTGTTTATCTCCATTCAAGGTAACGTGATAGTCCTCTTTTAAGGGCTGAATCAGGAACAAAAATTGTTTCTAGGATACACTTTTTAAATTTAGGAATTTAATCCCTCAAGAACCTAAACAAGGCCCCAAAATGAATTTTAGCATTCTCTAACTTATGATATATACACATCAGGGAAAATTATGCCACTGCTCAAAGAATAAAGTAGACCTGCGTTACTGACAAGGAAGAAAGGATGTCTGGGATACACTGGAGAAAGGCAACAGCAAGCTGGAGAGCCAAGCACAGAGTAACATACCGTTTTTATAAAGTAAACTATACACATGTGGATATAGAAATATCCCCCACCGGAGCTGGGCATGGTGGCTCACACCTGTAATCCCAGCACTTTGGAAGGCCAAGGCAGGAAGATCACTTGAGCTCAGGACTTCGAAACCAGCCTGGGCAACATGGCAAAACCCCGTCTCTACTAAAAATACAAAAATTAGCCATGCACAGTGGTGTATGCCCAGGAGGCTGAGGTGGGAGGTTTGCTGGAGCCCAGGAAGTCGAGGCTGCAGTGAGCCATGTTCATGCCACTGAACTCCAGCCTGGGTGGCAAAGCGAGACCTGGTCTCAAAAAAAGAAGAGAAGAAAAGAAACATCCCCCACCATGCTCCTACAGAGCACAGTTAAGGGTCAGAAAGGGAAAGCTAATGTAACCATTTAACATTTCTTCCCCTAGGGAGGAGGATTAGAAAATAAAACGGAGGGGCTGGGCACAGTGGCTCACTCCTGTAATCACAACACTTTGGGAGGCCGAGGCAGGTGGATCATTTGAGGTCAGGAGTTTGCGGCCAGCCCGGCCAACGTGGTAAAACCCCGTCTCTACTAAAAATACAAAAATTAGTTGGGCGTGGTGACACGTGCCTGTAATCCCAGCTACTAGGGAAGCTGAGGCAGAAGAATCTCTTGAACCTGGGAGGCAGAGATTGCAGTGAGCCGAGATAGTGCCACTGCACTCCAGCCTGGGTGACAAAGCGAGACTCTGTCTCAAAAAAAAAGAAAAGGAAAAGAAAATGGGGGGCTTTCCCTTCAACTTCATGCATGTCTGCAGTGTTTGCATTTTCTTATAACAACCATGCATTATTATCATTTTTTTAATCCTAAGCAAGCTAACACAGGAAGTTTTTAAAAATTAAAGCAAGATTATCTTATACATAATGACAGACTATTCCCCAATAAATGATTCCCTATTATTGCCTGAAAGCCACAGCTATAATATCCAACCGTCAATGAGGCTGTTTCTTTTTTTTTCTCTTTTTTTTTTTTTGAGACAGAGTCTTGCTGTGTCACCCAGGCTGGAGTGCAGTGGCGCAATCTCGGCTCACTGCAAGCTCCGCTTCCCAGGTTCAAGCAATTGTCCTGCCTCAGCCACCCGAGTAGCTGGGACTACAGGCACCCGACACCATGCCCGGCTAATTTTTTTGTATTTTTAGTAGAGACGGGGTTTCACTGTGTTAGCCAGGATGGTCTTGATCTCCTGACCTCGTGATCCACCCGCCTCGGCCTCCCAAAATGCTGGGATTACAGGCGTGAGCCACCACGTTCAGCCCAATGAGGCTGTTTCTAAATGGGTTAGCTCTTGATCTTTATAACAAGGAAACCAGGGAGACACCTGTAAGGCAAGAAAGTCTTTGCATGAATGAGACCACATGGGCAAGAACAACATTCAGTTCTATCACAGGCATCTGAGTGTCAGAGTGCTAGGCTAATTCCAGAGAGACAGATGTAAAGACTCACCAGATAAAGGTGATTTTTGTCCTGAAAGGCATACTGTAATTGGGGGATCCACGGGCTTGTGCTTCGAGATAATATGTTCCGCTCTTCCTCAAAAAATGAAACCTAGGGAAAAAAGAAACTGCTTAGACAATTATAAAGAACTGTGAGAGGAAAAAGAAGCCTTTTCCTCTGTCTTTATGCCTAAACTGATGTTTCTAGCTTTAAAAAAAAAAAAAAAAAAAAAAGCAAAGGAAAGAAGGGAAAAGAAAAAAGAAGGAAGGAAGGAAGGAAGAAGAGGGAAAGGGAAGGAAAGGGAAGGGAAGGGGAAGGGAAGGGAAAGGGAAGGGGCTGTCACTTAGCCCAGAATTGCATAAATCTCAATCATTCACCTACTTTGGTCACAATTTTTGCCAGCTCCGTATATTACCTGCTCAATTCTTTACCTAACATATTTCTTTAAACTACCTTTCTTTAAATGTAAATATTTTTCTCTTCCTCTTCTCTTCCTGAAGCCATTCACTGGTGTGGAACAAGGTAAGCATCCACACTGGTTATGAGAAAAGTCATGGTGGCCCAGGACACAGTGCCAGTCCCAAGCAACGTGAGGAGGGCAGCACTCATGTGTGGGGGCAGCCCAGTATCACAGGCCCACACAGGGTGAGGAAGACATCCACTTGAAAGGGCAACCCAGAGCAGATTATCTGGACCCACCAAGGGGAGGTGGGATACCAACAAAGACAGTAGATTGGATGCATACAGATGCATAAAATAAGTAAACATATTAAGGGTATAATGTCAGAGAAGAGAATTACAAACATGGAAAGGGTTAAAACTGAAATGAACCCTGTGAAGTTGGATTGGAACTGGGGGCACTGGTGTGAACTCATGGTTTTCCCTTTTTATTTTTGTAGAGACAGAGTCTCTCTCTGTTTCCCAAGCTGGTCTTGAACTCCTGGCTTCAGGTGATCCTCTTGCCTCAGCCTCCCAAAATGCTGAGATTAAAGGCATAAGCCACTGTGCCCAGCCACAGTTTTCAATATATAGACATGGATACACAAATATAGATGTAATGTATATGTGTGTGTGTGAGTGCACGCACATGTGTGGGTGGATATATTGTATATACATATGTGTATTCCTTAGTGCTGTCCACTGAAAGGGGTCTGGGAGTAGTGACACCCCGGTAGCAATGAAAACACCCAATGTCCAGATCTTGGCCTCTAAACACCATTGTCCACTGAAAGGAACAGGGCTCCTCTGAGAAATGACTGATGCCAGAGCCAGGGCAGAGAAAGTAAAAGTACCAAAAGAACCTGAACATCTTGCTATACCAGAAAGCAGGAAAGTATTCAGTGAATCTTGGAGACATGTGAAAAGGACACAAAAGCTAACCTAAAAAGGTTCTCAGTGGCCAAGTTGGGAACAATTTAAGTATAAAACTAGAGAAATGGATTATAACTCACTGAATGAAATAGGAAAATGCAAGTCCACATAGATATAAAATAATTCCATCACTTGAAAGTAACTCCCCATAAAATACTTTTTTAATTACAAAGGAGGCTGGGTGCAGTGGCTCATGCCTGTAATCCCAGCACTTCGGGAGGCCAAGGCCGGAAGACTGCTTGAGGCCGGGAGTTACAGACCAGGCTGGACAACACAGTGAGACCCCATCTCTACAATACAAAAAGTAGCTGGGTGTGGTGGTGTTCGCTTACACTCCCAGTTACTCAGGAGGCTGTGGCAGGTGGATTACTTGAGCCCAGGAGTTCAAGGCTGCAGTGAGCCAAGATCCCACCACTGCACTCCAGCTTGGGCAACCAAGCAAGACCCTGTCTCTAAGAAAAATAAAATAAATAAAATCACGAAGGAGGAAGGAGTAACCCCACAAGTAGAAAGGCATAACTGGCACCACCTTAATCAAGTGATCAAAGTGAGCATCAACATAAATGTGATCAACTGAAACAGAGAGTCTTCTGCTCTGATGCAATAAAAACAGAGCATCTTGTCTGAGATATTCTGGCCAAAGACCAAGACCCTAAATCTAAACATGAGCAACATCAGACAAATTCAAATTTTACAAAATAACTGGCCTATAATCATCAGAATTGTCAAGGTCATGAGAGTCCAGGAAAAATCAAAGAACTGCTCCAGACTGAAGGAGACTAAAGAGACAGGATAATTAAGTGTCACGTGTGATCCTCAACTCGATCGTTTTATTCTAAAAGACATTATGGGAGCCAGGCGTGGTGGCTCACGCCTGAAATCCCAGCACTTTGGAAGGCCAAGGCGGGCGGATCACTTGAGGTCAGGAGTTCGAGACCAGCCTGGCCAACATGATGAAACCTCGTCTCTACTAAAAAAATACAAAAATTAGCTGGGCATGGTGGTGTGCTACTTGTGGGGCTGAGGCAGGAGAATCACTGGAACCCGGGGGCAGAGGTTGCAGTGAGCTGAGATCTCGCCACTGCACTCTAGCCTGGGTGACAGAGTGAGACTCTGTCTCAAAAAAAAGACAAAAACAAAAACTGTGTAAATCAACTGCTTAAAATAAATAAATTATATATATGCATATATATGTAAATATATTCTATGCATGTGTACATATATATTTCTGTGTATATATATTCTGTATGCACATATATTCTATGTGTATATACATTCTGTGTGTGTGTATATATATATTCTATGTATATCAGTGTGTGTGTATCTATCAAATGGTTCAAGAAAAAAAGTTGTTTATACTGTATGTGACGGTTAGTCTTATGTGTCAACTTATAATCCTAGGAGATGATTATATATCTATCTCCTACTGGTTCCATTTCTCTTAAGAACCCTGACTACACGGTACTTGCAACTTTTCTATAAATTTGTGATTGTAATCCCAGCACTTTGGGAGGCCGAGGCATGTGGACTACTGGAGGTCAGGAGTTCAAGACTAGCCTAGCCAACATGGTGAAACCCCGTCTCTACTAAAAATACAAAAATTAGTTGGGCATGGTGGAGTGCACCTGTAATCCCACCTACTTAGAAGGCTGAGGCAGGAGAATTGTTTGAAGGCAGAGGTTGCAGTGAGCAGAGATTGTGCCACTGCACTCTAGACTAGGTGACAAAGCAAGACTCTGTCTCCAAAAAAAAAAAAAATGGTTACTGTTTCAATTTTTTTTATTTAATTTTAAATAAAAAATTGTTTAGGTTATTGTTAGAACAAGTTACAGGGGATTTGTTTATTTGTTTGTTTGTTCGGTTTTGTTTTGTTTTAGAGACAGGGTCTCACCATGTTACCTAGGCTGGCCTCAAACTCCTGGGCCCAAACCATCCTCCCGCCTTGGCCTCCCAAAGTGCTGGGATTACAGGCGTGAGCAAAGTCACAGGTTTTGATATGCTAGTTAATATTAAACTATTAAATGTTTTTACATAGGTTGTCTATGTACTACCTAAAATCATGAGATTTAACACTACCAGGGATAAATCTAATACATTTGGGAAACACCAACCTAACCCCAATAATTTACTGCACCTGATATGCTGATCCTTCTTTTGTCTGGCACATAAAGGGTGTCCAAGGAAGGCTGAACTGAACAGTCTACACCTTTGCTTGTTCACCACTGACTCTGTCTGACCCCTGAAGCTTCCATTAAAATAAGCAGTCTCAAAACAAAAAAAATTAAAAATAAATAAAATAAGCAGTCTCAGCCAGGAGGGGTGGCTCATACCCGTAATCCCAACACTTTGGGAGGGGGAGATGGAAGGATCACTTGAGGCCAGGAGTTCAAGACCAGTCTGGGCAACATAGGGAGATCCCACCTCTACATAATTTTTTTTTTTGAGACGGAGTGTTCACTCTTGTTGCCCAGGCTGTAGTGCAGTGGCACGATCTAAGCTCACTGCAACCTCTGCCTCCCAGATTCAAGCAATTCTCCTGCCTCAGCTCCCAAGTAGCTGGGATTACAGGCATGCACCACCACTCCCAGCTAATTTTTTGTATTTTTAGTAGAGACAGGGTTTCTCCATGTTGGTCAGGCTGGTCTCAAACTCCCAACCCCAAGTGATTCGCCCCGCTTGGCCTCCAAAGTGCTGGGATTACAGGCGTGAGCCACCGCGCCCAGCCCACACAATTTTTTTTTAAAGTTAGCTGGGGGCTAGGCACAGTGGCTCACGCCTGTAATCCCAGTACTTTGAGAGGCTGAAGTAGGCAGATCACTTGAGGTCAGGAGTTCGAGACCAGCCTGGCCAACATGGCAAAACCCCATCTCTACTAAAAAGATACAAAAAACATTAGCCGGGCATGGTGGCACCCGGCTGTAGTCCCAGCTACTAGAGAGTCTGAAGCACAAGAATCACTTGAACCCAGGAGGCAGAGGTTGCAGTGAGTGAGATCCGGCCACTGAACTCCAGCGGACTCTGTCTCAAAAAAATAAAAATAAAACAATGTTTTTAAAATAATAAAGTGGGCCGAGCACAGTGGCTCACACCCGTAATCCCAGCACTTTGGGAGGCCGAGGCAGGCAGATCACAAGGTCAGGAGTTCGAGACCAGCCTGACCAACATGGTGAAACCCCCTCTCCACTAAAAATACAAAAATTAGCCAGGTGTGGTGGCAGGTGCCTGTAATCCCAGCTACTCAGGAGGCTGAGCAAGAAGAATCGCTTGAACCTGGGAGGTGGGGTTGCAGTGAGCTGAGATCGTGCCACTGCACCTCTAGCCTGGGCAACAGAATGAGACTCATTCTCTAAATAAATAAATAAATAAATAAATAAATAAATAATAAAGTTAACTGGGTGTGGCAGCACATGCCTATGGTCCCAGCTACTTAAGAGGCTGAGGCGGGAGGGTCGCTTAAGCCCAGGAGTTTGAGGGTGCAGTGAGCTATGACTGCATCACTGCATTCCAGCACAGATGACAGTGAGACCCTCTCTCTAAAATAGTAGAAACAGTCGGCCAGGCACAGTGGCTCACGCCTGTAATCCCAGCACTTTGGGAGGCCGAGGTGGGCGAATCACGAGGTCAGGAGATCAAGACCATCCTGGCTAACGAGGTGAAACCCCGTCTCTACTAAAAATACAAAAAAATTAGCCGGGCGTTGTGGCAGGCGCCTGTAGTCCCAGCTACTCAGGAGGCTGAGGTAGGAGAATGGTGTGAACCCGGGAGGCGGAGCTTGCAGTGAGCTGAGATCGCGCCACTGCACTCCAGCCTGGGAGACAGAGACTCTGTCTCAAAATAAATAAATAAATAAATAAAATAGAAACAGTCTCTGAGGACCCCTTCCAGCTGTCAGAGAACCCTGGGTGGGCGTGTGGGCCTCTCCCAGGCAGCAGGCCTTGTCTGCAGAACAGCATCCCTCCCTCCTCTCGGGCACTTCTTTTCCTTCACTCCTTCTGCTGGCTTCTCTCATGCCCTTAAATTCCAAATGGCTCAGTTAAGGACCCTACTTTTCTTTTCTATGCATCCTCTTAAGGAATGAATAGGCGGCTTTAGTTAGCGCCTGTATGTGTATAATTTTATAAGCCCCCAGCCCACACTTCCACACGGTCATTTCAGGCCATTCGCCTGGAGGAAGGTATACCTATTTGAATATCTCTATTGTTTGCCTGCCGTGTGGTCTGTTGGATTATTTTCTTTTTACACGCACTATTTCCCATCAAAAACATAAGCATCACAAGGTCAGGGCTACATGTAATGCCTCTTCCCCAGGACCTAGAAACACACCAGATACAACAGATGCTCAGGTAGTGTGAACTGATGAGACACAGTTCTTTCTCAGGAGCTGGGAGGCTGAGTGAGCATCTTCCACTCCTCTCTTCCAAATTATCTGCCATGTCCTGTCACTTTTCCTTTCTATTATGTGCTCACATTTTATTGCTAAACAAAGAAGCCACATCACTCTCAGATGCTGACAAGCAGCTTCCTGCCCTCTGCTGCTTCTCTGATTGGAGGCCACACAAAGTCATTGAAGTCCACAGGGCCAGACTCTGATCCCAACCTCCTCCTTCCAGAGGCCTAAATAATCCCCACCAGCCTCACAAAGTAAACTACAATTCAAAAACTGGTTCTTGGGGGAATGGGGAGATATTGTATAATGGATAGAGTTTCTGTTTGGGATGATAGAAAAGTTCTAGAAATGGATAGCGGTCATGGTTGTACAACATCATGAATGCACTGAATACCACTCAGTTGCACATTTAAAAATGGTTAAAATGGTACACTTTATGTTATATATATTTTACCACAATTTTTTAAAAAAAGGTTCTTGAGTTTCCCACCCATTTCCCCCTCCCCACCCAAATGTCCTCATTTCGCCATTTCCCAGTCTGTTCTGAACCACTGAACACACACACACACCCACACACACACACTTGCATAGCATTCTAGTACTCCAGAATGTCACACTTCTACCCAACATGTTCTCATCACTTCTCTCTGCCGAGAACCTACATTTCCCCCCATCGGTGAGAACTGTCCCTAACTGTCCCTTGCTCACCCACAACATCTCCCCTCACATCATCGTTAATTAATTTGCTAATTGCTCTCCCACTTCTGTGATACTTTAGCTGGTAAGCACCTGCTTTATACATTTGCATTTTTCCTCCACTTTCCAAGGTTGTTTTTAAACACTGAAAATAGCAACCACGGGACTTCTATTCCTTTTGCAAGCTTCCTGCAGAGCTGGGTACATTATCAGACATATCATGTGCACTAAAATGTCTGTAAGTAATAAATTACTCTCTGAATTCCAAGGCTGATGGCCATCTCTCTAAAACACAGCAAATGAATCAATATGTCTAGAGACAGTAGCCTTGTTTAAAAGAAAGAAAAATACCACAACAAAAAAGATAACGTTCTACCTGCTCTCAAACAAGCAACTCCCTAGCCACATAACAAAGAATTTTATTTGATTTCTTCAAAGGCCTGTTTTAAAACCAAATCCATATGCCCACAACACAAATACCTAAAGCGTGTACAAAAGCAATCTGATTCACCCCACCATATGTATATCCTGAGTCCTCAGCTAATGGTCATAAAAGATCATCTTAAATTCATTAGTTAAAAGGCCACCTTGGTTCTGAAATAAATTACAACGATAGAAACATGATACATCAAGAGGAATTTGTGAGCCTTCAAAATTAGCCAGCATCAGTTCAAGAAGATGAGCTAAGAACATGAGAGACCTTTTTGCCCCAACCATAATTAAATATAGAGTCACAGAGGAAAACGTGCTCGATCCTAGACGCCAGTGCAGCAGATTATCGTCTTTGCAATGAACACTCCGGTACAGAAAGTGGAAAAGCATGATGTTAAAATCCTCCTACCTGCTCCTGGGCCAATAAAGCCTTCTTCTTCATCACTTTCATAGCATAGATGTCCCCGGTTGCTTTCTCTCTTACCACCTGCACTTCAGCAAAGTGACCACAACCTACAAGACTTCTGACTTCGAAGTCCTTTGCCGAAGGCTGGAGCTCCTGTAACTCAGCTATGGTGTCGGAATCTGCAAAAGATGCAAGAGTTAGCCCCAGGTAAATAAAGCATGCAAATATATGCATCTTTATGAAAGAAAAAAAAAAAGAAAATAGCGTTCGGATAGCTTCCCTCACTGTCAAAGACATTCACTTTCTCATCCATCATGAATAATTATAAAATCAGTACAAAAGTGTTTTTATATGTTAAGTTAAAATTAAGGGCTCCAGAAATTCCAAAGTACAGTTTCCATGGCAGCTACAATTTGAATCCCATAGACTCAGAAAACAGGGAGAGAGGATACAAATTATGTTTTCCTTCTTCCTCTCTGAAGGCTGCAGGGCAGTGTTTGGTCAAGCATGCTTATTAGCATTTAGACTGGTTTACAGTGTGACATAGTCAACATGAGTCTAATTTAGACCAACTTGGGACCTGGTTTCCAGATCATTCCATTCTAACTATATGCGCTTAGTTTTATCCCACTAGCCCAAGGTTCATCTTCCTTGGATTGTATCCGTAAAGTCTTCGTAGATCTAATATGTGGCAGTGCTTAAAGGGGCAGAGGGGTCCAGGCATGGTGGCTGACGCCTGTAATCCCAACACTTTGGGAGGCCTAGGCAAGTGGATCACTGGAGGTCAGGAGATCGAGACCAGCCTGGCCAACATGGTGAAACCCCATCTCTACTAAAAATACAAAAATTAGCCAGGTGTGGTGGTGCGCGCCTGCAATTCCACCTACTCGGGAGGCTGAGGCACAAGAATCACTTGAACCTGGGAGGCAGAGGACACAATGAGCTGAGATTGTGCCACAGCACTCCAATCTGGGTGACAGAGTGAAACTCTGTCTCCAAAAAAAAAAAGCGTGGGGGCTGGGAGCAGTGGCTCACGCCTGTAATCCCAGCACTTTGGGAGGCTGAGGCGGGTGGATCACCAGGTCAGGAGATCCAGACCATCCTGGCTAACACAGTGAAACCCCGTCTCTACCAAAAACATACAAAAAATTAGCTGGGCATGGTGGCAAGCACCTGTAGTCCCAGCTACTTGGGAGGCTGAGGCAGGAGAATGGCGTGAACCTGGGAGACAGAGCTTGCAGTGAGCCAAGATCGCGCCACTGCACTCCAGCCTGGGCGACAGAGCAAGACTCCATCTCAAAAAAAAAAAAAACAGCGTGGTGGGCAGAAGGGCTTAGCACTCAGAGAACTAAATGGGGCTCTGACATCTGCTCTGCAGGGCTGACATACTACATGTCCAAATGGATTTGCAACTATAGTTTTCTTACCATACAGTCTTATTCTTTTTCCAAGTCTAATCTTTCAGTCAGAGATCCTCAACGTATGAAGTATGGATTAAATGGACAGTAGATTTGGAATCTAACATGTTTATTAACACTCTAGATACACTGATCTGAGACATTGCTAGATGTACGATGACTCTAATGACCTGCAGGAATGAAGGGGAGCAGCAGTGGCTGACCCAAAAATTTAATCCTGCACGTTACAAGGGAACAGCATCATACACAGGCATTACACACCAAGGGCAATGCAATGCTTATAATCAAAATTATCCTGGAGAATCCGGCAGAAAGATGCCACACTGAAGACCAAGAGACTGTCTTAAAATCCCAAACACACACTGGAATCTTCTGGGAACTGGAAGGGATTGCCATTTCAATGGCTGGGCAGCAGATAAGGTTAGGAGCTACATTCTAGAGTCATACTCAGCCCTGCAAGTGGCTCACACAATGAGACAGACTCGGTCCATCAAAGGGAGAGCCATTTCATACCACAGTCAGTGAGTGGCATTTTAATGAATTGGCCAATGTCATTTTTTTCATTTTCTTATTTTTTTTTTTTTAAGAGACACAAATGGCTGGGCGCAGTAGCTCACACCTGTAATCCCAGCATTTTGGGAGGCCGAGGTGGGTGGATCACCTGAGGTCAGGAGTTCAAGACAAGCCTGACCAACATGATGAAACCCCATCTCTACTAACAATACAAAAATTAGCTGCACACAAGCGGCCGCTTTTAATCTCAGCTGCTCGGGAGGCTGAGGGAGAGAATCACTTGAACCTGGGAGGTGCAGGTTGTAGTGAGCAGAGATCGTACCACTGCACTTCAGCCTGGGTGACAGAGTGAGACTCCGTCTCAAAAAAAAAAAAAAGAACACAATCTTGCTCTGTTGCCCAGGCTGGAATGCAGTGGTGAAATCATAGAATCATAACTCACTGCAGCCTCGAACTCCTGGACTCAAGGGACCCTCACCCACCTCATTCTCCAGAGTAGCTGGGACTATAGGCGCACACCACCAATCTGGCTAATTTTTAAAAATTTTTTGTACAGGTAGGGTCTCATTATGTCACCCAGGCTGGTCTCAAACTCCTAGACTCAAGCAATCCTCCCACCTTGGCTTCCCAAAGCACTGGGATTACAGGCATGAACCATCGCACTCAGCCTGCAACTGTAACTGCTCTTGCCCACCCTGTTCCTTTGTTGCACGGGTGGAGTTGAAATCTCCTGTGTCAGAGGCTTATAATGAGTGCCGCGGTATTGAGAGTCTTCTCAGCCACAGACCCCACCCCTCACTTCAGCAATCATCCTGAATATACCTTCCCTTGGTCCCTTGGGGAACCAGGCAAGAGTGGTGGGTGGATCCGCATGAAGTCGTGACCACTGTAAAAAACAAATCTAGGGCACCTACATGGGGAATGCCATGAAGAAGCAAAATTAAAAGCTGCACGGTATTTTCCTTTTACCCTGACAATGCTGTAACAAGCCCGTCTTCCTTCCCTCTTTCCAAGTTTCTTCCAGGTCAAGTATTTGAGTTTTGAATTATAATTCCCCAAAAACTTGCTGGATTGAACTTGATTTTGTTATTGCTCATACACAAAGCCAATCTCTCCTAATTCTCTATTATGCCTTGGATTGTTTACAAAGTTGCTTAAAGCAGTGTCCAACTTAATAACTCTGGGCCTGTCAATGGCGACCACCAGCTTTCTCAACTGCACAAGGAGACAGACCACGGTGCTTTGCAGGCAAAACCATGACAATACTCTCTTGGAATTCTGAGAAGCCATTCCAAATCTCCATTTCTTTATCTAAAGGCTTTTGGATTATTAAGGTGAACAGATGAGAGGCTACATTCAAGCCTATGATTACTTAAAAAAAAAAAAAAGACCAGGCGCAATGGCTCAGGCCTGTAATCCCAGCACTTTGAGAGGGCCAGGTGGGCGGATCACCTGAGGTCAGGAGCTCAAGACCAGCCTGGCCAACATGGTGAAACCCCATCTCTACTAAAAACACAAAAATTAGCTGGGTATGGTGACACATGCCTATAATCCCAGCTACTCGGGAGGCTGAGGCATAAGAATCACTTGAACCAGGGAGACAGGGGTTGCGGTGAGCCGAGATCAAGCCACTGCACTCCATCCTAGGGGATACAGTGAGACTCTGTCTCAGGAAAAAAAAAAAAAAAAAACTTCACAACTTCTCTCTATACCAGCTGCTTCTGTGACCCCAAAACCATCACATCACTCCACCCCTGTGCACTTTTAGCTGCAGTATCTAAGGGCCCAGTGGGCACTGAATATTGAGGTACTGAGGTAGAGATAAGGACCCAAAACACTGCAAAAATGCAGTCAGAGGGCCAGGCACTGTGGCTCACGCCTGTAATCCCAGCACTTTGGGAGGCTGAAGCGGGTGGATCACCTGAGGTCAAGAGTTCAAGACCAGCCTGACCAATATGGAGAAATCCCGTCTCTACTAAAAATACAAAAAATTAGCCGGGTGTGGTGGCGCACGCCTGCAATGCCAGCTACTTAGGAGGCTGAGGCAGGAGAATCGCTTGAACCTGGGAGGCAGAGGTTGCAGTGAGCCGAGATCGCGCCATTGCACTCCAACCTGGGCAACAAGAGCGAAACTCCGTCTCAGAAAAAAAAAAAGAAAAGAAAAGAAAATGCAATCAGAGAATAACTTTGTCAGATAATCATCTGGACCCAAGAGCAAAAGCCAACATAGCTGGGTGTATTGCTTCCTTTTTTGGAACACAGTAATCCAAACTTTCAATTTCTAGGAATCATCCATTGTCCACAGAAATACTTGCACATGTGCTCAAAAAAGATGCATACAAAGATGTGAATGATGAAAACTGTTGTAACACAAAAATAATCAGAAACCACCTAAAGGTTCATCAACAGAAAAGTTGAAACAACCTACAAGTCCGCCCATATAAAAGAACATTAGGCACATGTTAAACAGAACAAGATGGCTCAGTCTCCACTAGAACACATACTCCTTACAGACAGGGAGTTTTCTCTGGTTGGTTAGTTGGTTGGTTTCTTTGTTTGTTTGTTTCTAGGATGGAGTCTCACTCTGTCACCCTGGCTGGAGTGCAGTGGCATGGTCTTGGCTCACTGCAACCTCTGCCTCCGGGGTTCAAGCGATTCTCATGCCTTGGTCTCCCGAGTAGCTGGAACTACAGGTGCCCACCACACCCGGCTAATTTTTGTATTTTTAGGAGACTGGTATCACCATTTTGGCCAGGCTGGTCTCAAACTCCTGACCTCAAGTAATACACCCACCTCGGGCTCCCAAAGTGCCAGGATTACAGGCGTGAACCACTACACCTGGCCACCTTGGGTATGTTTTTAAATTTCCATAATAAATATTTTTAAGGCACACACACACACACACACACACACACAAACAAAATTGGCACACTATACAGCAATCTGTTGGCAGTGATTGTCTCAGGTAAGATTTTGAGGGATTTTTCTCTCACTATGTATGTGATGTGCTATATTCTAAATGTTTGTGCCCCTCGCCCCTACTAAATTCATGTTGAAATGTAATCCCCAGTGTAATACTATTAAGAGGTAGGACTTGCAGGGGCTGGCCACAGTGGCTCCCGCCTGTAATCCCAGCATTTTGGGCAGATCACTTGAGGTCAGGAGTTCAAGACCAGCCTGGCCAACATGGTGAAACTCCAACTCTACTAAAAATACAAAAAAATTAGCCAGGCGTGGTGGCAGGCACCTATAATCCCAGCTACTCAGGAGGCTGAGGCAGGAGAAGTGCTTGAACTCAGGAGGTGGAGGTTGCAGTGAGCCAAGATCGCACCACTGCACTCCAGCCTGGGTGACAGAGCAAGACTCTGCCTCAAAAAAAAAAAAAAAAAAAAAAAAAAAAAACGAGGTAGGACTTTTAGGGAAGTGATTAAATCACTTCCCTAAAAAAGAGGCTGACATTGGGCCGGGTGCAGTGACCCACACCTGTAATCTCAGCACTTTGGGAAAAAGATGAGGCCGGCGGATCACAAGGTCAAGAGTTGGAGACCAGCATGGCCAGTATGGTGAAACCCTATCTCTACTAAAATACAAAAATTAGCCTGGCATGGTGGTGCGCACCTGTAGTCCCAGCTACTCAGGAGGCTAAGGCAAGAGAATCACTTGAACCCGGGAGGCAGAGGTTGCAGTGAGCCAAGATCACACCACTGCACTCCAACCTGGGCAACAGAGCAAGACTCTGTATCCAAAAAAAAAAAAAAAAAAAAAAAAAGAGGCTGACATTATCCTTAGCAAACTAATGCAGGAACAGAAAACCAAATACCACATGTTCTCACATATAAATGGGAGCTAAAGGATGAGAACACAAGGACACAAAGAAGGGAACAACAGACACTGGAGCCTACTAGAGGACAGAGGGTGGGAGGAGGGAGACAATCTGAAAAAATAACTATTGGTTACTAGGCTTAGTACCTGGGTGACGAAATAATCTATAACAAACCCCAAGACAAGTTTACCTACATAACAAACCTGTACATTTACCCATGAACCTAAAATAAAAGTTTTTTTTGTTTTTTTTGTTTGTTTGTTTTGAGACAGAGTCTTACTCTGTTGCCAGGCTGGAGTGCAGTGGCGCAATCTTGGCTCACTGCAACCTCTGCCTCCCAGGTTCAAGCAATTCTCCTGCCTCAGCCTCCTGAGTAGCTGGGACTACAAGCGCACACCACCATGCCTGGCTAATTTTTGTATTTTTAGTATAGAGATGGGGGGTTTCACCATGTCGGCCAGGATGGTCTCGATCTCTTGACCTCATGATGCACCTGCCTCGGCCTCCCAAAGTGCTAGGATTACAGGCATGAGCCACCACGCCGGACCAAAAGTTTTAAACATAAAAAAAAAAAAAAAAGAAGCTGAAGGAATCATGTTTGCCCCTTCTGCCAGGTGAAGATGCAGCAAGAAGGCGCCATCTTTGAAGCAGGGAGCCATCACCAGATACCAGATTCGCTGGCGCCTTGATCTTGGACTTCCCAATCTTCACAACTGTCAGCAATGAATTTCTATTGTTTATAAATTGCCAAGTCTAAGGTATCTATTATCGCAGCCCAAACAGACTCAGATGCACGTTTAACCTTCTATATTTAACATTGTATTGTGTATTGTTTGCAATAAGACAGAAAAAAAAAAAACTTTTCAAAAGTTATCATTTGCCCATTAGTACTAAAGTTGTAAATATATTGAAGATCTTATCTATAGTGAATATAGCTCAAATGGTAGTAATTCAGCTACTGTCAAATTGCCAATAACAGCCCAATTTTGACAATTATCAACACTTTTCTGTGTAAGTTTTTTTGTTGTGGTGGTGGTTTTGGATTTTTTTTGAAGGGGGTGTTGTTTTGTGTTTTGAGACAGGGTCTTACTCTGTCACCCAGGCTGGGGTGCAGTGGCACAATCTTGGCTTACCGCAACCTCCACCTCCCAGCTTCAAGCAATTCTCCAGCCTCAGCCTCCCAAGTAGCTGGGACCACAGATGTGCGTCCCCATGCCCCGGCTACTTTTTGTATTTTTTGTATAGACAGGGTTTCAGCATGTTGCCCAGGTTGGTCTCAAACTCCTGAGCTCAAAGATCTGCCCACCTCGGCCTCCCAGTGCTGGGATTACAGGCGTGAGCCACTGCACCTGGCCTCTGTGCAAGTTTTAGTATAACACTGCTGTATATTTTTTACACAAATTATCTGATACTGTGCTTAATGTTTGCCATTTATTTTGTTCACTGAGCAATACACTCATTCAACAAGTATTTACTAAGGACTTAACATATGCCAGACACTATTTTAGGCACTGGGGATGTAAGAGTAATTAAGAAAGACAAAAATCCCTTCCCTGGTTCCCAGATGCTCGTTCCCTTCCCTTCCCTCCCTTGGCCCAAGGCTAGGGGTACTTCTGCTGGAGACATCCTTCTCCTTCAGAGCTACACTCTATTCCATTTTCTCTAACAGTCCCCAAAGAAAATCTCCATCCCTATAGGAAGATTCAAAAAACCTGGGCAGAAGCAGCTGACGGACCCTTCTCCACATAGAAAAACAAAGCTTACATTCCAAAACAGAAACTCAAAAAGGTGAGGAATAGAAAACATACTAATGTAATCACCCATTTTCAATCATGGCCTCTTAACCACTCCCCAGGAAACCTCTTCAAAAATATGAAACATTTCCCTGGAAGAGGGTTCTATTAGAAAAAAATCTACATTCCACTAAACCAAGTCTTCTGATCACTAAATGGTTCTAGATAATTCACTGCTGTTAAGTAACCAGAGGACAGTCTCAAGACTGATGAAGGTGCCTGCAGATGGCTCAGTAAGCTAGCCTCATCACATAATTTCCTTCCCCTCCCACTCGCTACTTATAAATTTAAATATTCACAAAAAGAAGGCAGGAGCTTATTCAAACAAAAACAGAATGATGAACAAATACCTCAAGTACATTTTGAAGATATACAATATATTAAATGTTGTTGACGTTCACAGTTATTAATACTGGGTACCATTTATTGTCTCCTACGGGCCAGGCAACATGACAAATCTGGTCTGTGCATTAACTCATTCAATCCCAACACAGCCTCATTAGATATACATTATTCCCAACGGGCGTGGTGGCTCATGCCTGTAATTCCAGCACTTTCGGAGGCCGAGGCAGGCAGATCACTTGAGGTCAGGAGTTTGAGACCAGCCTGGCCAACATGGCGAAACCCCATCTCTACTAAAAATACAAAAACTAGCTGAGTGTGGTGGTGCACGCCTGTAGTCCCAGCTACTGAGGAGGCTGAGGCAGGAGAATCACTTGAACCCAGGATGCGGAGGTTGCAGTGAGCTGAGATTGTGCCACTGTACTCCAGTCTGGACAACAGAGCAAGACTCCAAAAAAAAAAAAAAAAAAAGGATATACATTATTCTTATTTTACAGATGAGAAAACTGAGAACAAAGTACATGTAAAATACTGAAGAGCACTATAGTGAACATATGCTGATTTTTTTTCTACTCAGCATCCCTGGCTCCTTTGCATAACCACGCATCCCCCATTCCATGAGGTCCTGGTAATCACACTGCCCTGACCCCTTTGGGCATTCCAACAAAACCGATCACAACACCTCACCTCCAGGGAGGCAAATGACCCAAAGCAGAGCCAAGTTAGAATCTTCCCTGGGGTTGTATTAATCTAGATAAGGGAAGATTACCATTGGGCAGGGTGTGGTAGCCAGTCTCCAAAAATAGCACCCAATGCCCCAGTCCTCTTGGGATTCATGACCTTGTGTAGTTTCCTCTCAGGTGGAATTTGAGCAGCCCCAGAGCATGCATCAAACAATAAAATGCAGTCAAAGAGATCCTATGTCCCTCCTAGGATAACCCCTAAGAAAGCCTGGCAGCTTCCACTTTTGTGTTTTGGAAACCTGAGCTACCGTCGAGGCTGTCCTGCTAGAGAGACCATGTAGCTCAGAGGTCAGCAAGCCTTTTCGAAATGGGCCAAACAGGAACTATTTTGGGCTTTGTAGGCCATTTGGTCTCTATCACAACTACTCAAATGCTGTTGTGTACAGTGGCTCATGCCTGTAATCCAAGCATTCTGGAAGGCCAAGGTGGGAGGATTTCTTGAGGCCAGGAGTTCAAGACCAGCCTAGGCAATCTCACAAGGTCCCATCTCTACATAAAATTAAAAAATTAGCCATTAGTGGTGGCATGGGCCTGTAGTCCTAGCTACTGAGGAGGCTGAGACAGGAGGATTGCTTGAGCCCAGGAGTTGGAGGCTGCAGTGAGCTATGATTGTGCTGCTGCACTCCAGCCAGAGTGAGACATTGTCTCTAAAAAAAATAAATAAAATGAAATAAAATGCTGTTATGATGTGAAAGCAGCCATAGGCACTGTACAAACACATGGGTAGGGCTGTGTTCCAGTAAAACCTTCTTTACAAAATAGGCATCACAGGCTATAGTTCCTTGACTTCTGATTTGGAGACCACATAGAGGTGCCATGTGGACAGCAAAAGGCCCTGAAACTTCATGAAGAGAGAGAGGCCCAGCTGGGCCCAGCCTCCAAGCCAGGGCACCAAACACTGAGTAAGCCCTCTCACACATTCCAGCCCAGGAGAGCCCCAGGTGACTGCAATCCTGGCCAATGTAATACAGAGCAGAGGAATCCCCAGCTGAGTCCAATCAACCTACACACACAAGAGGTAATACGATAACTTTTTTTTTTTTTTTTAAGACAGAGTCTCACTCATTGCCCAAGCTGGAGTGCAATGGTGAGATCTTGGCTCACTGCAACCTCCACCTCCCAGGTTCAAGCGATTCTCCTGCCTCAGCCTCCCAAGTGGCTGGGATTACAGGCGCCCGCTGCCACATTCAGCTAATTCTTGTATTTTTAGTAGAGACAAGGTTTCACCATGTTGGCCAGGCTGGTCTGGAACTCCTGACCTCAAGTGATCTGCCGCCTCAGCCTCCCAAAGCGCTGGGCTTACACACGAGCCACCGCGCCCGGCCACAGTGACTATTGTTTTAAGTCAGTAATATTTAGGGTGGTTGGTTGCACAGCAATGTTGTACAAGGTGGGGTTTCTCAAATTCAGCACTGTTGGCATTGTGGGCTACATAATTCTGTGTTATGGGGGCTGCTTTGTGCACTGTAAGGTGTTTGGTGGCATCTCTGGCCTCACCCATTAACTGACAGTAGGACCCTTCCCCCCAAACTCACACACCACCACCCCCAACTAGCTCTGACAACCGAAAACATCTCCAGGGGGCAAAATCACCCACTGGTTGAAAAACACTAATGTAAGAGTATGAAACTGGGACACTAACAGCCAACTGCCTCATCACATGGAAGTCAAGCAAAGTCAGAAACAGGGTGAAGGCAAGGCCAATATATGACTTCATAGGCCCTAGGTACTTTTGCCTTCCTCAGCCCCTTCCTCCATTAAAAACAAAAAAAAGAATTCAAAAATTATATTTTATGGGGCCAGGCATGGTGGCTCACACCTGTAATCCCAAAGCTTTGGGAGGCTGAGGCAGGAAGACTGCTTCAAGCCTGGAGTTTGAGACCAGCATGGGTAACATAGTAAGACCCTATCTCTACAGAAAAAAAAGCAAAAATTAGCTGGGCGTGGTAGTGTGAGCCTGTAGTCCCAGCCACTGGGGTGGAAGGATTGCTTGAGCCTAGAAGGTTGAAACTGCAGTGAGCCATGATATACCACTGCAATCCAGCCTGGGTAATAGGGCAAGACTCTGTCTCCAAAAAAAAACAAAAATTATATTTTATGACTACATTAGTATAAAGATGAATGTCATCCAGAATCATTATACATTATTATATTCATTTTTCCTATAATTTTAAAACAAATTAAAATTTAATTCAGTTAATTAAAACTAATTAAATTCATTAAAATTAAATATCACAGATCCTAAGCACCGTGCCTACTCTGCCTAATAGAAAGTCAGCCCTGAGTGAGTATAAGGATAGGGCCACGAGATATTATTGAGGTCTCTGGAACTAGCTATGCCTAAAGCTAAAACTTAACTCATTCCTGGATTTCTCAGTTTCATGAGCCAATAAATTCACTCTTTTATTCACACAGGGTCTCACTCTGTCACCCAGACTGGAGTGCAATGGCACAATCACGGCTCATTGAGCCTCAACCTCCCGGGCTCCAGTGATCCTCCCACCTCAGCCTCCTCAGCAGCTGGGACCACGGGTGCAAGCCACCATACCCAGCTAATTTTTGTATTTTTTGTAGAGATGGGGTTTCACCATGTTGCCCAAGCTGGTCTTGAACTCCTGGGCTCAAGCGATTCACCCACCTCAGCTTCCCAAAGGGCTGAGATTATAGGTATGAGCCATTGCACCTGGCCTAAATTCAGTCTTTGAATTAAGTTTGTCGCTTGCAACCAAGAAGCCCAACTTACCTGGTCTCCCAGCTATAAGAGGTGCAGCCTGAATTTGAACCTGGATCTGTCTTATATAGAACCAGAGTTCTTACCGACTACTATCAACCAGTAACTCATTCTGCCTCAAGCATCTTTCTAGTTTTCTCTCTCAGGACAGTTTTCAAGAAAAAGTTCCCCAAACTTACACTTCCGGACAAAGTTGCTCACATGCTTAATCTTCATCAGAGCAGGCTGACTGCATTCTTCAAAGAGAACAAAGAGGGCATCTAATATCCCTTCTCGGGAAAGAGGAGACATCTGCTGTTGAGTCATAAAGGGTGGTTTCCCCTAAAAACAGCAAACAGCAGATGGAGACACTGTCAATAATGAAAAGCTTTGATCAATAACATCCACACAGAGTAAATTACAAGCCACCAACTCAACTAACTGCTCACGACATGCTAACAGCACAATTCTGTGGCTTCATTCTTTAAAGCAACGTCAACTGACAGTCATTATGGTATCACTTCCATGATTCCAAGACTGTGGGTTTCTTTCACCAGCACCTGGGAAGGAAAACTGCACAAGCGTGGCCATTAACAAGAAAAGCTCCCTCACTCCTGAGGGTCTGAGGCTAGTGAGAATATTTCCTCTGGATCCTCTGGCTCTGACATGCTTCCATGTTTCTACAATAGGAAACAATGGGTTTTTCACTTCTTTCATGTGTGCCCAGGGGTTTATTCATATAATTTCAGCTTTTTAAATTCATTTGAACAACCTAGAGTAGTAAGAACTGAGTGACTATCATAAAGCCAAATTTACTCATGACCTGGAGAAATAGTTACAAACTGGCAGACTGTCTCTAGCCCACAGATATGTTTTGTTTGGCCTGTAGTGTTTAAGATAATTTGAATTATCTGCCAATATTTCAACATCAGGAGATTCCATACAAAAAAATAAAAATGGAGTCTCTGGCTTCTTTTGAAACACTGGCACATCCGGCAACACTGCCTCGCCTTCCTGCCTGATGACGCTGAGCTGGAGCTGAGTAATGCTGCCCCTCCCGGTAGCAGATGTGTTTGGGAGTTCACTGCAGGTCTGACTCCATCTTCCAACTGGCCCACTTGACTCATTTATACTCACTGCCCGGCCCCCAGACATGAGTCTGCAACCCTGGTATAGAGCAGTGATTCCCACGTGCCAAGCCATGGATAGTGGTGGTCTCTCTTCAAAGATGGCCTCCAACAGTTCCTCCAATTCTGTAGGCACATGCTACTCCTTCCTTTAAGCGCTGGAGTCTATTTCTCCTGCCTTTGAATCTGTGCCATCTCTGAGACTCTCTTCAACCAAAAGAATGTGACACAAGTGACACTGTGCCAGTTCAGGGCAGTGCCTTTAAGAAGCTTGTCAAGCGGCCAGGCACGGTGGCTCACGTCTGTAATCCCAGCACTTTGGGAGGCCAAGATGGGTGGATCACTTGAGGTCAGGAGTTTGAGACCAGCCTGGCCAACATGGTGAAACCCTGTCTCTACCAAAATACAAAAATTAGCCAGGCGTGGTGGTAGGCGCCTGTAATCCCAGCTACCTGGGAGGCTGAGGCATGAGAATTGCTTGAACCCGGGAGATGGAGGTTGCAGTGAGCCGAGATCACACCACCGCACTCCAGCCTAGGCAACACAGTGAGACTCCCTTTCAAAAAAAAAAAAAAAAAAAAAGGCAGCTTAGCAGCTTCCACTTTTGGGAAGCCAGCCACCATGCACAGATGCTTGGGCTAGACCAGGGGTGTGCAATCTGTAGCCCTTGGACCAAATCCAGCCCACGGACTTTTTATAAGTTTTACTGGAACACAGCTACACCCATCATTTACATATTGTCTTTAGCTGCTTTTGTGCTACCATGGCCAAGTTGAGTGGTTGCAACAGAGACTACAGGACCCACAAAGCCTAAAATATTTATTACTTACAAAAAAAGTTATGAGTCAGCCAGGTGCAGTGGCTCACACCTGTAATTTCAGCACTTTGGGAGGCCGAGGCAGGCGGATCGCGAGGTCAGAAGTTCGAGACCAGCCTGACCAACGTGGTGAAACCCCACCTCTACTAAAAATGCAAACATTAGCCAGGCATGGAGGCACGTGCCTGTAATCCCAGCTACTCGGGAGGCTGGGGCAGGAGAATTGCTTGAACCCAGGAGGCGGAGGTTGCAGTGAGCAGAGATCGTGCCACTGCACTCCAGCCTGGGTGACAGGGCGACAGTCTGTCTTAAAAAATAAAAAAAAAGTTACGAGTCCTGGGCTACACTACTGAAAGACCTCATGGAGAAGAGAGGCCATGTGAGAAACACTAAGGTGCCCCAGCCAGCAGTCAGCACCCACATGTTCCAGTCCCAGACATAATCCCAGCTGAATGTAGCCCCACAAGTGACCCCAGCTGACATCACAGGATGAAGCAGAACTACCTAGCTGAGTCCAGCCAACCCACAGAATCCTAAGAAAAAATAAATCATTGTTGCTTTAAACTTTGTGAGTGCTTTGTTACACAGCACTTGGTAACAGAAACAGACCGGCTGCATTTGAATCACAACAGCACTGGAGAATTTAAGAAAAAAAAAAAAAACAAACAAACACATTCTCTGGTCTTATGCCCCCCTCCCCCACAACCAAATGAATTAGAATTTTCCAGACTGTAGCCTAGAATCTGTTTTATTAACAAGTTCTCCAGCAGGGAGAGGTGGCTCACACCTGGAATACTAGCACTTTGGGAGGCCAAGGTGGGAGGATCACTTGAGCCCAGGAGTTCAAGACCAGCCAGGGCACCACAGCGAGACCCCATCTCTACAAACAAACAAACAAACAAAAATTAGCCAGGTGTAGTGCCATGGTCCTGTAGTCCTAGCCACTTGTGAGACTGAGGTAGAAGGATCACTTGAGCCCAAGAAGTAAAGGCTGCAGTGAGCCAAGATTGTGCTGCCACACTCCAGCCTGGGCAACAGAATGAGACCCTGGTCCCCAAGAGAGTCAGACCTCAATCAGGTTTGGGAAGCACTGCATAAGGCCACCATATCTGTCACTTTAGTAATAGTTGCCAGTAACTCAGAAAAATAAACCGCTTTGTTTCTTCTATTCTTCAAGAGTTTAGATCAATTAAAGCAGGGGTTCCCAAATATAGTGCTGGTTCTTAACAAAGTTTCCAACAGCCTGCAGTGAAATGAGAAAAAATGAACACATGATATCTTTTTTATAAAACAAAATGTATTCAAATTTAAAAATGGTCCTTTATTCTGAGATGATGTTCTTCCTGTCTTGTTGTTTCTTAAAATGCCCTTTATGAAATAAAAGGGCCAGAAAATAATAGGTTTTTCTTTTTATTTTTTTTTAATATATCCTTACTTGGCAAAATAAAAAGTTGGAAAACCTGTGTCTACCCAGCAATTTGGGAAATTTTGCTGGCTCAGAAAGTCTGACAATCACTGACCTCGAACATGTCAGGAAATCCTGTTGAGTAGAAGTAAAAAAGACAAAATGACACTCAGTCTAAGGTACTCACCCGAATGGAAAACAAAATTGCTACTGTATCTCAACCTCATTCAAACAGCACTATATGGGAAAAGAACAAACAGCATCCTTACCTGATCACTCAAGGCAAATGATAGGTATACTGCAATAATAGCTTTACTGGGCTGGGGGAACTCAGCATTAAAAAGAGATGAACTGAGGGTTTACCCATAAGTCTTCCTGTTATAATGACTAAATACAAGATATACTTAATAAATTCTGACGTGCACAGGTACTGTGGCCCAATGGCTATGTGGTCAGCCTTTGGAGTCAGACCAACCAAAGACGGAGTCTGATCTTGGCCTCATCTGCAAAACCCAACGTGTATGATCTTGGGCAAGGCCTTACCTACCTCCATATCTGTCTATATCTGTTGCCTCCTATTTATGTATTTATTTACAAACAGGGTCTCGTTCTGTTGCCCAGGCTGGAGTGCAGTGTTGCAATCTCAGCTCACTGCAACCTCTGCCTCCAGGGCCCCAGAGATGCCCCCACTTCAGCCTCCTGAGTAGCTGGGACTACAGGCACACACCACCATGCCTGACTAATATTTATATTTTTTGTAGAGATGGGGTTTCACCATTTTGCCCAGGCTAGTCTTGAACTCTTGGACTCAAGCAATCCACCTGCCTCAGCCTCCCAAAGTACTGGGATTACAGGTGTGAGCCACCACACCTGGCCTGTTGCCTCCTATTTAAAGTTTAAATAAAAAATAGTCCTTACCTCTGTCATGAGGCTGAAGTGAGATACTCAGAAACATGCCAGTTCTATGCCAGACACATTGGAAGCTGTAACTATTACATAATCGGCACATTATAAGCCCTTAATAAGTAAGTTGGAAATTTTTTTTCCTTTTTTTTTTTTTTTTAAATTTACAGGGTCTTGCTCTGTCGCCCAGGCTGAAGTGCTGAAGTGCAGTGGCACAACCTTAGCTCACTGCAACCTCTGCCTCTGGGGCTCAAGCGATCCTCCTGCCTCAGCCTCCCGAGTAGCTGGGACTACAGACACACACCATCACAGTCAGCTATTTTTTGTGTTTTTAGTAGAAACGGGGGGGGGGCTCACCATGTTGCCCGGGCTGGTCTCGAACTCCTGACCTCAAGCAATCTGCCCACCTCAGCCTCCCAAAGTGCTAGGATTACAGGCATGAGCCACCACGCCCAGCAAGTTGGAGATATTTTGAAATAGCATGATAAAGGGGCTGAAAAGTGGCAGCACTCCAGCCATCTAGGTTAAAGACAGACTATTCATTTGTGAAAAATATGTCAAGACTTAAAATGCTGATGGGGATGGTCCCACAGAAAAACCTAAGCTTTCAATTTGTTTCCATTCTCATCTGTTTAAACACGCAATACCAATATTTTGGGGGAAAAAAAAAGTTATCAAGAATAATTCATTGTTCATCATCTTACAGGTATCCTACATAACTACCTTCCCAAATATAATTACTATTAAGGAAACAAATTTAGTATTAATATTATAACTAATACTATTCTATGCTGAGTATTAACAATAATTACCATTTTTTATAAGGGGTTTACTAAGAGCCAGGCAAGGTGCTAAGTGCTTTAAATGGAATATCTCATCTAATCCTCACAACAACCCTGTGAATTAGGTACTACAACCTCTATGTTATTTTTTTGTTTTCTTTTGTTTTGTTTTGTTTTGAGATGGAGTCTCACCCACTCTGTCGCCCAGGCTGGAGTGCAGTGCACCATCTCGGCTCACGACAACCTCCGCCTCCTGGGTTCAAATGATTCTCCTGCTTCAGCCTTTCAAGTAGCTGGGATTACAGGTACATGCAACCACCATGCCCAGCTAATTTTCTATATTTTTAGTAGAGACAGGGTTTCACCACGTTGTCCAGGCTGGTCTCGAACTCGTGACCTCAAGTAATCCGCCCGCCTCAGCCTCCGAAAATACTGGGATTACAGGCTACAACCTATTTTAAAGAATAGCAAATGGACTCAGAAAAGGTAACTGACTCACCCAAAGTAATGCAGCTAACTAGTGCTAGGACTGGGATTCAATTCTAAATCTTCATGGTCTCTATTGTCCCCCTGACTTACAAATACATAAATCAAACAAGGATTTCTACTTCACCAGTGTTCCACATACATCAGAAACAAAAAAATTAAAAATCTATTTGGAAGTAATCTTATGACATTAAGTTTTAACGCATCTGGGGTGACGGAAATGTGTATCTTGAGAGGAATGAGGGTTAAACAAGTGTGGTATTCATCAAAACTTTTTTTAAAATCTTAAAAAATACCATCCTGGCTAACACAGTGAAACCCCGTGTCTACTAAAAATACAAAAAATTAGCCGGGCGAGGTGACGGGCGCCTGTAGTCCCAGCTACGCAGGAGGATGAGGCAGGAGAATGGCGTGAACCCCGGGGGGCAGAGCCTGCAGTGAGCCGAGATCATGCCCCTGCACTCCAGCCTGGGCGACAGCGAGACTCTGTCTCAAAAAAAAAAAAAAAAAAAAAAATCTTAAAAAATAAACATCCCTGCAATGAAAATGAATAGGATTATACCCACAGAAATTGTAGTTTTAAAAAGCATCTTTGTTCATTTATTTTTCTTTCTTCAATAAAAGGACAAACTTGCCCTGGTACAGTGGCTTATGCCTGTAAGCCCAACACTTTCAGAAGCTGTGACAAGTAGATCACTTGAGCCCAGGAATTCGAGACCTGCCTGGGCAACATGGTGAAACCTCATCTCTACAAAAAATACAAAAATTAGCCAGGTATGGTGGCACACACCTGTGGTCCCAGCTACTCGGGAAGCTGAAGTGGGAGGATCGTTTGAGCCCAGGAGGTCAAGACTGCAGTAAGCTGTGATTGTGCCAATGCACTCCAGCCTGAGCCACAGAGCAAGACCCTGTCAATCAACCAATCAATCAATGAATGAATAAACTTTAGTACAGAAGTGTAAAGTGTGAGAAATATGAAAAGATCTCCCTTCTAAGGCAAGTTCAGCTATCTACTTCTGCACAGTGCCTTTTTTCCAAAAGAATCAGTGCATATAAAACTCTAAATAGAGGGCCAGGTGCAGTGGCTCACACCTATAACCCCAGTGCTTTGGGAGGCCAAGGCAAGAGGCTCACTTGAAGTCAGGTGTTCAATATCAGCCTGGGCAACACAGTGAGACCCCATCCCTACAAAAAATTAAAAAATTAGCCAGGCATGGTGGCACAGGCCTAGAGTCGACAGAAGACCTTGTTTCAAACAAAACAAAACAGAATTTCCCCTAAAATATTATCCCCGGTCCTATAATAAAAGCAAGCCGGGCACGGTTCATGCCTGTAATCCCAGCACTTTAGGAGGCCAAGGCAGGTGGATCACTTGAGGTCAGGAGTTTGACCCTAGCCTGGCCAACATGGTGAAACCCCGTCTCTACTAAAAAAAAAAAATACAAAATTTAGCCGGGTGTGGTGGCAGGCGCCTGTAGTCCCAGCTACTCTGGAGGCTGAGGCAGGAGAATCACTTGAACCCAGGAGGCGGAGGTTTGCAGTGAGCCGAGATTGCACCACTGTACTACAGCCTGAGAGACTGAGTGAGACTCTAAATAAATAAACAAATAAATAAAAGCAAAGGTGAGTGACAAGGAGATTCCAAGGACACACACAGGTGAGCAAAGTTGGCAGGGTAGGCTGTTACCTGGAAGAACAGATTCAGCCTGGAGGCCCGGCTGGCAATGGGTTCAGCAGCACCAGCATCCAAAGGATTCCGCGCTCCATATTTGAACTTCAACATCTCCCCACTGGTGCTGAAAGGATATCAGAAAAGTCAAGTGTGTCCTATGTTTTGAGCAGGAAGGGCCTGAGAGATCCTGATCTCCCTCAAGATATCAGGGACAAGGAGGTGAAAATCAGCTACCACTCCAGTTTTAGGAAGCTCAGTCTAATCATGGAGATTAAACACCAGATTTTAACTCACTGTGACAGGAGATGATACACTTATCTGACATACTCTCTTACTTATAAATGTGTTTATTATCTCCCCCCTTAGAATGGAAGCTCCACAAGGGCAGAGATGTTTGCCCCCATGAAGTGGGGGCACACATAGCCTGGCACATAAATAGGTGCGAATAGTTATTAAATGAATGACTGAAATAAGCAAAATATATAGCTTGTTGTAAGGTGTTAAGTGCTATGGGGTAAAAACAAAATCGAGCAAGAAAAGGACAATGGGGGTGAGATGGTGCAATTTTTAGTGTGGTCAAATAAGACTTCACTGAGAAGCCACCATTTGACCCAAGACTTGAAGACCTGAAGCGAGTGACCAGCAAGCCATGTTGATATCTGGGGAAAGAAAGATATCCGTGGCAAACGAAACAGCCAAGCCAAAAGCACTGAGGCAGGACCTGGCCTCTCCAGCAACACCGAGGCCAGAGGGACTGGAGCAGAGCGAAAGAGGCGGGGGCATCATGAAGTGATGGGGTGGGCACGGGGTATGAATACGCTGAAACAGAGAGGTTAAGTAAATGGCTAAGTTCACGCAGATAATAAGGAACCGGCCGACTACACTGGGCAGAATAATGCAGTTAGTGCTGACAGGAGGCAGAGCTGAAGAGACATAGGACTCCGCCTGGTTTAGGGGAGGAGCAAGCCTCCTGCCCCAGCACCACTCGTCTGACCCCTCGGCTCCCAAGGAAGGTGGGCGCGCGCACAGCCAGCCTGGGAAGACCCTCCAGGCCTCCCGCAGCCCTGGGGGTGGAATCGCCGCCCTCCCCGCGGCGGGAGGGAAACCCGGGACTTGTATGGGTGGAGGCGGCCCTCCCCTGGCCTTGCAGAGCCGGGTGCGGTAGAATTGGGTCTGGGGGATCAGACTCACGCTCTGCGGACCCCCAGGTCTGCGATCTGCTCCGCCCCGCGCCTCCCGCCGCCGCGTTTGAACCCGAAGAACGGCGCGGGCGGGTCTCAGCCGTGTTTGGACCAATCAGCGTCTCCGCTCCTATGATAGACATGGACGTCTCAGCCAGGCCCCGCCCATGTCCTTAAAGGCATGGAGGAAAGTGAAGGGGAGAGCCAATCAAATTGCATCTTCCTTTGACTCGCGACCAACGGGAAAAAGGGAAGGGCAAAATCAGCAGGGCAGGTCTTGGAAGTTTGAAATTGGCGGTTACGCAGGATGCTGCGTTTGAGGACGCGACTGTTAATCTAAGATGCCTGAGGAGGTCGCCAGGGCGCTGTCCCCTGCTCTCGGCCACCTGCAAGGAGGAAGGCAGCCAGGCTGCTCTGCCTGGTCTTCTTTCTCTCTCATGTGGCTAAGGTAGAAGTACTTGTTACCTGGGGAAGCCCAGTGGTCCTCTGCTACAGCTGAGGCAGCGAATGTTTTGAGCTTGACTTCAACCTACCTTGATTACTCTATCTCCGGGCTGACTGCCCTGCAAGGAGTTGGTGACAGTCATTGAGACTGTCTGAAAGGACACTTTAAAATAAATTATAGACGAGATACTTAAACAGGCACTTCACCAAAAAGGAAATCCAGATGACCAACAAATGTGTGAAAGTTGTCAACCTCATTCATAATCAGAAAGTATGAAAAATAAAGTCACAGTGAGAAAGAATAACACTCAAATTCGAGAACAACAACAAAAAAGGATGTGACAGTGTTTGCGAACATGTGGAAGTACACACACTTATACAGTACCCGTAGGCGTGTAAATGGATACAATCTCTTTGAAATTTGAAAAAAAAGTTTGGCATTATTTGCTAACATTGAAGATTTCTGCATTCTATGACTATTGCTAGGTGTAGTTTCTCTACCTAAGAAAAACTCCTATTTATTTATTTATTTTGAGATGGAGTCTTGCTCTGTCTCCCAGGCTGGAGTGCAATGGCACGATCTCGCCTCACTGCAACCTCCACCTCCCAGGTTCAAGCTATTCTCTTGTCTCAGCCTCCCAAGTAACTGGGATTACAGGTGCATGCCACCATGCCCAATTGTTTGTATTTTTAGTTAGAGATGGGGTTTCACCATGTTGGCCAGGCTGGTCTTGAACTCCTGACCTCGAGTGATCTGCCCACCTCGGCCTCCCAAAGTGCTGAGATTACAGGCCTGAGCCACCGCGCTGGTGAGAAACTCCTACTTAAGTACACCAAGAGATGTGTATAAGAATACAAAATAGTGTTGGCAAAAAACTGGAAGCAATATAAATGTCCATCAGCAGTAGAAAAGACAAAATTGTATATTGCAGTGTTTTCACAAGCAATGAAAAAGAATAAACTGCAACTAACCACAATGACATAATGAGTCTCAAAACAAGGCCTAATGAAGGAAGCAAGACAATAACATATGATT
The DNA here is from genome assembly GCF_029281585.2 of Gorilla gorilla gorilla. NCBI lineage: Eukaryota > Metazoa > Chordata > Mammalia > Primates > Hominidae > Gorilla > Gorilla gorilla. The sequence goes on from NC_073234.2 coordinate 135,285,603, forward strand.
CCATTATGATTCCATTCATATAAGTTCCAAAACAGGACAAAACAAAGCAACATTGTTTAAGGAGGGATGTATTAGGTTGATGCAAATCATTGCAGTTTTTGTCATTGTTTAAAGTAATGACAAAACCATAAAGAAAGCAACAGCCAGAATAGTAGTTACCTGGGGTTGGGATGGAGGCCTTTCAGGGTGTTGGGGTGCTGTTGTGATCTATTTCTTAAACTAGGTAGCAACAATATGGATGTGGTTTCATAATGATTAAATTGTGTGTATATGTGTGCACGCATGTGTGTGTGTGTATGTTCTATTTATATATGTAAAGTCCTTTTTGTACTCTCCTAATTCTACAGTAGACAGAACTGGAGATGTGTTCTCTCTCTCACACACACACACACACACGCACACCAGCACATAATTAGAGCTACAGGCTTGCTTAATACACATTTGTTCTTTTTTCCTTCCCCAAACATAACTTACTTCTTGTTCCCTGGGCCAATAATGGATAGCTACTATTTATCAAGCACCTCTTTTTTTTTTTTTTTTTCTTAGAATCTCACTCCGTCACCCAAGCTGGAGTTCAGTGGCACAATCACAGCTTACTGCAGCTTCCACCTCTCCAGGCTCAAGTGATCATCCCACCTCAGCCCTTCCAGTAGCTGGGACCACAAGCATGTACCACCATGCCTGGCTGTTTTTTTGGGTTTTTTTTTTTTGTTTTTTGTAGAGATGGGATCTCCCTATGCTACCCAAGCTGATCTCAAATTCCTGTACTCAGGCAATCATCCTGCCCCGACCTCCCAAAGTGCTGGGATTACAGGTGTGAGCAACTGTGCCCAGCCCAGAAACTTCTATATAAAGAAAATAACTGGCCAGACCCAATGGCTCATGCCTGTAATCCCAACACTTTGGGAGGCCAAGATTGGCAGATCACTTGAGGTCAGAAATTTGAGACCAGACTGGCCAATGTGGTTAAAACCCCATCTCTACTAAAAATACAAATTAGCCTGGCGAGGTGGCAGGTGCCTGTAATCCCAGCTACTCAGGAGGGTAAAGCAGGAGAATCACTTGAACCTGGGAGGCGGAGGTTGCAGTGAGCCGAGATGTCACTTGCCACTGCACTCCAGCCTGGGTGAGACAGTGAGACTCGGTCAAAAAAAAAAAAAAAGAAGAATTATCATTAGCTGAGTGCTTTCTAGGTTTCTAGGTGCAAGCCTTCAATAGCCCCTGAAGTAGGCACTATTATTAGCATCCACCCCTATGGAAAGGAGCCACTCTCACGCTGGCTCAGATGCAAATATCCCAGATATTCCCTGTTTCCCAAAGATGTGTCCCCACAACTGGTATGAGCAACACTTTCAAGTGGCAAAAAAAGTCACTTATTTGTTAAATTATATATTTTACTATATGTTAGAAAAACTATAGCTAGCCCATCAAACCAAGTATTTTATAGATGATACCACTTGGAGTGAGACCAAAGTAAATATTTAAGAAGAAAAAATGAGCCAGTAAAGGAAATATTAAGTAAACAGTAGTACAGGTTGTACATGGGTATAGCTTTAGAACAAATCTTGAAATTTGGGAAACACTGCATCATTTGACATAATTCTTAAGCAAGCCTCTGAAGTAGGCACTATTGTTAGCAACCCCATTTTACCAGCAGAGAAATTCAAGCTTAGAGAAATTAAGTCACACACTAGTAAACAGTGGAGCCAGGACATCAATTGGTTCTTTCATTCTAAGGCCCATTTTGATAACCACTAAACTGTATTGACTTATGTTTATCCCAGCACCTAGCACATAATATTTATAAATATTTGTGGACTAAATGATGAAATCTAACTCCATGTCCATTTGATTACAATTTAATTACTTCTTTCCAGCCTACCAACAATCAACTTTGCAGGCTCTCAATAGAAGTGTACTGAATTTACAAATGAATTGCCTTCTGATTCTACACACACCATTTATTATACCTTCTCATGGTGCAGGTATTCTGGAAGCAGTGGTTCACAACCTTGCATTCACATTGAGATCACCTGGGAAGCTTTAAAATAACATTGATACCTGGGCCCCATCCTTGGATATCCTCATTTCACTGTTCCAGGCTCAAGCCTAGGAATTGGAAGTTGATCAAGCTCCCCAAGTGATATGGTTTGGCTGTGGCCCCACCCAAATCTCATCTTGAATTCCACGTGTTGTGGGAGGGACCTGGTGGGAGGTAATTGAATCATGGTGGCAGGTCTTTCCTGTGGTGTTCTCGTGATAGAGAATAAGTCTTATGAGATCTGATGGTTTTATAAGGGGGAGATTCCCTGCACAAGCCCTCTTCTCTTGTCTGCTGCCATCCACATAAGATGTGAGTTGCTCCTCCTTGCCTTCTGCCTTGATTGTGAGGTTTCCCCAGCCATGTGGAACTGCAAGTCCATTAAACCTCTTTCTTTTTTAAATGCCCAGTCTCAGGTATGTCCTTTTCAGCAGTGTGAAAACAGACTAATACATCAAGTGACCCCAATGTGCAGCCAATGTCATGAACCACTTGCCTAGAAAGGGCAAATATACTACTAACCAAATGTCAAAGTGTATTTTTCATTGTAATTTAATAAACTGACAATGTGGCTTTATTATCAGTCTTTGTTAACAAGAGTCTGCCCCTATGGAGAGGACCCAGTGCATCTGAGCACTGGCTCAGATGCAAAGCGGAGACCTCAGAATGGGCCTTCCAGTCCTTGCTCTGTGATCCACCATGGTGAAACCAAAGAGGGTGATGGCTAAGTAATTTAACAGAAGGAGACTGGGGCGTATGGGTTATACTCAGCTTAAGTAAGGACTGAATTCTAAAATAAGTGTTTCGTGTTTTCATATTTGGAGCCTTAAGTGAAGATGGGTATACAAAAGGAAGAGATTCCCAAGCACTATACACAAGCAAAGGACATACAACTTGATTTCCTCTCCTCTTTCTTCTGTCCTTTTCTCTTCCTTCCCCTCACTTTCTCTCATTCCAATGGTGTTCCATTTGAGGTTTTAAACTGAAATGGAGGCCGGGCATGGTGGCTCATGCCTGTAATCCTGGCACTTTGGCCAAGGCATAAGGATCACCTGAAGTTGGTCAGGAGTTCAAGATCAACCTGGCCAACATGGTGAAACACCATCTCTACTAAAAATACAAAAAAATCGGCCAGGCGGGGTGGCACATGCCTGTAATCCCAGCTACTCAGGAGGCTGAGGCAGGAGAATCATTTGAACGCAGGATGCGGAGGTTGTAGTGAGCCAAGATCTCACCATTGCACTCCAGCCTGGGTGACACAGTGAGACTCTGTCTCAAAAAATAAAATTAAAAAATTAAAAAATTAACTGAAATGGAAATCAAATTCTAGACACTTGATCTTTCTAGCCTAGCAACAGTCAACTTTGTAGGCTCTCAATAAAAGTTTATTGAATTCACATATGAACAAACTTCTGATTCTGCACACATCATTTAACCTCTGAGCCTAAATTTATGCCTAGCTATAGGGAGATTTAAAAGCTAAGAGATGTGAAACGCTTTGTAAAATCTAAAGCCAGCCACTCACAAACTGGGAGAAAAATGTGTAAATCAAATATCTAATGAGAAACTAGCATCCATTACGTACAAAGAATTCCTACAGTCTGACAATAAAAAACAAATAGCCCAATTTAAAAACGAGCAAAAGATTTAAAGAGACAATTCTCCAAAAAATATATGCCAATAGCCAAAAAGCACGTGAAAAGATGCCCAACAACATTAGTCATTAGGGAAATGCAAATCAAAATCACAATAACACTTCATGTCCCCTAGGATAGTTATAAATAAACAGAAAGACAATAACAAGTATTGGTGAGGGTGTAAGAAAATGGATCCCTCCTAAACTGCGGGTGGGAATGTAAAATGATGTAGCCACTTTGGAATACATTTTGGCAGTTCCTCAAAAAGTTAAACATAGAGCTACAGTATGACCTAACAATTTCCTCCCTAAGCATATAACTAAAAGAAATAAAAACATGGCCGGGCGCGGTGGCTCACGCCTGTAATCCCAGCACTTTGGGAGGCCGAGGCGGGCAGATCACCAGGTCAGGAGATCGAGACCATCCTGGCTAACACAGTGAAACCCCGTCTTTACTAAAAATACAAAAAATTAGCCAGGGGTGATGGCGGGCACCTGTAGTCCCAGCCACTCGGGAGGCTGAGACAGGAGAATGGCGTGAACCCTGAAGGCGGAGCTTGCAGTGAGACGAGATCACGCCACTGTACTCCAGCCTGGGCGACAGAGCGAGACTCCATCTCAAAAAAAAAAAAAAGAAAAGAAAGAAATAAACACATATATCTACACAAACACTTGTATACAAATGGTCCTGACAGCACTATTCACAATAGCCACAAAGTGGAAACTACCCAAATATCCGTCAACTGATGAATGGATAAACAAAAGATGGTATCACCACGCAATGGAATATTATTTGACCATAAAAAGGAATGAACCACTTAAACATGCTAAGATGTGGATGAGCCTCAAAAACATTATGCTCAGTGAAAGAATGCAGGTGCAAAAGGCCACATAGTGTAAGATTCCATTTACATGAAATATGTAAGAATATGTAAATCCGTAGAGATGAAAGGTAGATTAGTAGGCTGTGGAGATGGGGAAATAGGAAGTGATTTACTAATGGGTACTGGGTACAGAGTTTCCTTCTATCTTTTTTCTTGTATTGTCAGCGTATTTTATTTTAGTGACTTCAATAGGTGGTGTAGTGGATCCACTGTGGTTTTTGTTTTCAGATTTTATTTTTTTAGAGAAGTTTTAGGTTCACAGCAAAATTGAGAAGAAGGTACAAAGATGTCCCTTACATCCCCCGTCCCCACACATACATACCCTGCCCCATTATCATTATCCTCCACCAGGGTGGTACATTTGTTACAACTGATTAATTGAATGAAACATTATTATCTCCCAGCAATTTGGGAGGCTGAGGTGGGAGGATTGCTTGAGCCCAGGAGTTCAAAACCAGCCTGGGCAACATAGCAAGACCGTGTCTCTACAAAAAAAATTTTTTAATTAACTGAGGCATGGTGGCACGCACCTGTAGTCCCAGCTACTCTGGTGGCTGAGATGGGAGGATCGCTTGAGCCTGGGAGGTCAAGACTGCAGTGAGCTATGATTGCATCACTGCACTCCAACCTGGGCAACAGAGCAGGAGCCGATCAAAAAAGAAAGGAAAGAGAGGGAAAGAAGGAAGGAAGGAAGGAAGGAAGGAAGGAAGGAAGGAAGGAAGGAAAGAGAGAGGAAAGAGGAAGGAAGGAACGAAGGAAGGAAGGAAAAGAGAGAAGGAGAAAGAGAGGGAGAGGGAGAAAGAGAAAGACAGAGAGAAAAAAGAGAGAAAAGGAAAGAAGGGAGAGAAAGAGGAAGAAACATTATTATCACTCAAAATCCATGGTTTACATTCTTGGTATTATACATTCTGTGGGTTTGAACAGGTGTATAATGATATGTATCCACCATTATAGTATCATACAAAGTCTTTTCACTGCCCTAAAAATCCTCTGTGCTTTGCCTATTTATTCATTCTTTCGTTTCTCCAATCCCTGGCAACCACTGATATTTTTACTGTCTCCATAGTTTTACCTTTTCCAGAATGTCATATAGTTGGAATCAGTATGTAGTCTTTTCAGATTGGTGTCTTTCACTTAGGAATACGCCTTTAAGTTTCCTCTGTGTTTTTTACATGACATGATACCTCGTTTCTTTTTAACACTGAATAATATTCCTTTGTCTGGATATACCACGATTTATTTATTCATGACCTGCTGAAGGACCTCTTGGTTTCTTACAAGTTTTGGCAGCTGTGAATAAAGCAGTTATAGACAGCCGTGTGCCAGTTTTTGTGTGGACATGTTTTCATTTTCTCTGGGTAAATACCAAGGAGTGTGATTATATTGTACGAATATGTTTACTTTTTTTTTTTTTTTTTGAGACGGAATCTCACCCTGTTGCCCAGGCTGGAATGCAGTGGCACGATCTCAGCTCACTGCAAGCTCCACCTCCCAGGGTCACGCCATTCTCCTGCCTCAGCCTCCTGAGTAGCTGGGACTACAGGCGCCCGCCACCACGCCTGGCTAATTTTTTTATATTTTTTAGTAGAGATGGGGTTTCACCGTGTTAGCCAGGATGGTCTCGATCTCCTGACCTCGTGATCCACCCGCCTCGGCCTCCCAAAGTGCTGGGATTACAGGCATGAGCCACCGCGCCCGGCACTATTTTTTAATAAGAAAACACATAACTGTCTTCCAAAGTGGCTGTACCATTTTGCATTCCCACGAGCAATGAATGAAAGTTCCTGTTGCTCCACATCCTTGTCAGCACTTGACATTGTCAGTGTTCTGAATTTTGACCATCCTAATAGGTGTGTACAGAGTTTCTTTTTGGGGTGACAAAAATGTTCTGGAATTAGATAGTAGTGATGATTACACAACTTTGTAAATATACTAAAACTCACTGAATTGTACACTTTTCGAGAGTAAAATTTGTGGTATGTGAATTATATCTCAATTTTGAAAATATTTTTAGGAATGGGGTCTCACTCTGTCACCCAGGCTGGAGTGCAATGGCACAATCATAGCTCACTGTGACCTCGAACTCCTGGGCTCAAGTGATCTTCCCGCCTCGGCCTCCAAAATAGCTAGGACTACAAGTGCATGCCACTATACCCAGTTTGTTTGTTTTTGTAGAGATAAGATCTGGCTTTGTTGCCCAGGCTGGTCTTGAACTCCTGGCCTCAAGCAATCCTCCCAGCTCAGCCTCCCAGAACATTGGGATTACAGGCATGAGCCACTGTGCCTGGCCTCAATTTTTTTAATGTAAAAAAATTTCTAATGCCAGTATATAAATGTGAAACATCATTTTAACTCAGGGTTTCTCAGTCCCAGGATTGTTGATATTTGGGGCTAGATAATTCTTTGTTGTCGAGGCTCTGTCCTGTGCATTGTAGTATCCCTGGCCTCCGCCCACTAGCACACACACCCCAGCCATGGCAACCGAAGATGTCTGTAGACATTGTCAAATATCCCCTGGAGGACAAAATCATCCTGGATTGAAAAGCACCTGCTATAACTGTATGATGTGAACATTCTCAATGAATTCATTAAATATACTTTAATTAAGCCAGCAGAGCTCACAAAACAACCAAAATACATTGCCCAGTTTTTAAATATTATGACAATTTTAACTGATTATTAGAACTTTCATTCTGATCCCATCACTTTCCCAGTGTTTTCTCCAAGTTTGAACAAATGATTTCCGATGGGTTTTTCCCTCTTTGACCTGAGACAAAGCTGTTAACGAGAAAAGCTAAATTTTCAAAACTCAATTAAATGGTAATTAGCCTCCCTGCCATTTGATTTAGGCAATTTTTCTATGGTGCTTGGGTATGTTCATTAATTGTGTTTCTTCAAATGTTATAAGACATAAAAACATATCTCTAATCCTTCAGCCCACTGACTTCAGGAGTGTTTTATAATTCCCAATCCATTTATAATGCAAGAAACTCAGGCACCTGATTCATGCCAACTATTCTCTAAGGACAGCTTAAAAAAAAGTCATCAAATTCATACAGTGATCCGGGTCCCCGCTCTGTATACTTAACATAATTGTTACTGATGTCTAATCTACTAGAAAGAGACTAGATTAATGTCAATCTCTCAAAATTGATGCAAAGCATATACTTTTTGGAAACTGTGTCTCATACCTTGGCTAAGCTCCAATAAGCCAAATATCTTGTCCTAGGAATATGATTAAACATGCCCTACATTGGATGGGCACGGTGCCTCACATCTGTAATCTCAGCACTTTGGAAGGCAAGGTGGGCAGATCACTTGAGGCAAGGAGCTTCAGACCAGCCTGGGCAACATGGCGAAACCCCATCTCTACAAAAAAAACACAAAATTTAGCCAGACGTGGTGGTGTGTGCCTGTAGTCCCAGCTGCTTGGGGGGCTGAGGTGAAGGTATTGCTTGAGCCCCAGAGGTGGAGGCTGCAGTGAGCTGCACTCCAGCCTGGGTGACAAAGCAAGACTCTGTCTAAAAAAAAAATTTTTTTAATTGTATACATATATATGCCCTGTATCTTTCATCTGGGCTTGTCTTAGGCCTGCATATAATAATAACTTTTTAATAAAATTGACTCTCAGTCAGGCATGGTAGCTCATGCTTGTAATCCCAGCACTTTAGGAGGCCAGGGCGGGTGGATCGCTTGAGGTGAGGAGTTCAAGACCAGCCTGGCCAACATGGGGTCTTTACTAAAATACAAAAAAAAAAAAAAAAAAATTAGCTGTGTGTGGTGGCAGACGCCTATAATCCCAGCTACTCGGGAGGCTGAGGCAGGAGAATCACTTGAACCCAGGAGGCAGAGGTTGCAGGAAGCCAAGATTGTGCCACTGCACTCCAGCCTGGGTGACAGAGTGAGACTTCATCTCAAAAATAAATAAATTAATTAATTAATATAACTGACTCCTAACCTTTCCTGTCAATCTAATATTTATTTTTTAAGTCCCTCTCCTATGCCCACGCACTCGAGCTGCACGAGAGAATCCTTTTTTTCTTTTCTTTTCTTTTTTTTTTTTTTAAGAGACAGGATCTCACTATGTTGCCCAAGCTGGTGTCAAACTCCTGAGCTCAAGTGATCCTCCCACCTCATTCTCCCAAAGTGCTAGGATTACAGGCATGAGCCACCTCGCCCAGCCAAGAGCAAGAATCATGCCTGTCTTGGTGCAGGCGACAATCCTCAATATCTTACACAGTGCCTGGCCTTTGGTAGTCTCTCAATAAATTTGTATTCTCTGAATTAATGTGTGACTAAATGAATCAATGCATCTATAAGTCAATAAAGTGCTAGATATAAAGGTCAGGTGTAAAGGACACCCTGCTTTAAGTTTTCATGTAAGAATTTTGTGACTGTTGATGGGTTTGAATTGGAACATGGAATAAATATCTAGAAGCTGTCATCCTGGGGAAGAACAAAAAAACACAGGAAGACATCAGTAAAAGCCCTTGAAGAGATGAGTAGAAGCCAGGCACGGTGGCTCACACCTGTAATCCCAGCACTTTGGGAAGCCAAGGTGGGCGGATCACTTGAGACCAGCCTGGCCAACATGGTGAAACCCTGTCTCCACTAAAACCACAAAAATTAGCTGGGCATGTTGGTGGGCACTTGTAATCCGAGCTACTCAGGAGGCTGAGGCAGGAGAATCACTTGAATCTGCGAGGCAGAGGTTGCCCTGAGCCAAGATCACCCCACTACACTCCAGCCTGGGCAACAGAGTGAGACTCCGTCCCCAAAAAAAAGAAGAAAAAAAAAAAAAAAAAAGAGAGATGAATAGAAAATACAGGGATTAAAGTAACTGGACTATTTATTTAGTAGGAAGAATAGGAAGACTTTGTAAGACTTCAATCATTCATTTCTCCATTCACTCACTCAACAAACATTTATTGGATGCCTACTATTTGCTGACACTGTTTTTTGGTGTTGGAAAGACAGCAGGAGATAAACCACACAAACATCTCTGGCCTGTGGAGCTCATGTTCCAGTGGGTGGAGACAGACAGCAAGCAAGATTAAGAAGTAAAATAGCCTGTGATTTCAGTATTTTGGGAGGTTGAGGCAGGTGGATCACTTGAGGTCAGGAGTTTGAGACCAGCCTGGGCAACATGGTGAAACCCCATCTCTACCAAAAATACAAAAAATTAGCTGGGCATGGTGGCGTGCACCTGTGGTCCCAGCTACTTGAGAGGCTGAGGTGGGAGGAGTGCTTGAGCCTGGGAGGCGAAGGTTGCAGTGAGCTGAAGATTGCACCATTGCACTCCAGCATGCGGGACAGACTGAGACCCTGTTGCAAAAAAAAATAAAAACTAAATAGAGGTAAAATATGTTATGGGGGGAAAAGTGAACCAGGAGAAAGCTCCTGGAATACAGGGGAGGGTTGCAATCTTAAACAAAGTGGTCAGGAGCAGCTTGATGGAGTAAAGACCCCAAATGTGGGAAAAAGCCATGCAGGTAACTGGGGTAGAGCGGGATCAGCAAGGACAAAGGTCACGAGGTGGGAAGGAGGCTGATGTACTCAAGAAACAGTAAGGAGGTGGGTGTATTTGCTTCCTATAGCTGCTGTATCAAATGACCACGCATTTAGTGGCTTAAAACAACACAGTTTTTTTGTTGTTTTGTTTGTTTGTTTGTTTTGTTTTTGAGAGGGAGTTTCACTCTTGTCACCCAGGCTGGAGTGCAATGAATGGCACGATGTTGGCTCACCTCTGCCTCCGGGGTTCAAGCAATTCTCCTGCATCATCCTCCCGAGTAGCTGGGATTACAGGCACGCGTCACCACGCCCAGCCAATTTTGCATTTTTAGTAGAGACAGGGTTTCTCCATATCGGTCAAGCTGGTCTCAAACTCCCGACCTCAGGTGATCCGCCTGCCTCAGCCTCCCAAAGTGCTGGGATTATAGGCATGAGCCATGGCGCATGGCCTTGTTGGTTTTTTTTTTTTTTTTTGAGACAAGGTCTCACATTGACACTGAGGCTGGAGTGCAGTGACAAAATCATAGTGCATGCCACCATGCCCAGCTAATTTTTTTTCCTGTAGAGATGTAGCAGGACGAGCTGCAGACAAAACTCCTCAGACACCAGGTTAAAGAAGGAAGGAGCTTTATTCTGCCGGGAGCTTCAGCAGACTTGCATCTCAAAAAGCCCAGCTCCCCGAGCTTACAACTCTAAGGTGGTCCACATGAGAAGGCTGTGATCGATTGAGCAAGCAGGGGGTATGTGGCTGGGGGCTGCATGCGCTGGTAATTAGAACAGAACAGAACAAGACAGGGATTTTCACGATGCTTTTCCATACAATGTCTGGAATCTATAGATAACACAAGCAGATCAGGGGTTGATTTTTAACTGCTAGGCCCAGGGCATGCAGGGCTATCTGCCTGTGGATTTCATTTCTGCCTTTTAGTTTTTACTTCTTCTTTCTTTGGAGGCAGAAATTGGGCATAAGACAGTATGACGGGTGGTCTCCTCCCTTAGAGACAGGGTCTTGCTATGTTTCCCAGGCTGATCTTGAACTCCTGGCTTCATGTAATCCTCCTGCCTCGGCCTCCCAAAGTGCTGGGATTACAGGCATGAGCCACCATGCCCAGCCTATAAGAATACAAATTTCTTCTCTTATGGTGCTAGAAGTCAAAAGACCAACACAGGTATCACATACTAAGATCAAAGTATTGGAGTCTCTGAGAGAAAATCCTTATCCTTGCCTTTTTCAGCTTTTAGAAGCCACCTACGTTCTTTGATTCATGGCTTCATTTGCCATCTTCAAAGCGAATAATGTAGCAAATAGAGCATCTTGATTCTCTCCTTCTCTCCCATTCCCTCTCTCTTTCTGACCCCTTTATTTGTCACATTCTTATTTCCTTATCTTTCTGGCCTTCCTCTTTTCTTCTTTCTTAAAAATATTTTTTATTTTATTTATTTTATTTTTTTTCTGAGAATCTCACTCTGTCACCCAGGCTGGAGTGCAGTGGCACTATGTCAGCTCACTGCAACCTCTGCCTACTGGGTTCAAGCAATTCTTATGCCTCAGCCTCCCAAGTAGCTGTGATTACAGGCATGCATCACCATACCCAGCTAATTTTTTGTATTTTTAGTAGAGGTGATTGACCAGGCTGGTCTCGAACTCCTGACCTCAAGTAATCCACCGGCCTCAGCTTCCCAAAGTGCTGGGATTAAAGGCGTGAGCCACTGCACCCAGTCCCTCCTTCCCTCTTATAAAGACTCTTGTATCTCATCTGGATAATCCCGAATAACTCCACCATCTCAAGATTTTAAATTTAATCACAATTGAAAAATCCCTTTTGTTATAAGGTAATATACCCATGGGTTCTAGGGAATGGAATGTGGACATCTTTGAAGCACTAATATTGGGCCTACTGGAAAGGTTGAAGAAAAGTTAGTGCAGGCAAGAATAGGTAGGTGAGGTCAAAGACTTTCCTTTTTTTTTTTTTTTTGAGATGGAGTCTCACTCTGTTGCCCAGGCTAGAGTGCAGTGGCACGATCTCAGCTCACTGCAAGCTCTGCCTCCCGGGTTCACACCATTCTCCTGCCTCAGCCTCCCAAGTAGCTGGGACTACAGGCACCCGCCACCACGCCTGGATAATTTTTTGTATTTTTTAATAGAGACGAGGTTTCACCATGTTAGCCAGGATGGTCTCGATCTCCTGACCTCATGATCCGCCCGCCTCAGCCTCCCAAAGTGCTGGGATTATAGGCATGAGCCACCGTGCCCAGCCTTAAAAACATTCCTTTTTAATGACTAAACGCTTATCCATTACAAAGAATTATGTTTGCAGTTTCATTCTTTAAGACTAACTGGATTGGCCTTTTCCATGATAAATAATATTGGGTTGCACTTTTCTACTCCTTTTGCTTTTAGACTGCTTTTGTAATGTTTTCTCTATTTTTCAACTTCTAATAAAGTGAAAACACTTGGAGAGGCTGACTGCAAGATGCATTAGTTCAGCTTTCTGTGTGAGAAAGATCTACAGAACCCAAAGATTTCTATTTGGGGCATGTATATATTGGCAAAAACACTGTCCAGCCTTGCATAGCTCTTTGCTTAAATTAATTTTTTTTTTGAGACAGGGTCTGACTCTGCTGCCCAGGCTGAAGTGCAATGGTGCAACCTCAGCTCACTGCAACCTCCAACTCCCAGGTTCAAGTGATCCTCCTGCCTCAGCCTCCTGAGTAGCTGGGACCACAGGCATGCACCACCATGCCCGGCTAATTTTTGCATTTTAGTAGAGAGGGCCACCATGTTGGCCAGGCTGGTCTCAAACTTCTGACCTCAGGTGATCTGCTGACCTGGGCCTCCCAAAATTCTGGAATTAGAAGTGTGAGCCACTGCACCGGGCCCATCTTAACTTTTTTTTTTTTTTTTTGAGACGGAGTTTTACTCTTGTTGCCCAGGCTGGAGTGCAATGGCGAGATCTCGGCTCACTGTAACCTCCACCTCTGGGTTCAAGTGATTCTCCTGCCTCAGCCTCCCAAGTAGCTGGAATTATAGGCGCCTGCCACCACACCTGGCTAATTTTTGTATTTTTGGTAGAGATGGGGTTTTGCCATGTTGGCCAGGCTGGTCTTGAACTCCTGACTTCAGGTGATCCGCTGGCATCAGCCCCTCAAAGTTCTGGGATTACAAGTGTGAGCCACCACTCTCAGCCCATCTTAACCCTTTTTTTTTTTTTTTTTTTTTTTTGAGACGGAGTCTTGCTCTGTTGCCCAGGCTGGAGTGCAGTGGCACAATCTCGGCTCGCTGCAACCTCCACCTCCCAGGTTCAAGCAATCTTCCTACCTCAGCCCCCCTAGTAGCTGGGATTACAGGCATGCGCCACCATGCCCGGCTGATTTTTGTATTTTTAGTAGAGATGGGGTTTGGCCATGTTGGCCAGGCTGATCTCAAACTCCTGACCTCAGGTCCTCCACCTGCCTCGGCCTCCCAAAGTGCTGGGATTATGGGTGTGAGCCACCACGCCATGCCATCTTAACCATTTTTAAGCGTACAGTTCAGTGGTAGTAAATGCGTTCACATGGTTGTGCGACCATCACCACCATCCATACATCCATACATGTATATGGTGGTTTTCATCCTGCAAAACTAAAACTCCATCCCCATTAAACACAAACTCCCCATTCTCCACTCCCCCAAAGCCCTGGAAACCACCGTTCTACTTTCTCTCTCTGAAATTTTGACTACTCTAGATATCTCATATAAGTGGAATCATATAATATTTGTTCTTCTGTGACTGGTTTGTTTCCCTTAACACAAGTTCATCCATGTTGTAGCATGTGTCAGAATTTCCTTCCTTTTTAAGACTGAATAATAGTCTATTGTATGGATAGACCACATTTTGTTTATCCATTCATCTGTTTTGGGAAGGGGGTTGTTTGTTTGCTTTGAGAAAGGGTGTTGCTCTGTCACCCAGGCTGGAGTGCAGGGGTGTGATCAGGGCTCACTGCAAGCTCCAACTCTTGGGCTCAAGCAATTCTTCCATCTCAGCCTCCTGAGTAGCTGGAATGGCAGGCATGCACCACAACATCGTTTTTTGTTTGTTTGTTTGGTTTTTGTTTTTGAGACAAGGTCTCGTTCTGTTGCCCAGGCTGAAGGGCGGTGGTGTGATCTTGGCTCACTGAAACCTCCACCTCCCAGGTTCAAGCAATTCTCATGCCTCAGCCTCCCAAGTAGCTGGGATTACAGGTGTGCACTAGTATGCCCAGCTAATTTTTGTATTTTTAGTAGAGATGGGGGTTTCACCATGTTGGCGAGGCTGGTCTCGAACTCCTGACCTCAGGTGATCCACCCGCCTCGGCCTCCCAAAGTGCTGGGATTACAGGCAAGAGCCACTGTGCCCGGCCCCCATTCATCTGTTGATGAGCACTTGGGTTTACTTCTACCTTTTGGCTATTGTGAATAATATGTACAAATATCTCTTTGAATCCCTGATTTCAATTATTTTGGATATATCTCCCAAAGTGGAATTGCTGGATCATAAGGAAATTCTATTTTGAGTTATTTAAGGAACCACCATTCTGTTTCCCACAGTAGCTGCATCATTTTACATTCCCAGCAATGCACCAGGGCTCCAATTTCTCTACACCTCGTCAACACTTGTTGTTTTCTGTTTGGCAGTAGGCGTCCTAATGGGTGGGAAGTGGCATCTCCTTGCATAGTTCTTCGAAGCTGTCACATCAGCCCTTTACTTCCCACGTATTACATAAAGGGAGAGTGCCAGCATATGCCCTCCATAGCCTTAATTCTGAACTCCTGACTTCCATTTCCTGGTCCACCCCGGGAGAACTGGACAGAAACTGAAGGAGTCGTGATGTTCTCCAAAATGAAGCACAAGGAAATAGGTTTAAGCCAGCTGATTCCCAAGCTAGGCTAGGAGACTTTACAGATGATCAAATTTCCAAATGTGTGTGTGTGTGTGTGTGTGTGTGTGTGTGTGTGACTGACATAGGATTTCAACAACTTATTTTGCAAAATAAGAATATTTTTTAAAATGTTTAATGTTATTTTATAATATTTTTGTTTTATAATATTTTATTCTGTTTTATTTAAAGACAGAGCCTCACTATATTGTCCAGGCTGGAGTATGGTGGCTATCCACAGGAATGATCATAGCTCACTGCAGCCTTGAACCCCTGGGCAATCCTCCTGCCTCAGCCTCCCTAGTAGCTGGGACTACAGATGCATGTCACAGCACCTGGTTCCATTATTTTATTTTATTTAAAAGTTATATGTATTTTAATATTTCTAAATGTTCAAATAATTTTAAAAGAGCATCTGTTATCATGACTTCATAAAAGCAATGAAATTAAAATGACAAAAAAACTGAGACTATATTATTCAGGATTCTCCAGAGATGCAGAGATGCAGAACTAATCAAAGATATATATATGCATACATACACACCTATTATACATACACACCCATATATACATACATACATATGCACACACACATACATACATATCCATATACTTAGACACATGCACACATATAATACACATATGTATACACACATGCACACACACATACACATACACACATATACACACATACGCATATGCACACATATATGCCTATATAATACACATATACACACATACACACATATACAGAAACATATATACACACGTATACACATGAATACACATATACACACGTATACACATGAATACACATATACATATGTATATACATACACACGTGTATACACACATATTTATACATACATATGTACACAAATATACACACATATGCATACACGATATATACATACATATATACACACACATACATATATACATACAAACATATCTGTACATATATACATACACACATATACACACATATATACATACACACACATATATATACACACACAATATACATACACACCTATATACACACACACAGACATCTCTGAAGCTGGCAGACCTGGGTTTAACTTCTAGCTATGCCCCTTATTACCTGTGTGTAGGCAAATTATGTAACCTCTTTTTTGTCTCCATTTCGTCATCTATAAAATAAGAACATAACACCTACCTCCCTGGGCTGTTGTAAGAAATATGTTACATAATTTGCCTCCGACCTGGGTTTCTTCCAGGGGTCTTTATCTTAGAGAATGTCCATCTGGAAGTATACAAACCTGAAGCTAGGCAATGAAGCTGTAAAAGTTTTTCTGGGGAAGTGCTCTCTGAGCTGATATCAGAAGGAAAGGTGGGAGTTAACCAGGGAAAGAGTGGGAGAAAATATTCCAGGCAGAGGGAACAGCACATTCAAAGACCCAGCAGTGAAAAGGAGCCCTGACAGGAAGATGTTGGTCAAAAGGTACAAAGTTTCAGTTGATAGAATGAATCAATTCAGGAGAGCTATTGTACTGCATGGTGACTCTAGTTCATAACAATGTACTGTATGCTTGAAATTGGCTAAAAAATAGATGTTGGCTAGGCGTGATGGCTCATGCCTGTAATCCCATCGCTTTGGGAGGCCGAGGGCAGGAGTTTGAGACCAGCCTGGTCCATCCTGGTGAAACCCCATCTCTACAAAAAATACAAAAATGAGCCGGGCATGGTGGTGGGCACCTGTAATCCCTGCTACTTGGGAGGCTGAGGCAGGAGAATCGCTTGAACCCGGGAGTTGGAGGTTGCAGTGAGCTGAGATCGTGCCACTGCACTCCAGCCTGGGTGACAGAGCGAGACTCTGCCTCAAAAAAAAAAAAAACAGAAAAAAGAGTAGATGTTAAATGTTCTCCTTACAAATAAAGGTGAGGTGATGAATATGTTAATTAGTTTGATTTAATCATTTCACATGTATACGTACATCAAAACCTCATGTTGCACACTGTAAATGTACACAATGTGTATTTGTTGATTATACCTGAATAAAGGTGGAGGAGGAGGGGCAAGAGAGCCTTGAGTATCAAATTGAAAGAAAGCAGTGTCCCTGAAGCTGTGAACACAGTGACGGATGAAGATGAGGGCTTAGTTGAATACTTTGGTTTTGAAATGCGTGTCCACTTCTAATGGCTGCTATAACAATTTTTCAGCAACATGGTGGCTAACAGCAAACAAAATTTATTCCCTCACAGTTCTAGAGGCTAGGAACATGAAATCACTATTGCTGGACTGAAATCAGCGCATCAGCAGGGGATACACTCCCTCGGGAGCCTCTAGCGGGAGAATCTTTGCCTTTCCTCACTTAGCTTCTGGTAGCTGCCAGCATTCCTTGGCTTGTGGCTGTTTCACTCTAATCTTCAAGCCTAGCATCTTTAAGTCTCCCTCTGCTCTGTCTTCATGTCACCTTCTCTGTATGTTGTCCAATCTCCCTCTGCCTCCCTCTTAAAAGAATATATGTGACTGGGCGCGGTGGTTCACGCCTCTAATCCTGCACTTTGGAAGGATCACTTAAGCCCAGGAGTTTGAGACCAGCCTGGGCAACACAGTGAGACCTTGTCTACAAAAAAATCAAAAAATTAGCTGGGCTTGGTGGTGCATGCTGTGGTCCCAGCTACTTAGTAGGCTGAGGTGGGAGGATTACTTGAGCCCAGAAGGTGGAGGCTGCAGTGAGCCACGATTGCACCACTGCACTCCTGCCTGGATGGCTGAGCAAGGCTCTGTCCCAAAAAAAGAAAAAAAAATACTTGATAGAATCCAGAACAATCTCTCCACCTCAAGACCCTTTTTTTTTTTTTTTTTTTTTTTGAGACAGAGTCTTGCTCGTTGCCCAGGCTGGAATGCAGTGGTGAGATCTCAGCTCATTGTAACCTCCGCCTCCCAGGTTCAAGTCATTCTCCTGCCTCAGCCTCCTAAATAGCTGGGATTACAGGCACCTGCCACCACGCCCAGCTAATTTTTGTATTTTTAAAAGAGACAGGGTTTTGCCATGTTGGCTAGGCTTGTCTTGAACTCCTTACCTTAGGTGAGCCACCCGCCTCGGCCTCCCAAAGTGTGGGGATTACAGGCATGAGCCACTGCACCTGGCCATCTCAAGATCCTTAATCACATCTTCAAAGCTTTTCCTTCCTTTTTTTTTGGAGATGGAGTCTGGCCTTGTCACCCAGTCTGGAGTGCAGTGGCACGATCAAGGTTCACTGCAACTTCCGCTTCCCGGGTTCAAGCCATTCTCCTGCCTCAGCCTCCTGAATAGGTGGGACTATAGGTGCGCACCGCCACGCCCGGCTAATTTTTTGTATTTTTTAGTAGAGACGGGTTTCACCGTGTTGCCCAGATTGGTCTTGGACTCCTGAGCTCAGGTAATCCACCCGGCTCGGCCTCCCAGAGTGTTAGGATTATAGGCGTAAACCACCGCGCCCGGCCATTCAAAGAGGCTTTTTCTAAATAAGGTAACATTTACAGGGATTAGGACATGGCCATCCTTTGAGGGACTATTCTGCAGCCTACCACAAAAAAATGCATTTTATAATCAAGGCCTGGCATACAGAGAGCATTGAATAAATATTGGCTACTAGTATCATTACCAATGTCAAAATCATTACTATCTAAGATATCTTGTTTGCCTTTTCACCTTAACTCCACGCAACTAGACTTGAGCAAAATTTTAGGGATTAGTCATCCGCTTTTTCATTTATTTACTTATTTTTGGGCAATATGTACATTTACATAGTTCAAACTCCAAAGGCACATCCAAAGAGAATATCTCCCTCCAGACTACCATTTCCTCTTCATGGAGGTATCAATGAACAACTTTTATGTGATTCCTCCCAGAATTACGTTCCATAGAAAAACCACATATTTGACCAGGCGCAGTGTCTCATGCCTGTAATCCCAGCACTTTGAGAGGCCGAGGAGGGAGGACTGCTTGAGTCTAGGAGTTTGAGACCAGCCTGGGCAATATACCAAGACCTCATCTCTACTAAAAATAAAAAAAATTAGCCAGGCGTGTTGGTTTTCGCCTATAATCCCAGCTACTCAGGAGGCTGAGGCAGGAGAATCGCTTGAACCTAGGAGGCAGAAGTTTCAGTGAGCCGAGATTGCACCATTGCACCCCAGCCTGAGTGACAAGAGCAAAACTCTGTCTCAAAAAAAAAAAAAATAACATGATGAAACCCTGTCTCTACTAAAAATACAAAAATTAGCCAGGCATGGTGGCGTGTGCCTGTAGACCCAGCTACTCAGGAGGCTGAGGTGGAGGAGGATCACTTGAGCCAAGAGTTGGAGTCTGCGGTGAGCTATGATCATGCCATTGTACTTCAACCTGGGCAACAGAGTGAGACTCTGACTCAAAAAAAAAAAAAAAATATATATATATATATATATATGGCAACTCTATTACTACATAAAGAGCTTCTAGCTTTCTTCCTGCTTTATTTCCTTCTTTTTTTTGGAGGGGGGTGCGGGGGTCAGAGTCTCTCTCTGTCACCCAGGCTGGAGTGCAGAGGCATGATCATGGCTCACTGCGACTTCCTGAGCTCAGGCAATCCACCCACCTTAGCCTCCTGAGTAGCTGGGACTTCAGGCACCTGCCACCACAACCAAATAATTTTTGTGTTTTTTTGTTGAGGCGTGGTCTTGCTATGTTACCCAGGCTTGTCTTGAACTCCTGGGCTCAAGCGATCCTCCTGCCTCAGCCTCTGATAGTGCTACAATTTATTTATCTTTTATAGCTGCATAGCATTCCATGGAATGGTTGTATCAAACTTTATTTAATCAGCCTAAAAATGATGGACATTTAGGTTGTCTCTAATGTATCGCTACATCAAACAGTGCTGCAAAGAGTGACTTTTATGTATGTTTCACACGTGCAAGTTTATCTGTATGATAAATTTTTTTTATTATACTTTAAGTTTTAGGGTACATGTGCACAATGTGCAGGTTAGTTACATATGTATACATGTGCCATGTTGGTGTGCTGCACCCATTAACTCATCATTTAGCATTAGGTGTATCTCCTAATGCTATCCCTCCCCCCTCCCCCCACCCCACAACAGGCCCCAGTGTGTGATGTTCCCCTTCCTGTGTCCATGTGTTCTCATTGTTCAATTCCCACCAATGAGTGAGAACATGTGGCATTTGGTTTTTTGTCCTTGCAATAGTTTGCTGAGAATGATGGTTTCCAGCTTCATCCATGTCCCTACAAAGGACATGAACTCATCATTTTTTATGGCTGCATAGTATTCCATGGTGTATATGTGCCATATTTTCTTAATCCAGTCTATCATTGTTGGACATTTGGGTTGGTTCCAAGTCTTTGCTATTGTGAATAATGCCGCAATAAACATACGTGTGCGTGTGTCTTTACAGCAGCATGATTTATAATCCTTTGGGTATATACCCAGTAATAGGATGGATGGGTCGAATGGTATTTAAAAAGTCAGGAAACAACAGGTGCTGGAGAGGATGCGGAGAAATAGGAACACTTTTACACTGTTGGTGGGACTGTAAACTAGTTCAACCATTGTGGAAGTCAGTGTGGCGATTCCTCAGGGATCTAGAACTAGAAATACCATTCGACCCTGTATGATAAATTTTTAAGTGCAATTTCGCTGGGTCAAATGTTCTCTTCAGCCTAGTTTGGTAGATGAAAATGACCTCCAGAGGGGCAGTACTAGTTTATAGCCCTACTAGAGTTGTACAAAGCTGCCTTTTATTCATCTTTACTGATGCAGCATGTTATTTAAATGTGTTGTCTATGCTATGCGATAGATGAAAAAAATGCTATCTCAGTATAGTTTTAGTTGAGCATCTTTTCATGTATTTAAAAGCCATTTGTATTTCTTTTCTCTTTGTTTTTGATTGTTTTGATTGTTTGTTTGTTTTTCAAGACAGGGTCTCAGTCTGTCACCCAGGCAGGAATGCAGTGGCACCATCTCAGTTTACTGCAGCCTCAACTTCCCACGCCCAGGTGATCCTCATGCCTCAGCCTCCCGAGTAGCTTGAACTACAGGCATGCACCACCATGGCCGGCTAAATTTTGTACTTTTTGTAGAGATGGAGTTTCACCATATTGCCCAGGCTGGTCTCAAACTCCTGGCTCAAGCGATCTGCCCACCTTGGTGTATTTTGATTACAGGCTTTTACAGCCAACTGCAAGTTAGCTAATAAAATGTCAGGAGCAGCTTTCTTAGCCAAGAACAAATATCAGAGGGCATAGCTTTATTAATTTTTTTTCTTTTTTTTTTTTTTTTTAGATGGAGTCTTACTTGTTGCCCAGGCTGGAGAGCAGCGGCGCGATCTCGGCTCACTGCAACCTCCACCGCCCAGGTTCAAGTGATTCTCCTGCCTCAGCCTCCCAAGTAGCTGGGATTACAGACACATGGCACCACACCTGGCTAATTTTTGTTTTTTGTTTGTTTTTTTTTTCTTTTTTGTTTTTTGTTTGTTTGTTTGTTTGTTTTCAGACGGAGTCTCTCTCTGTCGCCCAGGCTGGAGTGCAGTGGCACGATCTTGGCTCACTGCAAGCTCCGCCTCCCAGGTTCACGCCCATTCTCCTGCCTTAGCCTCCTGAGTAGCTGGGACTACAGGTGCCGGCCTAATTTTTTGTATTTTTAGTAGAGACGGGGTTTCACCATGTTAGTCAGGATGGTCTCGATCTCCTGACCTCGTGATCCACCCGCCTCAGCCTCCCAAAGTGCTGGGATTACAGGCGTGAGCCACCGCACCGGGCCTGTATTTTTTTTTTTCAGTAGAGACGGAGTTTCACCATGTTGGCCAGCTATTTATTTATTTTTATTGTGGTAAAATATACACAGCATAATTTTTTCATTTAACTATTCTTTATTTTTTTACTTTTATTTTTGAGACGGAGTCTCGCTCTGTCACGCAGGCTGGAGTGCAGTGGCGCGACCTCGGCTCACTGCAACCTCCGCCTCCCGGGTTCAAGCGATTCTCCTGCCTCAGCCTCCCAAGTGGCTGGGATTACAGGCGGGCGCCACCACACCCAGCTAATTTTTGTATTTTTTGTATAGACATTAGTTTTGCCAGGCTGGTCTGGAACTCTGACTTCAGATGATCTGCCAGCCTCGGCCTCCCGAAGTGCTGGGATTACAGGCGTGAGCCACTGTGCCTGGCCTATTTAACTATTCTTTAGCATACAATTCAGTAGCATTAAGTACATTCATAACGTGCAATGAATCATGATCACTGCCCATTTTCAGAAATTTGTCATCATTCCAAACAAACTCTGTACCTATTAAACTACATCTTTTCATTTTCCCTCGGCAACATCCATTCTGCTTTCTGTTTTGTTATTGTTGTTGTTGTTTGTTTTTTAAACTGAGTCTCCCTCTCACTCTGTCACCCAGGATGGAGTGCAATGTCACAATCTTGGCTCACTGCAACCTGTGCCTCCTGGGTTCAAGTGATTCTCCTGCCTCAGCCTCCCAAGTAGCTGGGATTATAGGCGTGCACTAGCACCCCCGGCTAATTTTTGTATTTTTAGTAGAGACGGGGTTTCACCATGTTGGCCAGGCTGGTCTCGAACTCCTGACCTCAAGTGATCTGCCTGCCTTGGCCTCCCAAAGTGCTGAGATTACAGTCGTGAGCCACCGCACCCAGCCTCTGCTTTCTTAACCTCTATTCTACTTTCTGTATCTATGAATTTGCCCATTTTAGGCACCTCATGTAAGTGGAATGATATCATACAGCAGCCTTTCGTGCCTGGCTGATTTCACTTAGCATGTTTTCAAGGTTCATCCATGTTGTAACATGTATTAGAACTTCATTCCATGTATGACTGAATAATATTCCATTGCATGTAGATGCCACATGTTGTTTATCCATTCATCTGTTCGTAAACGTGTGGGTTGCTTCTGTTTTCTGAAAGAATGTTGGTGTACAAATACCTGAGTCCCTGCTTTCCATTCTCTGGGGTATATTTACATACGTAGGAGTGGATCATACATCACTTCTGTTTCACTTTTTGAAGAACCACCAAACTGTTTCTCAAAGTGGCTGCACCATTTGAAATTCCCACCAGCAATGAATCAGGGCTTCAAATTCTCCACATTCTAACCAACACTTAAATTATTTTCCATTTTATATATATATAAAACAATAAATATAAATAATATATAATATAATTACATTATATAATAATATATTATAAATTATATATCTTATATATTATAAATAAATAATATATATTTTTCCATTTAATATCTATATTATATTATATATAATAGCCATCCTAATAGGGATGAAGTGGCATTTCATTGTGTCTTTTTAATTTCCTTGTTTAGCAATGTAAATTTTTCCTGTGGAATGCAAGCAATTTTCTAGATCACATTCATTCCACACTACCTAATGAGCACCTGTACTTCTCTTCCAAATAGGCTTTTTAGAGTCCTGCCCTGGAAATTACTTCCGTTAGTTGCTTCCTTATCTTTAAACCATCTGAAGCACCATTGCTTGGTTTAGCATTTTACCTCCTCGAAGCAGAAGCGCTATCTAGTGGCCCAATAGAGTAGCTGCAGGGGCAGCCCCCATTTTCACTAGTGCCTGTCTTAGTAACAAGGTCCTTGATATGCTTTATCTGGTGCTGCTGATCTGGTAGAGCCATGAAAGTCAAGATCCAAGTCTGACTCAGAGAGGGATGTCTCTACAAGGATGAGATAGATGGGCTTTCGCCCCAAATGACAATGTCTTCTCTGGTCTTAATTGCACCATTCCTAAAACAGGGATGATAGAAATACAGTTGACATTGTAAAAGCAACTGGTTAAATATTATGTCCAAAAAAACCCCCGATTTATTATTTTTCCAGTCTCTTCCTTCAACCACTCTCTATGGAACCTTCCTTTTCCACCCTTAAGAGACATCCCTAGCAAACCCCGTGGCTTTCATGTCCTCAACTTTCCCAAAGTCCCCCCACCCCACCCCCTTTATTTGAGATACGATCTTGCTCTGTTGCCCAAGTTGGAATGCAGCAGTGTGATCACAGCTCACTGCAGCCTCGACCTCCCAAAGCTCAAACAATTCTCTCCTCTCAGCCTCCCGAGTAGCTGGGACTACAGGCACACACCACCACTCCCAGCTAATTTTTAAATATTTTTTGTAGAGATGGGATCTCCCTTTGTTATCCAGGCTGATCTAGAACTCCTGGACTCAAGCGATCCTCCTGCCTTGGCCTCCCAAAGTGCTGGGATTACAGGTATGAGCCACCGCCCCAGCCCCAAAGGCTCTGATAGTGTGTCTGATGCATCATCTCCTACTCCCCTCCCCGATAAGCCCAGCTTTGGAGTGGGGGGAAAGAATGATCCGTGGGGAGTGATCTGCTCTTACATGCTGCCCCACCCTCCTTCGTTCAAAGCTCCTCTGATGCTTGGGGCAGAGACTAGAAATAAAGGAAAAGGGCCACACCTTGTACAATTTTCTGACATAGGAAATGGACTCTTGCTTGGACTTTTCCAATTACCCTTCTCTCAGCTAAGCTCCAGGGAGTCCACTTAATTCATTCTTGTCCCACCCAACATCAGGAGTTCAAGCTGCCTCATTTCGCCTCCTCTCTCTGTCTCTCTACCCCTGTACCCCAACCATCTCCCTCCCGTTTTTCTCCCTTTCCTCAGAGATTACACGTATAAGAAAAAGGAGTAAGTATCACTCTTAGAAAAGGAGATCACAGCCCGGGAAGGCTGAGGCAGGAGAATTGCTTGAGTCCAGGAGTTGGAGACCAGCCTGTGCAACAAAGTGAGACCATCTCCCCGACCCCACCTTCTCTACAAAAAAATTAAGAATTAGCCAGGTGGGGTGGCGTGCACTTGTAGACCAAGCGTTCCAAATGATAGCCCAATATAAGATGAATGCACATACACACAAAATCAATAGCTTTCCATTACACTAGTAACAGCCATTGAGCTAATGTTAAAGAGAAATTATTCTCCTCCAGTAACAACAAACTATCCAGTTCCTAGAAATCAACACAATAAGAAAAGGGCAAGGGGCTCATAAAGAAAACCGCAAAGCTTGACTACAGACTTACAAACAAGGCCTGAGTAAGAAAAGACGGGGATGATCTGT
This sequence comes from Gorilla gorilla gorilla, assembly GCF_029281585.2. Taxonomy (NCBI): domain Eukaryota; kingdom Metazoa; phylum Chordata; class Mammalia; order Primates; family Hominidae; genus Gorilla; species Gorilla gorilla. Next base: position 135,310,679 of record NC_073234.2, read on the forward strand.
TCCTAAATAAGAAGTGCCAATGTTGTAAGAATTCCTTTTCTTCCCAATTCAACATAAAAAGGAAAAGCAGAATAAATAAATGGTGGTCCATCCATACAGTGCAGTTCTACTCAACATTAAGAAGGTATGTGCGGCCAGGCACGGTTGCTCATGCCTGTAATCCTAGCACTTTCGGAGGCCAAGGCAGGCAGATCACCCGAGATTAGGAGTTCGAGACCAGCCTGGCCAACATGGTGAAGCCCCATCTCTACTAAAAATACAAAAATTAGCCGGGCGTGTGGTGCACGCCTGTAATCCCAGCTACTCAGGAGGCTGAGGCAGAAGAATCACATAAACCCTGGAGGTGCAGATTGCAGTGAGCTGAGATCGTGCCACCGTACTCCAGCCTGGGTGACAGAGTGAGATTCTCTCACAAAAAAAAAAAAAAAAAAAAAGAAGGTATGTACTATTGATACAAACAATACAATAAATGAAAATAAATGAATCTCAAAACCATTAGGCTGAGTGAAAGAAGCCAGATTGAGAAGAGAGCACAAAACTGAAGGCAGTGGCTCATGCTTGTAATCCCACCACTTTGGGAGGCCAAGGCAGGAGGATTGCTTGAGCCCAGGAGTTTGAGACTAGCATGGGCAATATTGTGAGACCCCGTATCTACAAAAAATAAAATAAAAATTAGCTGGGCATGGTGGCATGCACTTGTAGTCCCAGCTACTCGGGAGGCTGAGATAGGAGGATCCCTTGGGCCTGGGAGGCTGAGGTTGCAGTAAGCTATGATCATACCACTGCACTCCAGCCTGGGTACCAAAGCGAGACTCTGTCTCAAAAAAACAACAGCAACAAACAACAAAAGAATACATGCTGTATGATTGCATTTATATAAAATTCTAGAGAGGGGAAAAAATGACGGCAGCTGGAGTTGGGGATGAAGTTAAGGATTAATTGCAAAAGGATCTCCGGGGGTCTAACAAGAATGTTCTATAGCTTAATTGCATTGGCGGTGACATGGTGTATACATTTGTCAAAACTCATCTAAATATAGCCCTAAAATGGTCCATTTTATTGTATGTAAATTATGGCTCAATAAAGTGGGAAAAAATAAAATGTAATTCAAATTGAAATGTGGGCAGGCATAGTTGCTCATGCCTGTAATCCCAGCACTTTGGGAGGCTGAGGTGGGCAGATCACCTGGGGTCAGGAGTTCGAGACCAGCCTGGCCAACATGGTGAAACCTCATCTCTACTAAAAATGCAAAAATTACTTGAGCATGGTAGCTCATGCCTGTAGTCCCAGCTACTCAGGAGGTGGAGGCATGAGAATCGCTTGAACCCGGGAGCTGGAGGTTGCAGTGAGCCAAGATCGTACCACTGCACTCCAGCCTGGGCAACAGAGTGAGACACTATCTTAATTAAAAAAAAAAAAAAATGGCCAGGCTCAGTGGCTCAAGCCTGTAATCCCAGCACTTAGGGAGGCCCAGGCGGGCAGATCACGAGGTCAGGAGTTCAAGACCAGCCTGACCAACATGATGAAACCCCGTCTCTGCTAAAAATACAAAAATTAGCCAGGCATGATGGCATGCACGTACAATCCCAGCTACGCAGGAGGCTGAGGCAGGAGAATTGCTTGAAGGAGGCAGAGGGTGCAGTGAGCTGAGATCATGCCACTGCACTCCAGCCTGGGTGACAGAGCGAGACTCCATCTCAAAAAAAAAAAAAAAGAAAAGAAAAGAAAAAATTGAAATGCAATTCAAAAAGAAAATTCCAGGCTGGACGTGGTGGCTCATGTCTGTAATCCTAGCACTTTGGGAGGCCAAGGTGGGTGGATCACTTGAGGTCAGGAGTTCATGGCCAGCCTGGCCAACATGATGAAACCCTATCTCTGCTAAAAAATACAAAAACTAGCCAGGTGTGGTGGTCCGTGCCTGTAGTCCAAGCTACTTGGGTGGCTGAGGTGGGAGAATCACTTGAGCCTGAGAGGCAGAGAGAGTGAACGGAGATAGCACCATTGCACTCCAACCTGGGCGATAGAGCAAGATTCTGTCTCAAAAACAAAAATAAAAAGAATTCCAACTTCAGGGTTTCAGGGAGAGGTATGGCAGAGACAAGAGAACTGAAAATGAAATTCTTCAGGAAGAATAAATGCATGAGAACAGACAAGAAAAACACCGTGAGCCCAGAGAGTCCATCGACAATTCTGCAGCCCAAGTAGGCAGCCACTCTGGCCACCCTAGGAATGAGATGCCTTTGGTTCTCACTTCTGCCGGGTGCCCTCCAACTCAAAGAAAAGCTTCTAGCTCACGCTTGTAATCCCAGCACTTTGGGAGGCTGAGGAGAGTGGATGACCTGAGGTCAGGAGTTTGAGACCAGCCTGGCCAACATGGCAAAACCTCGTCTCTACTAAAAATACAAAATTAGCCGGGCATGGTGGCTCACTCTTGTAATCCCAGCTACTCAGGAGGCTGAGGTGGGAGAATCACTTGAACCCCGGCGGCAGAGGTTGCAGTGAACCAAGATCACGCCACTGCACTCTAGCCTGGGTGACAGAGTGAGACCCTGTCTCAAAAAAACAAAAACAAAAACAGAAAAAAATAAAAGTAAAAAAAACATACATCCCTAAGTTGTTTTTCAAAAACCCAGACCCCTACCAAATGGCATCCAGGGGCGCACAGACCTCAGATGAGGGGAGACTGATGACCGACCTCTGACCACCATTCTTTGTTCTAAATTTGTTCCTGAAGGGCCTGGAGGAAGCCAGGAGCTAACGTTCTTTTCTACTGACCCCAAATTTTTAAACAAAGCTTCTCTTCCTTAACCAACGCAAATCAGAAAATCTTTGAATCCACCTATAACCTGGGGGCCCCACTTCAAGGTATCCTGCCCTTTTAGGCCAAAAACCAAGGTGTACCCTCCATGTATTGATTTACAATTTTGCCTATAACTCTGCTTTCTTAAAATTTACCCCTGCTTTTAAAAACCATCAGGGAGGTCAGGACGTAAGCATTAGCTGCCCAATTCTCCTTGCCTGGCACCCTGCATATAAATACCTTCCCTTCTCCTGCTGCAAATCTCCATGTGGATATCTGGCCTTACCGTGCCAGGCGAGCAGAACTCAGTTCGGTTTAACACCTTCCCTCCCCCAATACACAGGCTGGGATGCAGGATGGGATAGAGTGAGGCTGTGGATAGCAAAGTAGTTTGGTTACTTTTTTTTTTTTTTTTGAGACTGAGTCTCACTCTGTAGCCCAGGCTGGTGTGCAATGGCTCAATCTTGGCTCACTGTAACCTCCACCTCCTGGGTTCAAGCGATTCTCCTGCCTAGCATCTCAAGTAGCTGGGATTACAGGTGCATGCCACCACACCCAGCTAATTTTTTTGTGTTTTTAGAAGAGACGGGGTTTCGCCATGTTGGCCAGGCTGGTCTTGAACTCCTGACCTCAAGTGATCTGCCCGCCTCGGCCTCCCAAAGTGCTAGGATTATAGGCATGAGCCACCATGCCCAGCCTATTTGGTTACTTCTTAATAGAAGAGGGGACTCCAGTTATTTTCTTCTTTCTTTGGACCATGGAGTCCATGAAGATTTTTATCAGCTTTTGAGCCCTGGCTGCCTCCTCCAGAGTTGTTCTGTGACAAAAGGCAAGAAAAAGGATCAAACTCCTTTGGCATGCACCTTATATCATGGAGGTCTTCAAGAATATATTATTTCATGGCATAAAAACATGGACCGGCTGCAGTGGCTCACACCTGTAATCCCAGTGCTTTGGGGGGCCCAGGCAGGAGGATCACTTGAGCCAGGGAGTTTGAGACCAGCTTGAGCAACATAGCAAGACCCTATCTCTACAAAAAAAAAAAAAAAAAATTTTTTTTAATTAATTAGGCCTAGTGGTACACACCTGTAGTCTCAGGTATTCATGAGGCTGAGTCGGGAGGATCGTATGCGCATGAACCTAGGAGTTTAAGGCTGCAGTGAGCTATGATCATGCCACTGCACTCCAGCCTGGGTGACACAGCGAGACTTTGTCTGTAAAACAAAAACAAAGTTAAATAGGCCAGGCATGGTGGTTCATGCCTGTGATCTCAGCACTTTGGGAGGCCAAGGCAGGTCGATCACCTGAGGTCAGGAGTTCGAGAACAGCCTGGCCAACGTGGTGAAACCCCATCTCTACCAAAAATACAAAAATTTGCCGGGCATGCTGGTGGGTGTCTGTAATCCCAGCTACTCGGGGAGCTGAGGCAGGAGAATCGCTTGAACCTTGGAGGGGGAGGTTGCAGTGAGCCGAAATCGCACCATTGCACTCCAGCCTGGGCAACAGGGTGAGATCCTATCTCAAAAAAAAAAGGCAAAATAAATTCTAAAAATTTAAAAGCAGAAATGTGCGAACCTTAGACGGTAGGGCAGATTCTGGCACATGCTAAACAGGAAATAAGAGAACAGCAATGAATTGATTTTGCGAACTCCCACAGTTTGCTGTTATCTAAGATGAAACTCCTGAAAAGGGAGAACAATGGGTTGATGCATCAACATACATTGTGTTCACAGCAGATAAAAGCAAGACAGGACCTTCATGTGACCAATTTCTCTGGGCATAAAGATTTTCCACAACCATTAGGCATTTCTCTTTCAACTGGCGTGCTTGGTAGTGTATTTTTAGAACCGAAATTTGTCCTTTAGGGGTGGTGTGGTTTGAAGATGATTGCCCTTCCAAGGCAGTTTTCTCTCTGTTCCCCATTAGCACGGTCTAAAAAAACAGCCTTTGAAAATCCAGGTTTTGTGCCTTCAAGAGCACAGTTTCCAGCTCCCTTTCCTTTGCCAAGTAAAAACTAATTCTAGCACTAACAAAAGGGTAATTCACCTAAGATTCTCCACCAGTTTTTCACCCTGTGTAACTAAGATTCTTCAAGGAACAAGAAATCATTAAGATTGAACATTTTTTGGAAATATTTATGGCAGCCAATCAATGACAGAAATTGAGGTCTATCCATCATAAAATAATGTATGGAGAGAGTCTTGTGTTTTCTAAGCTACTGAAGTGTCTCTCTATTCACTGATACTAGTCAATAAAACAAGAACAACCCTATAAGCTGCTCCGAATGCCTGCTGAAAATTAAATGGACATATCACTCAGGTCTGTTTGTTGTTGTTTTTAGACAGGGCCTCATCCTGTTTCCCAGGCTGGAGTGCAGTGGCATGATCATAGCTAACTGTAACCTCGAGCTTCTAGGGTCAAGCCATCCTCCCACCTCAGCCTCTTGAGTAGCTGGGACTACAGGTGCACACCACCATGCCTGGCTAATTTTTAATTTTTTTAAGAGATGGGTCTTGCTGTGTTGCCCCGGCTGGTCTTGAACTCCTGAGATCAAGCACTTCTCCCACCTCAGCCTCCCAAAGTGCTGGGATTACAGGCATGAGCCACCACTCCCAGCCAGATCTATCTGTATTCATTATCTATTGCTATATAACAATACTGCCAAAACTTAGCAGCATAAAACGACCTGCATTTATTATCTCATAGCTTCTGTGAGTCTGGAGTCCAGGCACAGCCTAGGTAGGTGCTCTGCAAAGCTGCAATCAAAGTCCCAGCCACGGCAGTGGGATCTCATACCAAGGTCTGACTGGGGAAGAATCTGCTTTTAAGCCCACATGATTGCCGGCAACATTCAGTTCCTTGAAAGCTGTAGCTGTAGCTTCTTACTCACTGTCAGTGGAGACCACTCCCAGTTTCCCTTGCCCCGTGGCCCTGTCCACAGAGCAGCTCACAAGATGGCAGCTTGCAAGGGAGAGAGTCTCTCAGCAAGACACACACGACAATCTTATGTAACGTGGTAACCCATCATCTTTGCCATAGTCACCCGGTTAGAAGCAAATCACAGGTCCTGCCCACACTCAAGGCAAAGGGATCACACAGGATATGAACACCAGGAGATGAAGATCATGGGGACCACCTTGGCCACCTTACAGTCTGTCCTCTGCACTGTCCAAACTGGTTGCTAACATCACTTTAGCTTAAACATCAAGATCTCCATCCCATGGCTGACCATCCTCTGCTGTGAATCCTTTAATTCCAGTATAGCATTTACCCCAAATTGAGGACGATCTTGGATGATTGTATTTTCTTATCTGCTCCCTCTTTCTCCTTCCCTTGTCTACCTCCCCTCCAAATACCAGGAATCCACACTGCTGCTCTGGTGGGCACAGCTCCCTGAGCATTGCTTGGATGCTTCCCAGTGGAGGTGCGTCCATCTCTAGAAGTGTAACTGTGTAGATGGAGGTCCCCACCATTGCCACTGTCATCACCATTACAGTTCATTGGCTCCACGGGCGAAAGCACAGTGTCAGACATGGACTGTGACACAAAGAATAATGAGGCATGGTACTCAAGATGTATACAATCCAGATGAAAACTGCTTTAAGTCTTACCCAAGGGAGAACTGTCAACCTAAAGGGCACAGTGGACAGCTCTTAAAGTTATAAATAATCCGCATATGTCGTTTGTGTAATAACACATTTTTTTTTTATAAATTACTTGCAACTGAGAGCATAAGCTAAGAGCTGAGAGTCAACGTCCCTTATCCTACCTTCTGAAACAGAATCCAAAATATCCTGTGTGGGCCCAGTGCAGTGGCTCACGCCTGTAATCCTAGCACTTTGGGAGGCGGAGGTGGGCAGATCGCCTGAGGTCGGGAGTTCAAGACCAGCCTGGCCAACATGGTGAAACCCCGTCTCTACTAAAAATACAAAAATTAGCCGGGCATGGTGGCACACGCCTGCAGTCCCAGCTACTCAGGAGGCTGAGGCAGGAGAATCACTTGAACCCGGGAGGTGGAGGTTGCAGTGGGCCGAGATCGTGCCACTGCACTCTAGCCTGGGCGACAGATAGAGACTCATCTCAAAAAAAAAAAAAATCCTGTGTGAAACCCCCCTCCCTCCCTCCCTCATCTTCTCAGTCCTCATCTTGTCAGCCATAAACTTTAGGCGATATTGATCCAACTCCTCCTCCAGGGGTGGGCCTGTATCCAGCATCAGCCAATCAACTTATCCCGTACATTTTCCCTTTGATGATTGGTTCACAATTGAAGCAGAAATCCAACCAAAGTCAACGATAGGTAAGGAGATGCTTACTGTGGTCTTTGGGAAAGAAAAGTCTCCTCTCTCTTGAGGAAGATTTCAGAAGAGGTTCTTCTCTTACACCAGTGCTATCCAATAGAAATATAATGTGAGCTTCATATTCAGATTTCAATTTTCTATTGGCTGCAGCTTAAAAAGGAAAAGGAAAAGGTGAAATTAATTTTAATAATGTTTTATTTAATCCAATATAACCAAAATATTATCATTTCAGTGTGTCAATAGTAGAAAAAAATCAATATTTTACATTCTTTTTTTTCACAGTGAGTCTTTGAAATCTGACATGTGTATTTTATACCTTCAGCACATCTCAAATCAGACCTAAACAGATTTCTCAAGAGCCACGTGTGACTAGTGGCTACTATGAAGCTCTGGACAGTAAAATATAAGGATATGAAACTTGATCTGCTTTACTCATAGCACAAGTAGGTGGAAAAGGAGGATTTTAGGATGAAACTGACCACAACTAATAGGAAAAAAAAAGAACTGGGTCCTCACTGACATCACTGGAGTCATTGGCTCAAGCTTCACTTGAAATCAGCATGACCTCAGAAACTCAGTTATGCGAGCCAATAAGCTCAATTTACTGTTTAAATGTATTCAAGTTGAAATTCCTATCACTTCCAACAAAAGAATCTCAACGGACACAGAGAGTGATCGATGATATAAAGCAATTTATTATGTGCCAAAACTGAAGAAGGGACAGTAAGCATCAAGTGTGCAGAGAAAGGATAAATCAACTTGAGACTAGCCTGGGCAACATAGCGAGGTCCTATCTCTATTAAAAAAAAAATTGTAGCAGGGTTTCTCAACCTTAGCACTTTTGACATTTTCAGCTGCATAATTCTTTCTTGTGGTGCTGTCCTGCACATTGTGGGATGCTTAGCAACATCCCTGGCCTCCACCCACTAGATGCCAGCAATACCCTTTACCTCTGGTTCTGACAACCAAAGGGGTCTTCAAATATTTCCAGTTGTCCCCAGTTGAAAGCCACTGGGCTAGAGGTGGTATTTGTAATAAATCTGGAAGACTTGTTGGGAGGTACTGATATAATAAATCTGGAAGACTTGGTGGGATGTACTTAGAGATAATGATGTAAATAAAGGTACCAGGGAAAGAGAACAAAAGGCTCATGAGGAAATCAATCATCATCACTACTAAGTCTCAGCTATGGTTGCCAACAGCAATTAGAACATTACATCTTATCTAGAAGCTCATTTTTAAAATATTTTTTTAGAGATGGGGTCTCACTTTGTTGTACAGGCTTGTCGCAAACTCCTGGCCTCAGTCCTTCTGTTTAGCTTCCCAAAAGGCTGGGATCACAGGCTGAGCCACTACACCTGGCCTAAAATATATATATATATTTTAATTCTTATCATACACTGTTGGTAGAAACTGAAATCGGCACAAACCTTTTTGGAGAGGAATCTGGCAACATCTATGAAAATGAGAAATGTTTTTACCTTTTGTCCCAACAATTCTTCCTCTAGAAATTTGCCTTACAGTAAAAAACTTTTCCTAACATCATAATAATAACTGGGCCAAGATCATGCCACTGTACTCCAGCCTGGGCAACAGAGCGAGACTCTATCTCAATAAATAAATAAATAATGACTCTGTGTGTACAAAGAAAAATATCTAAGATACATATGCCAAGGCATCTTATGGGATGTACAGTGCCATCCCATACAAATAAGATAAAGATCTATTGACATATGCTTGGGAAAAGTTAGGGAAATATATATAAAATGTATCAGTGGTTATCTTGGGTGAAATGCCTACTGTGGTATGGGAAAGAAATGAGGATTACATTCTATCCATTATATACAAAATGTAAAAATAAGTAATTCAAAATCTAAGCCATTGAAACCCTATTTTGAGCCTTAAAGGAATGTGATTATGGGGACTGAGTCATGTGATAGGCAGCTGTAACCTAGACAGCTGTAACCTTTGTTTCTCTGATTATAAATTAGCCATCTTCTTTTTTTGTTTTTGTTTTTGTTTTTTTAGTTTTTTTCTTTTTTTTTTTTTTTTGAGACAGTCTCGCTTTGTCACCCAGGCTGGAGTGCAGTAGCACGATCTCAGGTCACTGCAAGCTCCGCCTCCCGGGTTCACGCCATTCTCCTGCCTCAGCCTCCTGAGTAGCTGGGACTGCAGGCGCCTGCCACCATGCCCAGCTAATTTTTTGTATTTTTAGTAGAGACAGGGTTTCACCGTGTTAGCCAGGATGGTCTGGATCTCCAAACCTCGTGATCCACCCGCCTTGGCCTCCCAAAGTGCTGGGATTACAGGCATGAGCCACCAGGCCCGGCCTTTTTGTTTTGTTTTTGAGACGGAATCTCACTCTGTCACCAGACTGGAGTGCAGTGATGCAATCTCAGCTCACTGCAACCTCTGCCTCATGGATTCAAGTGATTCTCCTGCCTCAGCCTCCCAAGTAGCTGGGACTACAGGCGCACACCACCACATCCAGCTAACTTTTGTAGAGATGGGGTTTTACCATGTTGGCCAGGATGGTCTTGATCTCCTGACCTTGTGATCTGCCCACCTCAGCCTCCCAAAGTGCTGGGATTACAGGTGTGAACCACCGCGCCCCGGTGCCTAGCCAGATTAGCCATCTTCCTAAACTATGTTGTTTGTAAAATGTTGCAAATGACTAAAGGGCACCAGAGAAGACCCCTTGCCTCTTTACTGTTGATTTTCATTATAGATTAACTTCCTGCTTACCTTTCTCACACAAACATTTCATAGCTATCACATTGTCTTAAGATGGAATGCTAAATATACTCTTTTAAATTGGAAAGGAAATGCAAGCCAGCTGTAAAGAAAAGAAAACAAGCCTTAAGGAAAAGAAAAGAAACTGTAACTAATTAAATTGTTGTAACTCATAAACCAGGCTTATGTAGAAAATGTTACCATTCTACTAGACTCTGTTTTCTGCTTATAACCAAGAACTTAACTTTCAACTTCCGAACTCTCACCTCATTTCTCTGGAGTCTGTCTCCCAGATTGGCTATTCCCAGCTCTTCGCTTGAATAAACTCTTTAAGACTAGATTCTGATGCTTCCGATTATTTCAGTTTGGCATCAAAAATTATTCCCCACCCAAGACCCTGGCACTGACTTCTGCAGAACAGGACCTATTTGTTAGGTAAAAACTTTGGGCGGGGTGCATTGGCTCGCACTTGTAATCCCAACACTGAGAGATGCAGAGGCAAAAGGATAGCTTGAGCCCAGGAGTTTGAGTCCAGCCTGGACAACATAGCAAGACCCCATTCTCCACAGAAATGAAAAAAAGACTTTGGTGTGCATCTTGCAGAGTGAGTCAGTTGTATGCTGGTAATTGTTTAAGAAGTAACTCAGGCCGGGCGCGGTGGCTCACCCCTGTAATCCCAGCACTTTGGGAGGCTGAGGCCGGTGGATCACGAGGTCAGGAGAGCGAGACCATCCTGGCTAACATGGTGAAACCCTGTCTCTACTAAAAAATACAAAAAATTAGCTGGGTGTGGTGGCGGGTGCCTGTAGTCCCAGCTACTTGGGAGGCTGAGGCAGGAGAATGGCATGAACCTGGGAGGTGGAGCTTGCAGTGAGCCAAGATAGCGCCACTGCACTCCAGCCTGGGCGACAGTGCCAGACTCCACCCCCCACAAAACAAAACAAAACAAAACAAGGGCTCACTGTGTTGCCCAGCCTTGTCTCAAACTTCTTGACTCAAGCAGTCCTCCCACCTCGGCTTCCCAAAGTGCTGGGATTACAGGAATGAGCCTCCATGCCCCACCTGATTTATTTAATAATGAGCATATATTATTTGAGTAATTAGACACAGTTCTCTCTGTGTTGAGAACTGTGTCTAATTACTCAAATAATTCTGTCAACACAGAGTTGAGAGAACTTTCTTACCATACTCAGTAGAACATGGCAGAGATTCTCTAAATGCAAGGAGGCACTTCTAGGAAGTAATCAAGTCCTGGAATGTCACCTAAATCAGTCGGGTCTGTTTAGAGAGAGGGTTTTTGTTACAGAATATAACCTCCCAAAAACTCCTTTTTATTTTTTTTTTTCAATTCTGTTTTGGCTGAAGTATGTGGAAGCAAATCCATTCCAATCATAACTTTGGGCAAAAATGACTCCTATCCATATCGTAATAGGACCCTGGAGTATTGCCTGCTGATCCCAGCAAAATGTGGAAAGAGAGCATCTCTGATGCAACTTAAACTTAGATTGAAGAAGGGTTGGTCAGGCCAGGTACAGTAGCTCACATCTGTAATCTCAGCATTTTGGGAGGCCAAGGCGGGCAGATTACTTGAGCTCAGGAGTTCAAGACCAGCCTGGGCAATATAGCAAGAACCTGTCTCTAGGAAAAAAAAAAAAAGAAGAAGAAGAAGAAGAAAAAGTTTGGCCATTATGTTTATATTTGGAAAATAAATTTTATTTATTTCTTAAAACGGTCTTGTGAGGTAAGTACTATATATTCCATTTTATAGATGATGCAGCTAAGAACACCAAGAGATTAACTGGCCATCCTGAGTGTACAGTTTAATACATTTTGGAAAGTTTGCTGAGTTATGCATCATCACCATATCATCACCAGGTTTATTTATTTATTTTATTTTTTTGAGACGGAACCTTGCTGTGTCTCCCAGGCTGGAGTATAGCGGTGCAATCTCCACTCACTGCAGCCTCTGCCTCCCAGGTTCAAGTGATTCTCATGCCTCAGCCTCCCGAGTAGCTGGGACTACAGGTGCATGCCACCATGCCTGGCTAATTTTTTCTATTTTTATTACAGACGAAGTTTCACCATATTGGCCAGGCTGATCTCGAACTCCTGACCTCAAGTGATCTGCTCACCTCAGCCTCCCAAGTGCTGGGATTACACGCGTGAACCACCACACCCGGCCAGAATATTTTTATCACCCCAATAAGGTCTCTCATGCCCATTTACAATTAATCGCCATTTCCACCGCCAGCTCCAGGCAACCACGACTCTACTTTCTGTCTTTATAATTTGCTTTTCCTGGGTATGTCACATAAAAACAATCATGTAATATGTGGTCTTTTGCATCTGGCTCCTTTCACTGAGCATAACGTTTTCGAGGCCCAGGCACGTCGTAGCGTATATCAGTACATCATTTCTTTTTATAGCTCAGTAGTAACGATAGACCACATTTTGTTTACACAGTAAACATTTTGAGTTGCTTCCACATATGGGCTATTATGAATAATGTTGCTATGAACATTCACACACAAAGCTTTGTATGGAGGTATGTTTTTACTTCTCTTGGGTAAATACCTAAGAGTGGGATCGCTGGTGGGCAGCAAGATTCTAGAGCCTGGTAGAGTGTTGTATACAACGCTGTGTTGAATAACGGGGCTTTGTATTCATCCGTGATTATTCTGACGTCCAGGGATGTGGTTATGATTCTTGTTCCCTCTGGAAATTCTATTTCTATTAAATCAGGGTTTCTCAACCTCAGTACCATTGCTATTTTAAGCTAGATAATTCCTTGTTGTGGGGGGATGCCCTGGACGTTGAGGAACCTCCCTGACCTCAGCCCACTAGATGCCAGTAGCACTCCCACCCGCTGCCTAGTTGTGACAACCAAAACTGTCTTAAGGCCGGGCGCTGTGGCTCACGCCGGCAATCCCAGCACTTTGGGAGGCTGAGGCGGGCGGATCACCTGAGGTCAAGAGTTCAAGACCAGCCTGGCCAACATAGTGAAACTCCACCTCTACTAAAAATACAAAAATTAGTTGGGTGTGGTGGCGGGCACCTATAGTCCCAGCTACTCGGGAGGCTGAGGCAGGAGAATCACTTGAACCCGGGAGGCAGAGGTTGCAGTGAGCCAAGATCGTGCCATTGCACTCCAGCCTGGGCAACAGAACAAGACTCCGTCTCCAAAAACAATTTAAAAAAAAAAATGTCTTCAGACATTGTCAAATGTCCCCTCGGGAGCAAAATCACCCCTGGATGAGAATCAACAGAGTTTGAATTCACTCGGTAAGTGGAAGTGCTGCCAATCCTGCTTCTGACCTCAGGGTACTTGGTGGTGTAGCACATGGTTTGGCCTGTCTTCCACACTCAGAGTAGGTGTGCTGGGTCCTGTCTTGGAGCGCGTGGTGTTGACATCCTACATGTTACTTTATTTAATTTGTTCTAAATCAGTCGTTCTCTTGTGGTTCGGTGTGTATGTGTTTGTTCTCAAATTGGGCCAAGAGAAGTGGGGGACTGCAGATGGTACAAACTGTAGTCTCTGTCTATTTAATTCAAATCAGCCCATCCTGGTCGTATTTATTTTCAAAAGTATGAGTTTAAGACAACATGTAATAGGTATTTGGAGTGTTTATACAGCTGTGCTTACAAAAGCTCAAAGCAAAATAGAGTGGATATTTGTTGTTTTTGAGCTGCCAGGTATATATATTTTTCTCTTCCAAACAGCACCCTGCTTGCATTTTGAAGAACTGCTTCTCCCTGGCTGTGGGAAATTCACAGGGCAGAGAGTCTAAGTATGCAGCCCTCACACTGTGGAAGCCAAAAGAGGTTTCTAGAGGCTTCTCCTAGTAGATCCTTTCTCTCCAGGCCCAGGGGGATGGGCATGTGTTCCAATTATTGATGCTGTGTAACAAACAACACCAAACTCAGAGGCTTAAAATGATCATTGTTAATTTCTTATGGTTCTAGGGTTGGCCATTTGGACAAATCTGCTGATCTTGCCTGGGCTCATCCACATGGCTACATTCAACCGGAAGTTTGGCTGAGCTAGAAGATCCAAGACAGCCTCCCTCAGTATCTGGCAGTGGGTGCTGACTGTCCCCTGAGGAGCCTCAGTTTTCCTCCATATGACCGCTTGTCCCCCAGGAGGCCAGGCAGAAGCTGCAAAGTTTCTCAAAACCTGAGCTCTGAAGCTCACACAGCATCAAGTCTGCCACGTTCTGTTGGTCAATGTGAGCCATGAGGCCAGTTTCAATTCAAGCGAGCAGAAGAATAGAGTCCACCTCTTGAAGGGAGGAACAGCAACACCACATTGCAAAGAGGGGTGGGTAAAGGGCCATTATTTATTTACTTTTCTTTTTGAGCAGGGTCTCACTCTGTCTCCCAGACTGCAGTGCAGTGACGCAATCATAAGCTCACTGCAGCCTCAACCTCCCAGGCTCAAGTGATCCTCCCACCCCGGCCTCCCAGGTATCCAGCACTAAAAGGTGCACACCACCACACTTGGCCAACTTTTGCATTTTTTGTAGAAACGGGTTACACCATGTTGTCCAGGCTGGTCTGGAACTCCTGGGCTCAAGCAATCCTCCTGATTCGGCCTCCCAAAGTGCTGAGATTACAGGCGTGAGCCACTGCAGAGAGCCATTATTATAATGATCTAGCACATCATGTGACCCAGGCCACTCCAATTAGACACTGTCTCTTGGGATTCCAGATACATATGTGTGTGTAAGAGTGTTCATGTGTATATTTATACATATACATATATGTATAAATGTTTGGTTTGAGTTGGCCAGAGTTGATTTCTGTGTCACTTGCAACCAAAATATCCTAACTGATATATGTATCAGGGCTATTGAGTGGAAGGCCTTTCTCAGGTTTTGGCATATCAGGGTGTACATTTACTTCTTCTCATTGGTGATAAGGGAACAACACCAAGTCCCTGAGACCTGTCTTGTCCCCATTCCCAACTCCCGTGGTGGCTCCTTTTGGCCATGTCTGGACAATGTAATCCCAACTCCTTGACCATACTTGTTGGGACCAGAGTTGAAACTAACCCTACTGACCAGTGGTGAATGCCTGTAATCCCAGAACTTTGGGAGGCTGAAGTGGTCAGATCACCAGAGGTCAGGAGTTCGAGACCAGCCTGGCCAACATGGTGAAACCCTGCTTCTACTAAAAATACAAAAAATTATCCAGGCGTGGTGGTGCACTCCTGTAACCCCAGCTACTAGGGAGGCTGAGGCAGGAGAATTGCTTGAACCTAGAAGGCGGAAGTTGCAGTGAGCTGATATCATGCCACTGCACTCCAGCCTGGATGACAGAGCGAGACTCTGTCTCAAAAAAAGAAAGAAACTAATCCTACTAAGCCCAATCAGATTATTTCTGCCAGGATTTAAAATCAGAACATGAGAATCTGTCAGACTATACTATCCCTTGAATGAGGCCACATAAACTCAAAGACTGAGGATGGTCACCTTCCACCCTATGCAGAGAAAAATAGAGATGGTTGATGTGCAGAAAGAAGGAGCAGAGATACTGAGAGAATAGAGATGAGAGATGGTGTGGCATCTAAGAACCTGGCCGGGCGCAGTGGCTCACCTCTGTAATCCCAGCACTTTGGGAGGCTAAGGCGGGCAGATCATTTGAGGTCAGGAGTTTGAGACCAGCCTGGTCAACATGGTAAAAACTCATCTCTACTAAAAATACAAAAAATTAGCCGAGTGTGGTGGTACACGCCTGTAATCCCAGCTACTCGGGAGGCTGAGGCGGGAGAATCACTTGAACCTCGGGGGCAGAGGTTGCAGTGAGCCGAGATGGCATCAGTGCACTCCAGCCTGGGTGACAGAGCAAGGCTCTGTCTCAAAATAATAATAATAATAAAATAAAATAAAAATAAAAAGGGAAACCTGAGAGATGTTTACTCCTGAGAGCTTTCTGTTCCCTAGTTCTCGTCTCCTGGCCACAGCAATTGGTTCAGGAATCAGCAAATGACCGCATTCAGGTCAACAAGAGAGAGAGAATCCTAGGACTAACATAAGAGATATCAGAAAACATATTATTTCTTCTCCTGGCTAGTCTGGTAGAAGTAGGCGGATCACCTGAGGTCAGGAGTTCGAGACCAGCCTGGCCAACATGGTGAAACCCTGTCTCTACTAAAAATACAAAAACTTAGCTGGATATGGTGGTGCGTGCCTGTAGTCCCAGCTACTCGGGAGGCTGAGACACCAGAATCTCTTGAACCCAGGAGGCGGAGGTTGAAGTGAGCCAAGATTGCATCACTGCACTCCAGCCTGGGTGACAGAGTGAAACTCCATCTCAAAAAAAAAAAAAAAAAGAAAGTAAAATCTGGAGCAGCCATAAGACCACTGGGTGGACTGTGAAGATGACGCGAATACTATGGAAGTTAGAATGGAGAGGCCAGAGCTGAGCTTGGTGGCTCACACCTGTAATCCCATCATCTGGGGAGGCTGAGGTGGGTGGATCACGTGAGGCCAGGAGTTCAAGACCAGCCTGGCCAACATATCAAAACCCCATCTCTATTAAAATTACAAAAAATTAGCTTGACATGGTAGTCCCAGCTACTTGGGAGGGCTGAGGCATGAGAATCACTTGAGACCAGGAGGCAGAGGTTGCAGTGAACCGTGATCATGCCACTGCACTCCAGCCTGGGTGACAGACTGAGACCCTGTCTCAAAAAAAAAAAAAAGAAAAAAAAAAAGAAAAAGGAAACAAAAGAAAAAATAACATATAAAGCTCAGAACTCATTTTTTTTGTACCCCTGGCCATTGATAGACACAACTTTCGGCCGGGTGAGGTGGCTCACGCCTATAATCTCACCACTTTGGGAGGCCGAGGCAGGTGGATCACAAAGTCAGGAGATCGAGTCCATCCTGGCCAACTTAGTGAAACCTCATCTCTAGTAAAAATACAAAGATTAGCCAGGAGTGGTGGCAGGCGTGTAATCCCAGCTACTCAGGAGGCTGAGGCAGGAGAACTGCTTGAATCTGGGAGGCAGAGGTTGCAGTGAGCCGAGATCACACCCCTGTACTCCAGCCTGGCGACAGAGTGAGACTCCATCTCAAAAAAAAAAAAAAAGATAGATGCAACCCTCCTCTGCACAATGTTGATCCAGAGGCTCAACCTGCAGGATTCAAAAGTGATTTTCGACCTCCAAATGTGACCTGAGGAACACCTCAGCTTGTGGGAGTTGATCAGATAACTCACTTTATTCTCCTGCTATTGGTAACTTAAAAAAAAGCAATGAGAGCTCCATCTTATAGATAAGACAAATTGAGGCTTATGGTGGTGATTTATCAGCTACAGTGACAAGATAAGAACTAGCAAAGGCAGTGGCTCACACCTGTAATCCCAGCACTTTGGGAGGGTGAGGCAGGAGGATCACTCGAGGCCAGGAGTTTGAGACCAGCCTGGGCAATATGGTGAGACCCTTGTCTCTACAAAAAATAAAAATACCAGCCAGGAATGGTGGTGCATGCCTGTAGTTCCAGTTTCTTGGGAGACTGAGGTGGGAGGATCAGCTAAACCCAGGAGTTCGAGGCTGCAGTGAGCTATAATCGCACCACTGCACTCCAGCCTGGGCGACAGAGCAAGACTCTGTCTCAAAAAAAAAAAAAGAAAATTAAAATTTTTAATTATAAGAAAGAAAAAACAAATAACTAGCAAGGGCACTCACATTTGATGCTCTGCTGAGCTCTTAAATCGCGTTTGTAAATCATGTATTATTTACCTACCTAGACACCTAAAAACAGAAATGGGGGCTCCTCAGAAGCCAAGAGGAGCAGCCCAAAACAGAGGAAAAAAGGCCAGAAGCATTTTTAAATTTTACATCTAGTTTAAATGATCAGGACTTGGATTATAGTGATACAGTGCAGGGACCTCATTAGTGACTGACTTCTAAAGCAGTACTAAAATTGTCCAAAAATGAAGAGTGTTCCCTCCACAGTTCCACGCATAGAATCAAATACCATGAGTAAGTATGCAAATTAGCAGGTGCCCACAGGCCCAGGGTCTAAAGAAAATAAATCAAGCAGCTATCCTAAGATAACTTCCAATAAACTTTGCTTTTCCCTTTATTAGCATTCAGTTCAGTTGAGTTCAACAAGCACTTTTTGAATGCTTGCTACATGACGTGCAACGGGCATTGCATTTCCATTTGCATGATGGTCAGCTGTCACCTCATTTTCCCCTTTAAGCGCTTCCAAATAAAATACTGTATTCATTTCCTAAGGCTGCCATAACAAAGTAGCACAAGCTGGGTAGCTGAAATAATGGAATTTTATTCTCTCACAGTTCTGGAGGCTGGAAGTCCCAAATCAAGGTGTCAGCAGGGGAGGCTTCCTCTGAAGGCTCTAAGGGTGGATTGCTACTTGGCTTTTCCAGCTTCTGGTGGTGCTAGCTGTTCCTTAACTTGTGTCTGCATCACTTCAGTCTCTTCTTATGTCTTCACATGATCATCATCTGTGTGTGTCTCTCCACTCCTTATAAGATACTGGGCTGGGCATGGTGGCTCATATCTGTAATCCCAGCAATTTGGGAGACCAAGGCAGGAGGACCACTTGAGGCCAGGAGTTCAAAACCAGTCTGGGCAACATATTGAGACCCTGTCTCTACAAAGGGAAAAAAAATAGCCAGGCATGGTGGTGCATGACTGTAGTCCCAGCTGCTTAGGAGGCTGAGGCAGGAGGATTGCTTGAGCATGGGAGTTTGAGGCTACACTGAGCCATGATTGTGCCCCTGCCCTCCAGCCTGGGTAAAAGAGTGAGACCCTGTCATAATCTCACCTTGAGATCCTTAAGTAGTTTCATTTACCAAGAGCCTACTTCCAAATAAGGCCATATTTCGGAGTTCCAGGTGGACACTATTTAATCCACTACAAATACTGTGTCACAAAATGTGAGTGAGCAATGTTAATGTCACTGAAGTTTTTGAAAGGAAGGAAGAGAAGGTTGAGGTTACTCAACCCACCATAGACACCTTGAAATCCCTGTTGCAGGTTGGGTTGCTCGGAAGCTGGCTCTGAGATGGAGATTAGCATGCAGGATGTTTATTAGGGAGTACTCTGGAATCCCAGTCCTTGCGAAGGTTGAGGAAGGAAGCAGGACTTACAGGGGGAAGTTGAGCTGTGATGCAGCTGCACCAAAGGCTTTAGACGACCCCTCAAAAAGCTCTGGAAGGCTGGGCATGGTGGCCCACGCCTGTAATCCCAGCACTTTGGGAGGCTGAGGCGGGTGGATCACTTGAGTCCAGGAGTTCAACACCAGCCTGGACAACATGGAAAGACCCACATCTTTACAAAAAAAAAGTACAAAAATTAGCTGGACTGGGTGGCGCACGCCTGTAGTCCTAGCTACTCAGGGGGCTGACGCAGGGGGATTACTTGAACCTGAGAGATTTATGTCCCCCATTGATTACTGGTTGTGGGCCTCCCAGGAAGGGGGTGTGAACTTGAGTGAAGCCACTCTCTTTAGCAAAGGCAGTCCCCAGAGGAGGCTACCAGCCTGCAACACTCCCAGCATCTGGGAGAATAATCCTGCATCCTTGAAGGGGGATCTGGGTAGGGCACCATGGTGTCTTCAGCATCTCTTTAGTCATTCCTTCTGTTCTTAGTCATTTCTCTCCCACAGTTGTCAGGAGAGTTCCCTTTTGCTCTTGTCTCTTCACAGTGCTGAGGGACCCTCACATTCCTTGCTCCCATTGAAGCTTTTTTCTCCAAACTTACAAATGCAAACCTATCTACAAAGAAAATGCCTGCACACCACCTCTGAGGTCACCTTCAAGGACATCTACTTAGAAGATATCAAAGGGAGTATTTATTTATTTATTTATTTATTTATTTATTTATTTTGAGACAGAGTCTCGCTCTCTCGCTCAGGCTGGAGTGCAGCAGTGCAATCTTGGCTCACTGCAACCTCCACCTCCCAAGTTCAAGTGATTCCAAAGGGAGTAATTAATAGCAACCAAGGTGTTTGTTAATGCTGCTTGTTGCATAATGGAATGAGTGCTGGATTTTGAGTAAGAAGCCGAAAATTCAAGTGCTAGTGCTACCTCGAGCAAATCACTAGTCTCTAAGAATGGGGACAAGAACTTTATCACTGATTATGGAGCACCTAGGATAGTTCCTTGCACAAAGCAGGCTTTAAATAAAGATTCCCCTGGCTGGGCACAGTGGCTCACATCTGTAATCCTAGCACTTTGGGAGGCCAAGGCGGGTGGATCACTTGAGCTCAAGAGTTCGAGACCAGCCTGGCCAACATGGCAAAACCCTGTCTCTACTAAAATTACAACAATTAGCCAGCATGGTGGCACGTGCCTGTAGTTCCAGCTACTTGGGAAGCTGAGGCATGAGAATCAATTCAGCCCAGAAGGTAGAGGTTGCAGTGAGCCGAGTTCACACCACTGCACTCCAGCCTGGGCGACAGGGCAAGACTCCGTCTAAAAAATAATAAATAAATAAATATTCCCTGAGCGCATGAAGGAAGGAACAAGCTTTGCCTAAGCTTTGATTCCCTTGGAATAATACCGAATTGGTAAGGGTAGGCCAGGTCGTGATTCCCAAAGTGTTATACTGGCACTAGCAGCAGCAGCAGCACCCAGGAACTTGCTAGAAATGTAATTTATTGGACTCCACCCCAAACCTGCTGAATCAGGAACTGTAGAGAAGGGGTTCAGCATTCTCTGTGCTATAGGCTGAAGGTCCTCTTCCCCTCAATCCATATGTTGAAACCTAATCCCCCATGTGATGGTATTTGGAGGTGGGGTCTCTGGAGGTGACTAGGTCAGAGGATGGAGCTCTCATGAAGAGGCTTTTCTTTCTTTCTTTCTTTTTTTGAGACAAAGTCTACCTCTGTCGCCCCAGGCTGGAGTGCAGTGGCATAGTCTTGGCTCCCTGCAGCCTCCGCCTACCTGGTTCAAGCGATTCTCCCTCCTCAGCCTTCCAAGTAGCTGGAACTACAGGCGCCCACCACCATGCCCGGCTCATTTTTTTTTTTTTTTTTTTTTTTTTGTATTTTTAGTAGAGACGGGGTTTCACCATGTTGACCACGCTGGTCTGCAACTCTTGACCTCAAGTGATCCACCCATCTCAGCCTACCAAAGTGCTGGGATTACAGGTGTGAGCCACTGTGCCCAGCCTAGGATTAGTGCCCTTAGAAAAGAGACTCCCTGGCCGGGTGCAGTGGCTCACGCCTGTAATCCCAGCACTTTGGGAGGCCCAGGCAGGAGGATCAATTGAGGTCAGGAGCTCCAAACCAGGCTGGCCAACTTGGTGAAACCCCGTCTCTACTAAAAATACAAAAATTAGCCAGGGGCGGGGGTGGGGAGGGGTGGCAAGAGCCTGTAATCCCAGCTACTTGGGAGGCTGAGGCAGAAGAATCACTTGAATCTGGGACGTGGAGGTTGCAGTGAGCCAAGATCGCACCATTGCACTCCACCCTGGGGACGCCTGGGGACAAGAGTGAGACTTAATCAAAAAAAAAAAAAAAAGAAAAGAAAAAGAAGAGAGAGGAGCGGAGGGGAGCAGAGGGGAGGGGAGGGGAGGGGAGCAAACCCCACAGAGCTCCCTTGCCCCTTCCACCGTCTGAGGATGCAGTGAGAAGATGGCTGTCTATGAACCAGGAAGTCTTGTTCACTGCCTGTAGAATGCCATCTTCCTAAGAGAAGGGACCTTATATGTCTCCTTTATCCCTGGAACCTAATCCCCTAGAACAATGCCCGAAGCATACATCTGCACCCTATAAATGTACGTTGAATGAAGGGCTCGGGGCTCTGCTTCTCTTTTGAGGTATTGACATTGTGCTCTGTGGGAGGAAAATACCTTCTTTATAAACTAAAGATAACAATTTCTGCAGCAGCCACATTTTCACGTGAAATCAATAGATCCAGAAATGAAGTGCATCTGGCAGCCATGTGGCGAGGAAGTGCCATTTTTAACAAAGGACTTACAGGGTCACTGTTTCAGCTGATATGCTTTGCAACCTCGCTGCAGATGCCTAGCAAAATATTGTACAAATGGCCAAATTATTTTTGCACATTACTACGTTGGAACTATGCACAATGTCCTCGTAGTCATGTGTAGATGTGCTTTCAGGAAGAAAATAACATTTATTGTAAGTTTTTAGAATTTCTAATTTCAGAAGAATCATGAGCTCATTGCAGAAAATTTGGAAAATAGAGACAAGCACAAAAGGAAACACCAATCTTGCAAACAGTGAAATATTTTGATGCATGTACTTTCCAGTCTATTTCTATGAATGCCTTAAAAATGAATTTGTATCATATAAAATGTTTCAGAGTAGAATTTTTCACTTAGTGGCATATCATGGATATTATTATTTGTTTAATATTATTCTATAAAGTGTTTATATATTATAATCTAGTTAAATACTTTTAAATTATATAAAAATATCATGGTAAAAAATATTACATAACAGAAGAGCAGGAAGGAAAAAGAAACTTCATAACACTTCTATCACTAAAGGTTTCTTGCATTGTACATCTTTCCAGAATATTCTAGGCTTTTATATACACAAAGGGAATCACACAATACTATTGTTCAACTTATTATTTAATGTAACAACACATCGTAAATATCTTTCTATGGCTGTATGGTGTTCTGTTATGTAAGTATGCAATATATTTTATTATTATTATCATTATTTTTTATAAATAGAGACAGGCTCTTGCTTTGTTGCCAATCTGGACCTGAACTGAGCTCAAGTGATCCTCCTGCCTCAGCCTTCCAAACTGCTGGAATTACAGGATATGAACCACCATGCCTGGAAACTTGATGAAAAATTCATATTTCTTAATTCTTTGATATTACATACAGTGATGAAATGTTTGCGCTCTCACTCTATCTCTATATATACACACATATATTAAACATATATATATATAACTTGTAAAATGCTTACAACAGTGCCCACATATAGTAACGTGCTGTGTGTGTGTGTGTGTGTTTCTTCATATATATTTGTAGGTAATAATATATATGGAGATGATCAATTGGGCAATATTGGCTGGGCGTGGTGGCTTGCACCTGTAATCCCAGCACTTTGGGAGACCGAGGCAGGCAAATCAGTTGAGGTCAGGAGTTCAAGACCAGCCTGGCCAACATGGTGAAACTCCATCTCTACTAAAAATACAAAAATTAGCCAGGCCTGGTGGTGGCACTACACACCTGTAGTGCCAGCTACTCGGGAGGCTGAGGCAGGAGAATTGCTTGAACCTGGGAGATGGAGGTTGCAGTGAGCCGAGATCACACCACTGCACTCCAGCCTCGGTAACAGAGTGAGACTCCATCTCAAAAAAAAAAAAAAAAAAAACTGGCACTATCTACCAAAATTTAAATTGCATATCTCCTTTGACTTAATTATGAATACTTTGCAAATCTATAGATTTTTAGGTACAAAATTAATAAGTTGATAAAATGCAAATTTCATAATATATTTTTAATTTTGTTAGATACTGCCAAATTGCCCTCCCAAAGCAGGTGCCAGCTTTCACTTTCACCAAGAGTATGACAGTGCCTATTTCTCTACTGTTTTGTCAACACTGGGTAGTATAAATTTTTTTCAATATTCATTAATCTAAAAGGTGAAAAATTATATTCTATGGTATCTCCCTAATTTTTTTTGAGCCACTGCCCCTAGTCTTCATCTCTCTAATTGTTAGTGAGCTTGATTATGTTTTTATTTTATTTTATTTTTTATTTTTGGAGATGGAGTCTCACTCTGTCACCCAGGCTGCAGTGCAATGGCATGTTCTCGGCTCACTGCAAGCTCCGCCTCCTGGGTTCAAGCGATTCTCCTGCCTTAGCCTCCTGAGTAGCTGGGATTACAGGCGCCTGCCACCACACCAGTTAATTTTTGTATTTTTAGTAGAGAAGGGATTTCACCATGTTGATCAGGCTGGTTTCGAACTCCTGACCTCAAGTGATCCTCCTGCCTTGGCCTCCCAAAGTGCTGGGATTACAGGCATGAGCCACCGCATCCGGCCTCCAAATTCTACTTCTGATGGTGAGAACTTAACCTATTCTCCTTAAATTGGGTCTATGTTAACAAAGTGAGCAACAAACAAGTAATGAATTTGTCTATGAGTTCAACTTGTATAATAAAAACGTTGAAAGGGAGCAGAGATAACAGGTGAAAGCAAGAGACTGTGTCACCCAAAATACTATCCTGAATGCCCAGCTGCCTAGAATTTTATCAGCACACCATTTCGTGTTGTCTAACCTAACATCAGACACTATCCTTCACTATGGCACTTGCGGCCTTGAGCAGCTCCCTTAAATTTCTGTGCCTTGTTTTTCTTTCATGAACTGTGCAGGAGAAGAGGTATATTATTTCACAAGGGGGCTGTGCAAAGCAGTCTGTGCACATCAGGCCCTGCAGAAAGGCTCAGAGCCATCTGCCCTCCTGATTAACATGAAGTCACTGAATGTTAAGTCGCAGACTCCAGCTCTGCCAACACTCAAGACAATCTCAAGACCTTAATAATCATCGTGCCTAGCACAGAATAGAAATGCGTGACTTGACTGGCTATGCAGTTTCCTACTGATAGCAGTAAAAATAAGAATGAATTCTCCTCCTTCCCAACAAAAAAGCAACATATGAGATCAGGTTCCAGAGAGAAAACTGCCTATTAACTCCAGTAAACATTCTACTCCATTGTTCAGGGACTGTTTAACCAGTTTAAGAATTTCCTAAACCAGTAGTTCTCAAACGTGATTGCAAACTAGAATCACCTAGGGAAGTTTTTAAAAATGTAGATGCCGGCTGGGTGTGGTGGCTCCTGCCTATGATCCCAGCACTTTGGGAGGTCGAGGCGGGTGTATCGCCTAAGCTCAGGAGTTCGAGACTAGCCTGACCAACATGGTGAAACCCCATCTCTACTAAAAACACAAAAATTGGCCGGACATGGTGGTGCACACCTGTGATCCTAGCTACTTAAGAGGTTGAGGCATGAGAATCGCTTGAACCTGGGAGGCAGAGGTTGCAGTGAGCCAAGATCATGCCATTGCACTCCAGCCTGGGCAACGAGAGCAAATCTCCGTCTCAAACAGACAAACAAACAAAAAAATACATACATGCCAGCTGGGTGCGGTGGCTCCCACCTATGATCCCAGCACTTTGGGAGGCCGAGGGGGGAGTATAGCCTAAGCTCAGGAGTTTGAGACCAGCCAGGGCAACATGGCGAAACCCCATCTCTACCAAAAATACAACACAGGTGTGCACCTGTGGTCCCAGCTACTAGGGAGGCTGAGGTGGGAGGATCACTTGAGGCTGGAAGGGAGAGGTTGCAGCGAGCCAAGATCATTGCCACTGCACTCCAACCTGGGTGACAGACTGAGACCATGTCTCAAAAAAAAAAAAAATTGTAAATGCCTAAGCCGCACTCACAGGATTCTACTTTAAGTGGTTTGAATGGGGTCTAGTAATCTGTATTTTTTAAAACTCTCTAGGTAGTTCTAATGTGAAAACTTTAATGTGCATTCAGATCCTTTGGAGGAATTTTAATGCGAGGCTCTGGTTCCCACCCAGAGAGGCGAATTTGGTGGGTTTGGGGTAGGAGCCCTGGAATACGCATTTTAAACGACCAGTCCAAATAATTCTCACGCCCTCTTCTGCTGTTACTTTAAGGTTTTGTTTTTTGTTTTTTTAACGTACCGAGTCATAGTTGCAACAGAGAGGAAAAGGAGTTGACATTTGAATCCATTAGTTTTGCAGACATGCCGAAACACATTGAGGGAGCTAGGTGAAGCTATTGACTATGAAGAGGATGGGACGATCGCACTTATCCGTGCTCTCAACCTAGCAGGACACACACACAAATGGACACACACACGCTTCTACATGAATGGCTACATTCACCCAGTATGTTTGTACTGATGATTGTTAAAATGCAGGAATACTTCCATACCAACTAATAAATAGCTGCTACTTTTTTTTTTTTTTTTTTTTGAGACAGAGTTTTGCTCTTGTTGCCCAGGCTGGAGTGCAATGGCGCGATCTCAGCTCACCACAACCTCCTTCTCCCGGGTTCAAGTGATTATCCTGCCTCAGCCTCCTGAGTAGCTGAGATTACAGACATGCGCCACCACGCCCAGCTAATTTTGTATTTTTAGTAGAGACGGGGTTTCTCCATGTTGGTCAGGCTGGATTCAAACTCCCGACCTCTGATCTGGCCGCCTCGGCCTCCCAAAGTGCTGGGATTACAGGCATGAGCCACTGCACCTGGCCAATAGCTGCTACTTTCAAGACCTTATTCCTCCCTCTCCACTTCCATGCCAGGACTACTCAGTTCCCCCGTGGAAGGACTCTCCCCACAAACCAGGCACAAGAGTATCTCAATCTTCTAAGTTCTCATGGGTCTGGTCAATGAGCCATACTGTTGTTAAATATTTTAAATAGCCCTTGAAGCTGGGCGCGGTGGCTCATGCCTGTAATCCCAGTGCTTTGGGAGGGTGAAGCAGGCGGGTCACTTGAGGCCAGGAGCTCGAGACCAGCCTGGCCAACAAGGAGAAACCCAGTCTCTACTAAAAATACAAAAATTAGCTGGGTGTGGTGGCTTGCGCCTATAGTTCCAGCTATTTGGGAGGCTGAGGTTGCAGTGACCCAAGATCACTGCATTCCAGCCTGGGTGACAGAGCGAGACTCCATCTCCAAATAAATAAATAAATAAATACCCCTTGGCCGGGTGTGGTGGCTCATGCCTGCAATTCTAGTACTTAGGGAGGCTGAGGTGGGAGGATAGCTTGATCCCAGGATTTGAAGACCAGCCTGGGCAACACAGTGAGACCCTGTCTCTACAAAAAATATCGTTTTTAATTTGCTGGGAGTGGTGGCACACACCTGTAGTCCCAGCTACTCAGGAGGCTGAGGCAGGAGGATCTCTTGAACCCAGGAGTTGGAGGCTTCAGTGAGTCGTGATCGTGCCACTGCACTCCAGCCTGGGTGACAAGAGTGAGATTTCATCTCAAAAAAAAAAAAAAGAAAGAAAGAAAACATATCCCACCCACTGCTCTCTGTAACAAATTTTTCACGCTGGATGTTTGCACACAGCAGTATGAAAATATAGAGAAGAGAATGATTAACTCTACCTGGAGGGGTCAAAGAAGGATTTGAAAAGTAAGTAGCCTTAAAGTAAACCCCCAAAAGATAAGCGGCTCTGACTAGGCAGGGAAAATAAAGGCATTTTAGACATGGAGAATGAGCAAAGACAGAGGGGGGTAAACAGTGGGGACGAGGTAGTGGGTAGTATGATGTCATTACAGTGTGGGACAAGAAAAAGGTCTAAAAGGTGGATTGCAGCCAGGTCTGCAAGAAAATTGAATGTCACATTATATTTAGCCAGTATTACACTGTTTCTCAACGCATGGTCCAAGAATGACCTAACAAAGAATTACCTGATGCTGGCTTAAAAGGCACATTCCAGGCTGGGCCTGGTGGCTCACATCTGTAACTCCAGCACTTTGGGAGGCCATGGTGGGAGAATCACTTGAGCCCAGAAGTTTGAGACCACTCTGGGCAACATAGTGTGACCTCATCTCTACTAAAAATAAAAAATTAGCCAGGAGTGGTGGTGCCTGCCTGTGATTCCAGCTACTCAGGAGGCTGAGGCAGGAGGATTGCTTGAGCCCAGGAGTTCAAGGTTACATTAAGCCACGATTGCGCCACAGCACTCCAGCCTGGACTGCAGATCTCTCCATCTGACAGTAAATGAGGAAAGCCCATCTCTGCAGTGGGACCCAGAAATCTGTATTTTTGTTTTTTGTTTTTTTTTTTTTTTGAGGCAAGGTCTCACTCTCTTGCTCAGGCTGGAGTACAGTGGCAAGATCATTGCTCACTGCAGCCTCAACCTCCCAGGCTCAAGAAATCCTCCCAACTCAGCCTTCCAAGGAGCTGGGATTACAGGCGCGCCCCACAATGCCTGGCTAATTTTTGTATTTTTTGTAGAGACAGGATCTCATTGTGTTGCCCAGGCTAGTCTCAAATTCCTAGGCTGAAGTGACCTACCCACCTTGAGTGCTGGGATTACAGGCATGAGCCACCGTGCCTGGCACAAAAATGTTTTGCTTTTGAAAGCAGAAAAAAACACAAATAAACAGAAGAAGAATGAATCGAGTCTGGATTACAACGCAGTCATAAAATATTATTTAAAAAAATTTTTTTTGATATCGAGTCTTGCTCTGTTGCCCAGGCTAGAGTGCAGTGGTGCAATCTTGGCTCACTGAAGCCTCTGCCTTCTGAGTTCAAGGGATTCTCCTGCCTCAGCCTCCTGAGTAGCTGGGATTACAGGCACCCACCACCACACCTGGCTAATTTTTGTATTTTTAGTAGTGACGGGGTTTCACCATATTGGCTAGGCTGGTCTCAAACTCCTGGTCTCAAGTGATCTGCCCGCCTCAATCTCCCAAAGTGCTGGGATTATAGGGATGAGCCACCCCACCTGGCTTATTTTTTTTAATTTTTATTTAAAACAATAGGGACAGGGTCTCACTATGCTGCCCAGGCTGGTCTTGAACTCCTGGAGTCAAGTGATCCTCCTGCCTTGGCCTCTCAAAGTGCTGGGATTACAGGCGTGAGTCACCTCGTCTGGCCAAAATATAATTTTTAGTATCTTTTACAGAAGATGGGTTCATACAGGCAACAAAAGTGCTTCAGGCCCACAAAAGTCATAATGTGGCCTTGAGTCCACCCAAAGAGAGACGAATCAAAGCGTAGCTCAAAGAACTATTGAGTTTCGCAGGTTTTTTTCGCATTTTCTATGTGTGAATTCCCTTTGGCAACCCTGTGAAGCTGAAGGACTCTTCTCAGAATAATGGGTTTTTTTGTGTTTTTTTGTTTTTGTTTTTGTTTTTGTTTTTTTGAGACGGAGTCTCACTCTGCCACCCAGGCTGGAGTGCAGTGGTGCGATCTCAGCTCACTGCAACCTCCGTGATATGGTTTGGCTGTGTCCCCAGCCAAATCTCAACTTGAATTATATCTCCCAGAATTTCCACGTGTTGTGGGAGAGACCCAGGAGGAGGTAATTGAATCGTGGGGGCTGGTCTTTCCCCTGCTATTCTCGTGATAGTGACTGAGTCTCACGAGATCCCATGAGTTTATCAGGGGTTTCCGCCTTTGCTTCTTCCTCATTTTTCACTTGTCACTGCCATGTAAGAAGTACCTTTTGCCTCCCGCCATGATTCTGAGGCCTCCCCAGCCATGGGGAACTGTAAGTCCAATTAAACCTCTTTTTCTTCCCAGTTTCGGGTATGTCTTTATCAGCAGCATGAAAACAGACTAATACACTCCACCTCCGGGTTCAATCAAGTCTGCTGCCTCAGCCTCCGAGTAGCTGGGATTACAGGTACACGCCATGACGCCCAGCTAATTTTTTGTATTTTTTTTAGAGATGGGGTTTCACCCTGTTGGCCAGGATGTTCTTAAACTCTTGATCTCAGATGATCAGCCCACCTCGCCCTCCCAAAGTGCTAGGATTACAGGCATGTGCCACCGCACCCGCTCCTGGTCAGAATAACAGCTTTAAATGCCAAAAAGAAAACACACAGGGTTACAAAGGAACCAATTATATTGAAATACAAGTTATCAAAATACTTTACAAAACCAACTTGGGATATAGCAACATGGTTTTTATATTGCTATAAACAATTGCTATAAACACATTTTATAGCAATATGTGTCTCTATTAACAAACTAAATAATAAGATCTAGCAGCAAGTCTAAAAACTGCCATGATTTTAAAGTAGCTATGAGCATTAATTTTGAGACATCAGCAGCAGCTGTACATGTAGTGTACAAATATCTGTGACTTCTACTGGTGACAAAATCACAGGCACTGCCAGGAGTTCCAGACCAGCCCTGGCAACATAGTGAGACCCCTGACTCTACAAAAAGTTAAAACATTAGTTGTGTGTGGTAGTGTGTGCTTGTGATCCGAGCTACTTGGGAGGCTGAGGTGGGAGGATCACTTGAGCCCGGCGGGTGGAGGCTGCAGTGACCTGTGATCACACCACTGCGCTTCAGCCTGGGCAACAGAGAAAGACCCTGTGTCAAAAAAAAAAAAAATCACAGGCATGGTTTGTTGTCTACATTCACAATGGAAGGAGAAATGCTGTCTTTCAGCTAGAATTTGTGAAAATAGAGAAGTGATTTTCCCACGTTTTTGGATGTCTGAATTTTTTTTATTTTTTTTATTTTTTTGAGATGGAGTCTCGCTCTGTCACCCAGGCTAGAGTGCAGTGGCGCAATCTTGGCTCACTGCAAACTCCAGATGGTCTCGATCTCCTGACCCCGTGATCCACCCGCCTCGGCCTCCAAAAGTGTTGGGATTACAGGTGTGAGCCACCGCGTCCGGCTCTGGATGTCTGAGTTCTACCCACTGTCCCCTTTTGGGGGTTCATGGATCTGAATTAGGAACTTCTAGTTTAATGAGTGTTGGAGATGAGGTGACAGAGAGTGATCAGAGGAATAGGGACAGATCCAAGAAAAACGTGACCAAACATGCAAATGTTTCATAAGAGATGCCCTGAAGTGTTAAGACAAAGGGAGTGCACGGAGGGGCAACCATTGTCCCGACTAAACTATCAGCCCCTTAAGGACAGGGATTGTGTCCTATGTATACCATGGACTGGGGTTGTAGAGTCATAAGGACTCTATGAAATTAATGCAACCCATCACCACATTTATTTATAGACTGAATAAATGTTGCCTCCTGCACACCCACATAAGACTTTTTTCTTTTTCTTTCTTTTTTTTTTTTTTTTTTTTTTTTTGAGAAAGGATCTCACTCTGTTGCCCAGCATGGAGTACAGCAGCATGATCACAGCTCACTGCAAACTCAAACTCCTGGGCATGAATGATCTTCCCACCTCAGCCTCCTGAGTAGTTGGGACTACAAGACCACGTCATCACACCTGGCTAATTTTTTATTTTTAGTAGAGACAAGGTCTTGCTATGTTGCCCAGGCTGGTCTCCAACTCCTAGGCTCAAGCAGTCCTCTAGCCTTGGCCTCCCAAAGTATGATTGCATGCATGAGCCACTGCACCCAGCCAAGAATTTTTCAAAATGTGTAGATGATGTTATAATAAATAAAACAGGAATCTGAAGAGTCCTTAAATCATGGTAGCTTTTAGTCATGTATTTTCTCAACCAGAGTGCTCTAAAATTACATGGAAACCATTGGACCTTCAAGTACCCTGTTCCCTCAGCCTAGAGGGCTTAGCCCACTCCCTCCCCTTCCTTCTTTGCCAACTCTTACTCATACTTGAGTCTCACCTTAAACATCACTTTCCCAGAGAGGCCTGTCTTGACTCTTTCCAAAAATTAGGTCACCCCATTACACATCACCATGGTCCTGGTCCCCTCCCCATCCTAGCCTACATCACATGTGTAATTAATTACGTCTCTAATATTTGTCTTCCCTTTTTCCATGAGGATTAAGACTGTGTCTGTATTCCCAAGTCAGGAATAAATATTTGCAGAATAGACAATGGGTGGATGGAAGGCCCACTTGGGACAGGCACTTACGGTGTAAGTAATCTGTTTAAATATTTTCATTCTTTCCCATCACCTCATCCATTTTCACTCATTTTGCCTGAAACATGTTTTGTGAATTTCTCAGGTTTAATCCCCATTGCCAGAACACATTAACTTCAGGCTCTGAACACAAAGATTGTTGTCACTTTCAATTTGCCCCTCAGTGCATTTTAAAGAAATCATTCCCATGGTAGAAATTGGGAGAAAGAAAAAAAAAAACACACATGAGTGGGTTTGAGGTAGGAAAGTGTTGAGGAGGAGGGGAGGAGTTAGCGATGGGGAATCACTTTGATAGCAATCAGGGAGGGGCCAGGCATGGTGGCTCATGCCTGTAATTCCAGCCCTTTGGGAGGCCGAGGCAAGAAAATCACTTGAGCCCAGGAGTTTGTGACCAGCCTGAGCAACATAGGGAGACCACCTCTCTACAAAAAATTTATGGCCGGGTGCAGTGGCTTACGCCTGTAATCCCAGTACTTTGGGAGGCCAAGGCGGGTGGATCTCTTGAGGTCAGGAGTTCGAGGCCAGCCTGGCCAACATGGTGAAAACCCATCCCTACTAAAAATACAAAATAGCTGGGCGTGGTGGCGCACACCTGTAATCCCAGCTACTCGGGAGGCTGAGGCAGGAGAATTGCTTGAGCCCAGGAGGCGGAGGTTGCAGTGAGCCCAGATCGTGCCACTGTACTCCAGCCTGGGCGACAGAGCGAGACGCTATCTCAAAAACAAACAAACAACAACAAAAAAAAATGCAAAGAAAATAAATCAACCATTTTCTTCTCCCTTTCAAACCCCATAGGCTAACCGGAGGGAACTTCTGAGGGGAAACTTGCTCTTTGCTGCCATCTGGTGGCTGTTACTGGAGCAGTTCTCACAGGAAAAACTTCTGTCCAACAATTATGTGGCACCTACTGGGTTCAAAGTTCTGTACCAGGCAACTTATAAATAATTTCTCACATTTTTATATTCCTTTACCAATAATGAGGCATTTTCTTTTTTTGAGATGGAGTCTCGCTCTGTCACCCAGGCTGGAATGCAGTAGCCTGATCCTGGCTCACTGCAACCTTCACCTCCTGGATTCAAGCGATTCCCCTGTCGCAGCCTCCCAAGTAACTGGGATTACACCTGTAATCCCAACACTTTGGGAGGCTGATGCGGGCGGATCACTTGAGGCCAGGAGTTCAAGACAAGCCTGGCTAACATGGCAAAACCCCATTTCTACTAAAAATACAAAAGTTAGATGGGCATGATGGTGCATGCATGCAATCCCAGTTACTCAGGAGGCTGAGGCAGAAGAATCACTTGAACCTGGGAGGCAGAGGTTGCAGTGAGGTGAGGTCGCACCACTGCACTCCAGCCTGGGTGACAGAGTGAGACTCTGTCTGAAAAAAAAAAAAAAGAGCTGGGCATGGTGGTGCACACCTATAATCCCAGCTACTTAGGAGACTGAGACATGAGAATCGCTTGAACCCAGGAGGTGGAGGTTGCAGTGAGCCGAGATTGCGCCATTGCACTCCAGCCTGGGCAACGGAGAGAGACTCTGCCAAAAAAAAAAAAAAAAAAAAAAGTCTGCAGTCATTGCCATTGTCCCCTGGGGAGGCAAAATCCTCAGTTGAGAACCACCAGTATAGATCAATGACAGCTTATAATTCAAGGATGCCCACCACCATCTGTTTGTGGGAGTATATATTGGCACAAATCTTAGACGGGTGATTTTGAAAGTAGGCTTTGGAAAGCAATCATTAAAATATTCAAAATATTTGCATTGGAGGAATGGGAGAGAATTTATTATTTATAGCCCTGGAAGTGTAATAGATTCATTAGGAATAAAGGTTTGACGATATATAAGACTGTAGTTTCCCCAAGTAATAGACACAGATGTGATGGCTGCCAGCTGCCAACAGTCCTCGAAGTAGCTTCGTACATGAGAAACCGGATAATTCATTTGAGGTGTGGGCATCAGTCTCACCTGGCTTAGACTGCAGTGATTGGTTCAAAGATGAGCCTATCAGAGTGCTTCTCTAGAGTTCTTCTAGTTTAACCTGAGGGGTCGGGTTAACTGACTGAGGGGCCAGGGTCAGAGAAAAGGGTATCTTTTCTCCCTGGTCACAAGGCTGTAAGTATGGAAGCCCAGCATCAAAGAGCCATGCCCCCACCTAAGAAAGAAGTTGTTCTAAGGAAAATGAAACCAGTATACAGACAGCAGGATGGGTAAGCGGCACAGAAAATCCTTGTGATGTTCAAGTCTGGAGTTTGGCCATCTGTGGCTAGCTCCAACCGGGACATTCCCATAGTTTCCTCGTGTGAGCCAATAAATACCCCCCCTCCTCTTTTTGTTAATAGACAGGGTCTCACTCTGTCACCCAGGATGGAGTGAAGTGGCACGATCATGGCTCACTGAAGCCCCAAACTCATGGGCTCAAGTGATCCTCCCACCTTAGCTTCCTTAGTGGCTAGGATTGCAGGTGCATGCCACCATGCCTAGCTAATTAAAAAAAATTTTTGTAGAGGTGGGGTCTTGCTACGTTGCCCAGGTTGGTCTCAAACTCCTCCAGCAATCCTCCCCCTCGGCCTCCCAAAGTGCTGGGATCACAGGCATGAGCCACTGCACCTGGCCCCAATTCTCACTTTTTATTCAAGCTAATTTATATTGGATTTCTGTATCTTGCAACTGTAGGGTTCTGACTAACACATCTTTTTTTTTTTTTTTTTTTTTTTTGAGACGGCATCTCGCTCTGCCGCTAGGCTGGAGTACAGTGGTGCGATCTTGGCTCACTGCAATCTCTGCCTCCCGGGTTCAAGCAATTCTCCTGCCTCAGCCTCCAGAGTAGCTGGGACTACAGGCACGCGCCACCACGCCCAGCTAATTTTTGTATTTTTAATAGAGACGGGGTTTCACCGTGTTGGCCAGGATGGTCTCGATCTCTTCACCTTGTGATCCACCTGCCTCTGTCTCCCAAAGTGCTGGGATTACAGCCGTGAGCCACTGCGCTCGGCCGCTGACTAACACATCTTGACAAAGATGTAGAGAATTTATGTAATGACCAGGAGCACTGGTAAAATTTTGACTTGTAAATGTCTTGAGGAGAGAATCCCTGTGCAAACTAGACGGATCCAATTACCCTGCGAGCCTACTGTGTAAATCCTGGTGTGACGCTTGCAAACTCAGTAGATGCGGCTGCCTCGTGGCCACCACACCGCCTCCATTCCTTTAAGGTTTTATACTTCCCCAGGCTTTCACAATCATTATCTCATTCGCCTTCTGCCACATCCCAACCAGACAGAGAAGGAGATTTTACCATCCCCATTTCCAGGTGAGAAAATGAAGACACCATGAGGCTAGATGATTTTTTTCATGTAATTCAAGGATTTGAGAAGAGATCAGCTGTTCTCAAATTCGATCGGTCATGACCTGTGCCATGAGTGATCTGATGCTAATGGTTAAAGTACCGTTAGCTGGAGGATGATTCATATATTTTTAAATAATACATTATCCCTATACCAACCTAATTCTTGCCAGCATTTAATATACTTTCCCTACTGGGAGAAAAAGGAGCAGAGTTACAGCTGGCATATTAAGACTTCCCCTGGGAGTGTTATGCATATGAATGCCTGACCATGTGCAGCGTAACAGAAAAAAAGGTGGAGAGTCCATGGAATAGCCAGTTCCAAAAGCTGCTTCCAGCTCTACAATGGGATGATTCACCCAAAGTAAACAATGAGTTGATGGCATTCAAATCAAAACTAACCACTTTTCCTTGTCCATGTATCTGACCAAGGATCACTCACTTCAAACAGTTGTAGGATGATTATAAAATGTGTCATCGGGGCCGGGCTCAGTGGCTCATGCCTGTAATCCCACCACTTTGGGAGGCTGAGGCAGATGGATCACCTGAGGTCAGGAGTTCAAGACCAGCCTGGCCAACATGGTGAAACCCCATCTCTACTAAAAACAGAAAAATTAGCCAGGAGTGGTGGCAGGCCCCTGTAATCCCAACTACTTGGGAGGCTGAGGCAGGAGAATTGCTTGAACCCGGGAGGCAGAGGTTGCCGTCAGCCGAGATTGCCCCACTGCACTCCAGGCTGGGCAACAAGAGCAAAAACTCTGTCTAAAAAAAAAAAATCAGTGTCATCCATCGACACCTGTGGAAAGAAAGGGGGAAAAAATGTGTCATCCAGACCAGGATACTTTTTTTTTCTTTTTCAGACAGCATCTTGCTATGTTGCCCAGGCTGGAGTGCAGTGGTATGATCTCGGCTTACTGCAGCCTCGATCCCCTGGGCTCAAGCAATCCTCCTGCCTCAGACTCCCAAGTAGCTGGGACCATAGGCGTGCACCACCATGCCTGGCTAATTTTTTTGTATTTTTTGTACAGATAGGGTTTTACCATGTTGCCCGTGCTAGTCTTGAACTCCTGAGCTCAAGCAATCCGCCCACCTCAGCGTCCCAAAGTGATAGGATGACAGGCATGAGCCACCGTGCCCAGCCAAACCAGGATACTCTTAAGACAAAAGGGAACATCTAGGGAATGGAACACCAAGGCCACATATTAAACAGGAATTGTGTTGAGCAAAACAGGACTTAAGTTACCCTAAGTCTATGCAACTCAGGAAAAGTAAGTTTACAAAACCAGAAACCAACAGCCCTGCCCCTGGGAACATGATTCTGAAGGCAAGTTGGATATGTCTTGGTTTTAGCTCCCCCAGAAGCAGATCCTGAGACAAGGATTTGGGTTAGTTTATTTGGGAAGTGAAGGAAGCACCTTGTAGGGGAGTAGGAAAATAAGATAAGGAAAGAAAGGCAGCCGATAAGAGTGTGGCTCATGCCTGTAGTCCCAGCACTTTGGTAGGCCAAGGCGGGCAGATCACCTGAGGTCAGGAGTTCGAGACCAGCCTGACCAACATGGAGAAACACCGTCTCTACTAAAAATAAAAAAAATTAGCCGGGTGTGGTGGCACATGCCTGTAATCCCAGCTACTCAGGAGGCTAAGGCAGGAGAATCACTTGAACCCGGGAGGCAGAGGTTGGGGTGAGCTGAGATCGCACCATTGCACTCCAGCCTGGGCAACAAGAGCGAAACTCTCTCTCAAAAAAGTGTGTTATCAAGCTAGCTGTTACTGTGGGCAACTGCCACGTGATCCCTGTGCTGGCCACAGAGCTGGGCCACCCACATGCCCCCTCAAGGGAGGACTTGCTGTCCAGGGACTGCAGGGAGTGCAGTCAGCAGACAGACTGCAGCTGTCACCTCCTTCAAGGTCAGCCTCAGCTGTACAGCCCTGCCCAGCCCAAGGCCATGCCCTTCCCAGGGTAGCCTGCATCTGTTGACTGGGCAAGGAAAGTCTGTTTTGTTTTGTTCTGTTTTGTTTTGTTTCGTTTTTTGAGGAGTCTCGCTCTGTCACGCAGGCTAGAGTGCAGTGGCGCGATCTCGGCTCACTGCAACCTCCGCATCCCAGATCCAAGCAATTCTCCTATCTCAGCCTCCGAGTAGCTGGGATTACAGGCACTCACCACCACGTGCAGCTAATTTTGTATTTTTAGTAGAGACGGGGTTTCGCCCATGTTGACCAGGCTGGTCTCGAACTCCTCACCTCAAGTGATCCAACCACCTTGGCCTTCCAAAGTGCTGGGATTACAGGTGTGAGCCACCACACCCAGCCAGGAAAGTCATTTATAAAGGTCGCCCATTCCACCTGACTTGGAACACTTTGACAGGCAGTGTCAAAGTGTTGCTCTGGAGCTCCCCTCTGGGTTAGCCAAAGCTGGGTCAAGCCTGCACTGTGGCTGGATATTTCTCTCTGCCCAATCCTGCTTCTTCTCATTTTTTTCGTAGGGACTGATTCCTTTATTTACTTATTTATTTTTGAGATCGGGAGTGCAGTGGTGGGATCTCAACTCACTGCAGCCTTGATCTGCCAGGCTCAGGTGATCCTCCCACTTCTGCCTCCCAAGTAGCTGGGACTACAGGTGCACACCACCATGCCTGGCTAATTTTTGTATTTTTTGCAGAGACAGGGTCTCATCATGTTGTCCAGACTGCTCTTGAACTCCTGGACTCAAGAGATCCACCCCCCACATGGAGAAACCCCGTCTCTATTAAAAATACAAAATTAGCCGGGCAGGGTGGTGCGTACCTGTAATCCCAGCTACTCGGGAGGCTGAGGCAGGATAATCGCTTGAACCGGGGAGGTGGAGGGTGCGGCGAGCAGAGATTGCGCCACTGCACTCCAGCCTGGGCAACAAGAGCGAAACTCCGTCTCAAAAAAAAAAAAAAGATCCGCCCCATTCGGGCTCCCCAAGTGCTGGGATTACAGGTGTGAGCCACTGCACCTGGCTGATTGATTCCTAATGAGCATTTTGTACCCCAAACTCCATGTAAGCATCTGCTTCTAGAGAACCTAGCCCCAAACCATGCCTATGGGGAAACGGAGTTAAATAGAACATGTTCCTCAGAGATTCATGGGATGTAAAGCAATCCCTCAATTTCTAGCATGTGAGATTCCTGGGGAGCTCACTTTCCAGCATTGCTGGTAATTCTTTGCTCAATAGGGGTGTTATTAAGAACAATTTGCCAGGACATCTATAAGCAAAGATTAGGCTCATAAACAGACTGCCTCTGAATTGCCATTGGGTGTTCTTAGACGCTCATAGCCTACTGGGTATACATTTTGAAGCACCATCTCTAGCTCTATCTTTAGTCCCTACCCCTCAGCTTGTGCTCATGAAATTAAGTACATCCACATGATAGTAATTTCAAGGGCAACCTTGACCTTGCAAAAAATGCAATTCCGGCCAGGCACTGTGGCTCATGCTTATAGTCCCAGCACTTTGGGAGGCCAAGGCAGGTGAATCATCTGAGCTAAGGAGTTTGAGACCAGCCTGGGCAACACAGTGAGACCTTGTCTCAACACACACACAAAAAAAATCGGTGT
Source organism: Gorilla gorilla gorilla (assembly GCF_029281585.2). Classification (NCBI taxonomy): domain Eukaryota; kingdom Metazoa; phylum Chordata; class Mammalia; order Primates; family Hominidae; genus Gorilla; species Gorilla gorilla. The sequence continues at coordinate 135,348,992 of NC_073234.2, forward strand.
GGTGGCACATGCCTGTTGTCCCAGCTACACAGGAGGCTTAGGTGGGAGGATCACTTGAGCCCAGGAGGTTAAGGCTGCAGTGAGCTGTGATCATGCCACTACCCTTCAGCCTGGGTGATAGAGTGAAACCCTGTATCAAACAAACAAACAAAAACGCAACACAATTCCAGTATGTTGATGGATTTCTAATTGGTGGTCTAAGGGAGGCCTTACTGTATGTATGATATGGTCTGGCTCTGTCCCCACCCACATATCATCTTGAATTGTAGCTCCCATAATCCCCATGTGACGTGGGAGGGACCCAGTGAGAAGTAATTGAATAATGGGGCCGGGTTTTTCCCATGCTGTTCTCATGATAGTGAATAAGTCTCATGAGATCTGATAGTTTTATTATTTTTATTTATGTATTGATTGATTGATTGATACAGGGTCTCACTCTGTCGCCCAGGCTGGAGTGCAGTAGCACAATCTTAGCTCGCTGCAACCTCCACCTCCCAGGCTCAAGCGATTCTCGTGCCTCAACCTCCCGAGTAGCTGGGATTACAGGCATGTGCCACCATACCCCACAAATTTTTTGTATTTTTAGTAGAGATGGGGTTTTGCCACGTTGCCCAGGCTGGTCTCGAACTCCTGAGCTCAGGCAATCTGCCCACCTTGGCCTCCCAAAGTGCTAGGATTACAGGTGTGAGCCACTGCACCCAGACCATCTGATGGGTTTATAAAGGGCAGTTGCCCTGCACACACTCTCTTGCCAACCATCATATAAGACATGCCTTTGCTCCTCCTTCGCTTTCTGCCATGATTGTGAGGCCTCCCCAGCCATGTGGAACTGTGAGTCCATTAAACCTCTTTTTCTTTACAGATTACCCAGTTGTGGGCATTTCTTCACAGCAGTATGAAAATGGGCTAATACAATGTAGGCCCTATAAGTCTCATTAATTCATTCAACACAAATTTTCTGGACACCTATACTATGTGGCAAACACTGTTCTAGGCACCGGGTTTAAGAAGTCAGAGGCCAGAGAGGACTGTGCCTCTGCATCTGTGTCTGGTCACAGAGTCAGTTTATAAACCATTATTGTGTCTTTGTGCTGCCTGTTATTTTACAGAACAATAGTCAAATGCTTTCGATGTGCTCAACACAATGCTAGGCACAGATGAATAAGGGTCTGTTCCAAGAAGACACAGAATGGGGGAAATGGTCAAAAATAAAGGTAAAATGTTACTCCTCACTAGTATTTATTTATTTATACCCTGCTGTGTTCCAGAAAAGATTTAAGGCAGCTTACAAGGATACATAAAACATAGCTAGACAGCATAAATTATACATAAGAGAGAAGGAAGAAGAAAAACAAAACAAGAGTGAGGATTGAAATGGGGCCAGAGATGAGACTGTTCATCTGTGATCTATGTTCATCTGTGAACTGATCTATGATCAGTTCCTCTGTGCTCATAGCCTGGTGCAATCACAGGTGTGGTGGATGCTATTGGGGCCCTGACCAGAGACCCTCAACACTCATTTCTAAATGCCAAAGAATGTTCCTTGTGACTCTCTGAACGAAGGCTTTGTTCTGGTTGTGGACGCACACCTGGTCTGCAAGCAGGATAGCCTAGAAGTCCCAGAAAGTTCAAGTCCCTAGAAATAGCCCTCACCCAGTGAGGGATGGGAGTTGTTAGATAAATACCCCAGCTCCTGGCCAGGTGCAGTGGCTCACACCTGTAATCCCAGCACTTTGGGAGGCCAAGGTGGGTGGATCACTTGAGGTCAGGAGTTTGAGACCAGCCTGACCAACATGGTGAAACCCCATCTCTACTAAAATTACAAAAATTAGCCGGGCATGGTGGTGCACGCCTTTAATCCCAGCTACTCAGGAGGCTGAGGCAGGAAAATTGCTTGAATCCGGGAGGCGGAGGTTGCAGTGAGCTGAGATCGTGCCATTGCACTCCAGCCTGGGTGACAGAGCCAGACTCTGTCTCAAAAAACTAAAAAAAAAAAAAAAAAAAACCAGTTCCATATTTATCCTCCATTGAGATAACCCTGAGGCATGTTCTATACAGTCTTCCAGGGCTCCCCAGTGAGACCGAGCTCCTGCTGCCCACAGTAGTAACCCGCTTGGTAACAGACCTTTTATTGGCTGACTTCCTTTCTCTGTCTCCATTTCTCTGTCCCCACACTGTTGTTTCCTGGGATCACCTCTCAAATAAACAGCCTGTAATTGAATTATTGTCTCAGCAAGGATTCTTGGGGAGCCCAACCCAAGACAATGCACCATGCCTTCATCTGCTATTTAATGTAGAACTCCAGGCTCCTGCAAAGTTTGTTCCCTGTCAGAATTTCCAGGAATGCCCAGGAGAGGATCACACATAGAAACGAGTCTTGTTGACCTCAGGTTTGTGGGTTTTTCCTCCTTTCCTCCTGTTCTGGATACACTGACATTAACCAGGCATGCTGCTATTTTTGCTGGGTGTTTTTTTATTTGGTTATTTTGTTTTGTTTTTTATTTTTTTAAGACAGAGTCTCACTCTGTCACCCAGGCTGGAGTGCTGTGGTGCAATCTCGGCTCACTGAAACCTCCACTTCCCAGGTTCAAGTGATTCTCCTGCCTCAGCGTCCAGAGTAGCTGGGATTACCGGCGTCTGCCACCATGCACTGCTAATTTTTGTATTTTTAGTAGAGATGGTGTTTCACTAGGGTGGCCTCGAGCTCCTGATCTCAAGTGATCTGCCCACCTCAGCCTCCCATAGTGCTGGGATTACAGGTGTGAGCCACCATGCCCAGCCTATTTCTGCTGGTTTTGACTATCTCAGTTGACTTCCACTTTATCCAAAGAACATCTGCACCTCGTACCATTGGGTACCATCTTTGCTATCAGGCACTGTTGGCTTTTATTGGGTACTAACTGGCCCAAGATGCCAAAGCTATATGACGTTCAATGGTGATGGTCAGTAGAGGGTACCCACACTGTGTTCTGCCATGTGGACAAGATGCCAGAACAACATTGCTTGGGGGCCAAAATGTAGTTTTCATTAAGCAATCCTGTTTTCGTTAAATAACCCCTAAAGTTCCTTTAATTTTTACTTACAGCCATAATCACATAAAACTCAAGCATGGGTTAGGCAATAAGGAATGGTCCTGATAATTAATCTGAGTGATAGCTACCCCACTGTCCTCAAAAATCACTCATTCAAACTTAGCCAAATAAGTCTTGGTGGTTTTTTTGGTTTGTTTGTTGTTTGTTTGTTTGAGACAGACTCTCGCTCTGTTGCCCAGGCTGGAGTGCAATGGCATGATCTCAGCTCACTGCAACCTCTGCCTTCTGGGTTCAAGCCATTCTCTTGTCTCAGCCTCCAGAGTAGCTGGGACTATAGGCACATGCCACTACACCCAGCTAATTTTTGTATTTTTAGTAGAGACGGGGTTTCATCATGTTGGCAGGCTGGTCTCGAACTCCTGACCTCAGGCGTGAGCCACCACGCCCAGCCTAGGTTTTGTAATTTAAAATGGAAATCAATTACAATATGCTAAGCCTAAGATGCCAGATACAAAATGCCACATATTGTGTGATTTCATTTATGTGAAATATCCAGAATAGGTAAATCCATAGAGACAAAATATAGATTGGTGGTTGCCAGGGGCTGGGAGGAGAGGAGAATGGGGAGCAACTGTTTAATGAGTATGGGGTTTTCTTTTGGGGTGATAAAAATGTTTTGGAACTAGACGAAGGTGGTGGTTGCATGACATTGTGAACGTACTAAATGTCATAAAGTTGTTCATTTTAAAATGGTTAATTTTGTGGCCAGGTGTAGTGGCTCACGCTTGTAATCCCAACATTATGGGAGGCCAAGGAGGGCAGATCACTTGAGGTCAGGAGTTTGAGACCAGCCTGGCCAACATGGCAAAACCCCTTCTCTACTAAAAATACAAAAATTAGCTGGGTATGGTGGCACGTGCCTGTAATCCCAGCTATTTGGGAGGCTGAGGCACGAGCATTGCTTGAACCTGGGAGACAGAGGTTGCAGTGAGCCATGATTGCACTACTGCACTCCAGCCTGGGTGACAGAGTGAGACTGTCTCAGAAAGTTAATAAAATAATAAAATAAAATAAAATATATAAATAAAATAATAAAAAATGGTTTGTTTTGGGCCAGGCATGTGCCTTAGGCCTATAATCCCGCAATTTGGGAGCCTGAGGTGGGAAGATCTCTGGAGCCCAGGAGTTCAAGACCAGCCTGAGAAACTTAGTAAGACCCTCTCTCTACGAAAAAAAATTCCAAAATTAGCCTGGCCATGATGGCGCATGCCTGTAGTCCCAGCTACTCAGGAGGCTGAGGCCAGAGGATCACTTGAGCCTGGGACGTCAAGGCTGTAGTAAGCCTTGATCCGCCACTGCATTCCAGCCTGGGAGACAGAGCGAGACCCCGTCTCTAAAAAAATATAAAAAATAGGCCGGGTGTGGTGGCTTGGTGGTTCACGCCTATAATCCCAGCACTTTGGGAGGCCGAGGTGGGCGGGTCACCTGAGGCCAGGAGTTCGAGGCCAGCCTGGCCAACATGTTGAAACCCCGTCTCTACTAAACATACAAAAATTAGCCGGGCATGTTGGCGGGTGCCTGTAATCCCAGCTACTCAGGAGGCTGAGGTGGGAGAATTGCTTGAACCCAGGAGGTGGAGGTTACAGTGAGCAGAGATCACGCCACTGCACTCCAGCCTGGGGGCAACAAAGTGAGACTCCTTCTCAAAATATGTATATATATAAAATTAAAATTAAAATTAATAAAATTTAAATAAAATTCCAACCTCAGTTTCTCAGTCACACTGTAGCCACAATCCACGTGCTCAATAGCACTAGGCTATGGCGTTACAGGACATGTGACTTGACTATTCCTATGCAACGTGTATAGCTTTTTAAATCATTTATTTCTGTTTTGACTTCCCAGCACTTGCCAAAAGCTTTCAAGGTGAAGTGTCCCAGTTTATTTAAGCACCACCTGGCAGCCGCTGAAGTGTCACGTTTCTATTTCACAGGAGCTAGCCATGAATCTGATTGCTACTGTTCCACATGATTAGCACGTTTGGGGTGACAGATTGTTGGGTTTGCCACACTTCGGAGCAGGTTGTGATTCTGTAATCGTTTTTTCTGAAGGGAATGAAGCATCAAGAAGCTACTGGTCTGGACCGGGTGCAGTGGCTCACGCCTATAATCCCGGCACTTTGGGAGGCCAAGGTGGAAGGATCACTGGAGCCCAGGGGTTCAAGACCAGGCTGGGCAACATAGAGAGACTCCATCTCACCAAAAAAATTAGACAGGCATGGTGGTACATGCCTGTAGTCCCAGCTACTCAGGAGGCTGAGGTGGGAGAATCACTTGAGCCCAGGAGGTTGAGACCAGCCTCGAAACATGGTGAGACCCTGTCTCTACAAAAAAAAAAAAAAAAAAAAAAGAAGAAGCCAGTGGTCTGTGTCTCAAGAAGCGACATATCATGTTTCCCTGCAGCCCTCGCCTCTAGAGAGTTGCAGAATAAGAGAAGAGGAATGAGCTCACACAGAGGGACCATGCTGGTAGTAAGACATATAAAAAGAGCAGTTAAAATGATTAGGGATGTCAAATCTTAAGAACCCCAAGGATAATTCATTAGACTCTGAAGTATCTGATGAGCTCACCTGGTCCATCCCGGATGAATAAGAGCAATTTGCCCTTTTCTCTCAACTCCCAAGAGATAAAGATCCACACCAGCCCTTGTTTTCTCATTGCACTGAATCGTACCTCTCAGGTGTCAAGAAGTGTTTCTCTAAGTCTTATCAGAACCTCTCCTATTAGCTGATCTTTCAAACCTGTCTGCTAACTTGGATATCATTTAATGATGGCTGCTCCCTGAATGTCAGGACCTTTTACTTGGAAATAACTCTTTAGTATTTTCTCATTTTTGATGCTTCTACATCTCAATATAATTATCCAATTTTTGGCCGGGCGCAGTGGCTCATGCCTGTAATCTCAGCACTTTGGGAGGCCAAGGAGGAGGGTGGATTACCTGAGACCAGCCTGACCAACATGGAGAAACCCTGTCTTTACTAAAACTACAAAAATTAGCTGGGCATGGTGGCGGGCACCTGTAATCCCAGCTACTCGGGAGGCTGAGGCAGGTGAATTGCTTGAACCCAGGAGTCAGAGGTTGCGATGAGCTGAGATCACGCCATTGCACTCCAGCCTGGGCAACAAAAGCGAAACTCCATCTCAAAAAAAAAAAAGGAAAAAAAAAGAATTATCCAGTTTGTAAATTGCCTGACTATTTCTCCTCGTTTGTCTTTCTTGCTTGCCCTTTACATTTTTTCCGCTCTCGCTCTACTTTATCATTTTTATTTTTATTTTTGAGATGGAGTCTCACTCTGTCGCCCAGGCTGGAGTGCAGTGGTGCAATCTCAGCTCACTGCAACCTCTACCTCCAGGGTTCAAGTGATTCTCCTGCCTCAGCCTCCCGAGTAGCTGGGATTACAGGCACATGCCACCACACCTGGCTAATTTTTGTATTTTTAGTAGAGATGGTTTCACCACGTTGGCCAGGCTGGTCTCAAACTCCTGACCTCAAGAGATCCGCCCACCTTGGCTTCCCAAAGTGCTGGGACTACAGGCATGAGCCACTGTGCCGGGCTGTCTCCTTTATCAGATTGGAGAGAAGAGTAAAATAAAATTTCCATTGGCCACTTTTTTCTTGGCCAGCCCAATAGTACAAATGTATTCAAATTATGCCTTTCTGGTCAGGAGCAGTGGCTCACACCTGTAATCCTAGCATTTTGGGAGGACAAGGCGGGTGGATTGCATGAGCTCAGAGTTCAAGATCAGCCTGGGCAACATGGCAAAACCCCATCTTTACTAAAAAATATAAAAATTAGGCGGATATGGTGGCACATACCTGTAATCACTTGAACCCAGGAGGCCGAGGTTGCAGTGAGTCAAGAAAGCACCACTGCACTCCAGCCTGAGTGATAGAGTGAGACAGTGTCTCAAAAAAAAAAAATCTGCCTTTCTAATATTGAGGCGAGAGCTATCAGCATAAATCTATACCTCTCTTGCTTATTCATAACATAGGCCTTGGATAGTTTCTTTAAAAACAAGAACAACAATAAAATACAAACCATGGTAGCACATTCAATCCTGTTGCTGATGAAAGTGATGGCTTTTATAGATGCCTCAGAAGAAATAACACATATTCCCAAAAGAGTTGCTGTCATTTATGCCTCTTTCAAGGTTAAACTTGGCTGTGTGCAATGTTTTGTTTGCAAGTTTTTGATTGCAAGTAATGGGAATGTCCTATGGCTAGCATAAGGAAAGAAAGGGAGGAGAAAGGAAGGGAAGGGGAGGGGGGGGAAGGGGAGGGGAGGAGAGAGGAATAGGAAGGGGAAGGAAGAAGGGAGGGAAGGGGAGGGGAGGGGAGGGAAGGGGAGGGAAGGAGAGAGGAATAGGAAGGGGAAGGAAGAAGGGAGGGAAGGGGAGGGGGGGAAGGGGAGGGGAGGAGAGAGGAATAGGAAGGGGAAGGAAGAAGGGAGGGAAGGGGAGGGGAGGGAAGGGGAGGGGAGGAGAGAGGAATAGGAAGGGGAAGGAAGAAGGGAGGGAAGGGGAGGGGAGGGGAGGGAAGGGGAGGGGAGGAGAGAGGAATAGGAAGGGGAAGGAAGAAGGGAGGGGGGGAGGGGGGGAAGGGGAGGGGAGGAGAGAGGAATAGGAAGGGGAAGGAAGAAGGGAGGGAAGGGAAGGAGGAAGTTAATGAAAGGATGTTGGAGGCATTTTATGGAAGCAAAGGAAGAGGTGGATAACTAAACCTTCCTAGAAAAGGAAGAAACCATGCCAGGCGCAGTGGCTCATACCTGTAATCCTAGCATTTTGGGAGGCCGAGGCGGGCAGATCATCTGATGTCAGGGGTTCGAGACCAGCCTGGCCAACATAGTGAAACCCCGTGTCTACTAAAAATACAAAATTAGCCAGGCATGGTGGCACGCACCTGTAATCCCAGCTACTGAGGAGGCTGAGGCAGGAGAGTCACTTGAACCCAGGAGGCAGAGGTTGCATAAGCCAAGATCACGCCACTGCACTCCAGCCTAGGCGATAGAGCGAGACTCCGTCTCAAAAAAAAAAAATTAGCCAGGCATGGTGGCGGGTACCTGTAATCCCGGCTACTCGGAAGGCTGAGGTAGGAGAATCTCTTGAACCTGGGAGGCAGAGGTTGCGGTGAACAGAGATCATCCCACTGCACTCCAGCCTGGATGAATCCAGAGTGAAACTCTGCCTCAAAAAAAAAAAAATAGTAATAAAATAAATAGGCCGGGTGCGGTGGCTCACGCCTGTAATCCCAGCACTTTGGGAGGCTGAGGTGGGCAGATCACAAGGTCAGGAGTTCAAGACCAGCCTGACCAACATGGTGAAATTTTGTATTTTGTAAAAATACAAAAATTAGGCTGGGCGCGGTGGCTCACGCCTGTAATCCCAGCACTTTGGGGAGGCCGAGGTGGGTGGATCACAAGGTCAGGAGATCGAGACCATCCTGGCTAACATGGCAAAACCTCATTTCTACTAAAAATACAAAAAAAATTAGCCAGGAGTGGTGGCGGGCGCCTGTAGTCCCAGCTACTCGGGAGGCTGAGGCGGGAGAATGGCATGAACCCAGGAGGCAGAGCTTGCAGTGAGCTGAGATCGCGCCATTGCACTCCAGCCTGGGTGACAGAGTGAGACTCCGTCTCAAAAAAAAAAAAAAAAAAAAAATTAGCCAGGCATGGTGGCGCATGCCTGTAATCCCAGCTACTCAGGAGACTGAGGCAGGAGAATCGCTTAAACCCGAGAGGCGGAGGTTGCAGTGAGCCGAGATGGTGCCACTGCACTCTAGCCTCAGCGACAGAGTGAGACTCCATCTCAATAATAATAATAATAATAAATAAAGTCATCAGTTCCACTCCCATGATAACCCATTAACCCATTAATTTATTAATCCGTGAAAGGATTAATCTGACCTAAGAATCTCTTAAAGACTCTCAATACTGCCACTTTGGGGATTCAATTTCAACATGAGTTTTGAAGAGAAAAAATATTCAAACCATAAAAGCAGCCTAATCTCCTTGAACCCTATCTATGGACTAGCACATAAAAAAGAGAAATTTCTAACTTGTTTAAGCCCCTGTATTTTGGAGTCTGTTTGTTACAGTAGCTTATCTATGAAATAATAGAGCTGGGATTGCTGTGTTGGATCTGAAGGGCCTTATAGTTCCTGCCCAGGAGGTAGTCATTCAGAAACCCAGCAGGATTCAGGTTTGATACACTGAGGGAGGCTGAATTGCACACTTTTACCTGAGTTCCCATGAGGACTGGCAGCCTTTTGAAATCCCTGCCTTCCTTATTTCCATTAATATCCTTACAGTAATAGGAGACCATCTGTTTCTTGGCACCAAAAACTTCTAAAACAAACTCTCCCCTTACATCCTGCACTTCTCATTTAGATGCATCCTTTCTGTCTTCTCTGCTAAACAGTGAGCTCCAGGAAGAAAAGGATCATCATTTATCCTTCCATGCTGTGTCTTTAGAACCTAGTGTGGTGCCCAGCACACAGAAGGTATCCCAACAAATAGGGGATGGAGGGAGGGAGGGAAGGATGAGTGGATGGATGAATAAATGGAAAAAAAGAAAATAATAAAACTAGCTGTAGCTTATAGAAGGGAAGCCTTCATGGAACTTCTCTCTCCAGGCTCTGAATTCCTACTGTCCTGACTTTCTCTGTGTCACTGTCACGTATGACTGAGCCACATCCCCATTTTCACCTCCACTCTGGAGGCATACTTCAACAGAAGTGTTAGGTCACAGAGATATGTCTTTAGGACCTTTCTTTTTAGTGGCTCTACAATCTTACAACCCTCTTTCTAAGCATCTAGAGGCCTAATACTATAGACCTTTCCTTTATCATGCTCAAATAATTATTTTCCTCGGACCTACTTTGCTAGCCTGATTAGAAAACAGAGCCTGAGACAAGATTGAAGTGCTAACACTTTATTTAGGAGTTGAAAGCCTATAGAGGTGAGAATGAGGAAGAAAAGAGGAAAGAGGTGAGGTGAAATACAAATCAATGTGATGTGTTGGCCAGGCATGGTGGCTCATGCCTATAGTCCCAGAACTTTGGGAGGCTGAGGCCGAGGGATCACTTCAGGTCAGGAGTTTGAAACTAGCCTGACCAACATGGTAAAACCCTGTCTCTACTAATAACACAAAAATTAGGGGGGTGTGGTGGTATGTGCCTGTAATCCCAGCTACTCAGGAGTCTGAGGCAGGAAAAAAGCTTGAACCCGGGAGGCAGAGGTTGCAGTGAGCCAAGATTGCGCCACTGCACTCCAGCCTGGGAGACAGAGGTAGACTCTGTCTCAAAAAAAAAAAAAAAAAAAAAAAAAAAAAAAAAAAAAAGATGTGTTTCCAAAACTTTCCCTGTGAACTTTATAAAATTAATCAAGGGACCAGATGGAGTGGCTCACACCTATAATCCCAGCACTTTGGGAGGTCAAGACAGAATTGCTTGAGCCCAAGAGTTCAAAACCAGCCTGGGCAAATAGGGAGACTCCATCTCTACAACAAATAAAAAAATTAGTTGAGCATGGTGGCTCACACCTGTAGTCCCAGCTACTTGGGAAGCTGAGGTGGGAGGATCACTTGAGCCTGGGAGGTCAAGGCTGCAGTAAGCCATGATGGTGCACTACAGCCTGGGTAATGGAGGGGGACCCTGTTCCAAAAAAAAGATTTAATCAGGCCGGGCACAGTGGCTCACACCTGTAATCCCAAAACTTTCGGAGGCTGAGGTGGGTGGATCATGAGGTCAGGAGATTGAGACCATCCTGGCTAACATAGCGAAACCCCGTCTCTACTAAAAATACGAAAAAAAATTAGCTGGGCGTGGTGATGGGCACCTGTAGTCCCAGCTACGCGGGAGGCTGAGGCAGGAGAATGGCGTGAACCCGGGAGTCGGAGCTTGCAGTGAGCCGAGATTCCTCCACTGCACTCCAGCCTGGGCGACAGAGCGAGACTCCGTCTCAATTAAAAAAAAAAAAAAGATTTATTCAGGGAGAGAGAAGGAGAGATGAAAATAAACCAAGTTTGCAGCACGCTCAGCACTAATCATTAGGTAGCTTGGTCTCTGACCTGCTTCCTCATAGCTGTTTGTCTCCTATTGTCCTAGAATCGTATATACCCAGTTAAAAGATTATAGTTCCCGGCTGGGCACGGTGACTCATGCCTGTAATCCCAGCACTTTAGGAGGCCGAGGTGGGTGGATTACCTGAGGTCAGGATTTTGAGACCAGCCTGGCCAACGTGATGAAATTCCGTCTCTACTAAAAATAAAAAAATTAGCCAGGAGTGGTGGTGCACACCTGTAATCCCAGCTACTGGGAGGCTGAGGCAGGAGAATTACTTGAGCCCGGGAGGCAGAGGTTGCAATGAGCCAGGATCGTGCCACTGCACTCCAGCCTGGCCAACAGAGCGAGACTCTGTCTCAAAACAAACAAAAAAAATTATAGTTCCCCTTAACTGCTCTACAGGTAACAACTTGAACATGATGAAATGTTAAGTTTTCCCTTTGAGGTATTCTTTCAGGTCCTGCATACCAGTGAAGTTACTAACATCAGCTGTACTGAAGGACCCCATTGGAACTGAGTCACAAAAGAATTCAGTTTCCATGTCCTGATGATTTTATCCCCCTTACCCTGATCAATGACCCCAAATTCCATGATCCCCTTAAAAACCCCAGCCCAGAACTCCTTGAGGAGATGGATTTGACTGTCTCCTTTCATCTCCTTCCTTGGCTGCCCTGCAACCATTACACTCTTTCTCTGCTGCAAGCCCTACTGTCTCAGTGTAATTAGTATGTTACTGTACATCAGGCACATGAGCCTGTTGGTCGTATAATATTGCCGTACTGGCCACCAATCCCAATCCTGCACAGCAGGTTACTCACCAGCCTTGTTTGCTTGGTGCATAGTCTTTTCCAGAGAGACCACGAGGAGGAGCCACATCTAGGAACAGATCCTCACAAGTGAGAAAGGAGAAGGAATGTATTTGCTTAGCTCTCTCCTATCTTCCGTTTCTCAGTGGCCAAGATTCATCCCTGGGGAAACTAACTCCCCTATACTCTTTGGTTGTGTAACCTAGCACCTTGCAGCCATGCAGGCTGGCAAATTCCAATGGCGTGGCATTACATCCAGAAGTAGAGAGGTAATTCAGTGTGGATAGGGTGCTGACTAGTAGAGAAGAAAGAAGATAATCGAAGGAATCTGGGAAGAGTTCTTTCTTTTTTTCTATTTTTCTTTTTTTTTTTTTTGACAGAGTCTCGCCCTTGTTGGCCAGGCTGGAGTGCACTGGTGCGATCTCAGCTCACTGCAACCTCTGCCTCCCGGGTTCAAGTGATTCTCCTGCCTCAGCCTCCTGAGTTGCTGGGATTACAGGCATGCGCCACCATGCCCAGCTAATTTTGTATTTTCAGTAGAGACAGGGTTTCTCCATGTTGGTCAGGCTGGTCTCGAACTCCTGATCTCAGGTGATTTGCCCACCTCAGCCTCCCAAAGTGCTGGGATTACAGGCATAAGCCACTGCACCCAGGGAAGAATATTCTGAATTATCCAGGTGGGCCCAATCTAATCACATTAGTCCCTAAAATCAGAGAATCTTTCCCAGATGTGTTCAGAGACAGACATGACAACAGAAGGGCCAGAGTGATGCTTCATTGCTGGCTTTGCAGATGGAGAAGGGGCCACTAGCCAAGGGATGGGGGCAGCCTTTAGAAGCTGGAAAAGGCAAGGAAACGGATTCCCCACTAGAGCCTCCAAAAAGAAATACAGCCCTGGTGGCACCTTGATTTTAGTCCAGTGAAATCCATGTTGAACTTCTGGACTATAGAACTAGAAGAAAATTAATGTGCATTGTTTTAAGCCATTAAGTTATGGTAATTTGTTATAGCACCAAGAGGAAATTGATACACAGTCTCTACTGCTATAGCTAGTTCTAGGGCCACAATTGTAACCACTCAATGGGTTCATTTTACCCTCTGCCCAAATAGAGCCAATTTATCAATACAGGGGAACTGCAATAGAGAAAGAGTTTAATTCGCACAGAGCCAGCTGAATGAGAGACTAGAGTTTTATTACTCAAATCAATCTCTCCAAAGATTTGGAGGTTAAGACTTTTCAAGGATAGTTTGGTTGGCCAGGGAATGGATGCTACTGATTAGTTGGGGATGCAATCATAGGGGTGTGGAAAATGGTCCTTGTGCATGCTGAGTCCACTTCTGGGTGGGGCCGCATGACCCGTTGGCAGGTCTGGGTGGAACCGTTTGTTGCCAGAAATGCAAAAACCTGAAAAGACATCTCAAAAGGCCAATCTTAGGTTCACAATAGTGAGGTTATCTGCAGGAGTCATTGGGGAAGTGGCAAATCTTGTGACCTCTGGAATAATGGCCAGCAATCATTTACACCTAGATCTTAGCAGAATTCAGGCTCCCCTCATGCGCCTATTCTAGTGGTCTTTCATTAGCTTTACAAAGTGGTTTAGTTTGAGAGAAGGGCAATTGCCATGTAAACAATAAACTAAATGTCTCCCAAAGTTAGCTTGACCCAATCGCAGGAATGATTAAGGGCAGTTCGGAGGTTAAAGGCAAGATGGGGGTTGGTTAGATCAGATCTCTTTCACTGTCACAATTTTCTCACTGCTATAATTTTTGCAAAAGTGTTTCATAATTGAAATTTATCATCTCTGTCTTCCATGACCCAACTGGGGTTACCCAGACATTCATCCCCAAGGAGTATAGGTGTTTAGGAACCCTTGCGAGGTCACAGTTGTTGTAACTGCCCATTAACAGTCATCCCAAGCATGAAAATATCAAATGATATACTAGTGAATCTTCTGGGTTCCAGACATTTTGTCTCCTGCCCCTGTTGTGAAGCAGCTACCTTAATTCCCCAGAACAATCAGAAATGATTATCCCAGGCAGTGCAGTAACTCCCTTCTCTGCTTGTCACTTCAATAATACGAGGAACTCAAACTAAGTACTATATAGTCACAGCATCCAATTCAGTGGAATGCTTACTGTGTCCCCAGGCCTAAGAGTTCTTCCAGAAATTAGAAACTCTTATCCTACAGAGCCCAAGGTTACAGGGATGAGAAGCACAAAATCTGCAAGTGGGTCACTGGGTGCAATTGTGAGAAAGGTCAGCCCCTGTTTCCCAACCCCAATATACTAGCTAGAGAGGCATAGTATAGTATATTACTTGTTAGCTCAAGGAATAAGCCACATCCTTCAAGATAGCCCATAGCTGGGTGCATTGGCTCACGCCTGTAATCCCAACACGTTGGGAAGCCAAGGCAGGGAGATCACTTGAGGCCAGGAGTTTGAGACCAGGTTGGCCAATATGGTGAAACCCCGTCTTTACTAAAAATACAAAAATCAGCCAAGCTGTGTCAAAAAAAAAAGATAGCACCTATCCTGCAAGATATACTTCTCCAGCACATTAATTGGGCCTTCAACAGATGCTATTAAATGTAGATTTTATTATTATGCAGATACGGCGAGGCCAATATAGGAGGCAATTGACATTGAAAAGATAGTGTCTCACTAGGCCCAAGAGGAGGGGGCACACCAGGCCATACATGGCCACATGGCCACATAGGGGAAGCACCAGTGTCAGAGGCATTTGAACCAGAGTGACTCAATCTTTTTTTTTTTTTTTTTGAGACAGTCTCACTCTGTCACCCAGGCTGGAGTGCAGTGGCACAATCTCAGCTCATTGCAACCTCCGCCTCCCTGGGTTCAAGCAATTCTCCTGCCTCAGGCTCCCAAGTACCTGGGACTACAGGCGAGCACCACCACGCTCAGCTAATTTTTGTATTTTTAGTAGACACGGGGTTTCTCCATGTTGGTCAGGCTGGTCTCAAACTCCTGACCTCAGGTGATCTGCCCGCCTCGGCTTCCCAAAGTGCTGGGGTTACAGGCGTGAGCCACTGTGCCCCACCTGGGAATAGGACTTCTAAAAGGCAAATATGCCTGGAAGGCTGTGGTCCTGAGGCCATTTTTGCTGGCTATAAGCAGGGTCTCTGGAACCAAAGGGAGCACACAGCTCTCCTTAAAATTGAAGATGTTTATGCCCAAGATGAAACTGAATTCTGTTTGGGCAAGAGGTCTGCTTATTTATACAAAGCAAAGAATAACACAGTGACTCCTGGTGGCAAACCGAACCAAACCAGAGTAATCTGGGGAAAGGTAACTCAGACCTATGGAAACAGTGGCGTGGTTTGTGCCAAATTCCAAAGCAAACTTCCTGCTAAAGCCACTAGACATGGAATCCATGTGATGCTGTACCCTTCAAATATTTAAACTAATGAAAACTAAATAAATAAAAGTGGATTTGTGCTCTCGTAAAAAAAAAAAAATCAGAAACATACAGTTAATACAATAGGCCATCCCATTATTCTATCAGACCAGTTATTTCTGAGTGATAGGTACATGGTTAAGACTAGTGAAGCCCATGGCCACAGGCCCATTATCACATCACACCACACTTTCTTTGCTGTAAAAGGGGTCTCTTGGTTCCCAAGATTGTGTGTGATAGTGATATGGTTTGGCTGTGTTCCCACCCAAATCTCACCTTGAATTATAATAATCCCCAAGTGTCAAGGGTAGGGGCAGGTGGCAATAATTGAATCATGAGGGCAGTTTCCCCCACACTGTTCTCATGGTAGTAAGTCTCATGAGATATGATGGTTTTGTTTGTTTGTTTTTATTTTCATTTTTATTTTTTGAGACGGAGTTTTGCTCTTGTTGCCCAGGCTGGAGTGCAATGGCACAATCTCGGCTCACCACAACCTCTGCCTCCTGGGTTCAAGCAATTCTCCTGCCTCAGCCTCTCAAGTAGCTGGGATTAGAGGCATGTGCCACCAGGCCCGGCCGGCTAATTTTTTTTGTATTTTTTGTAGAGATGGGGTTTCTCCATATTGGTCAGGCTGGTCTCGAACTCCCGACTTCAGGTGATCCACCCGCTTCAGCCTCCCAAAGTGCTGGGATTCCAGGCATGAGCCACTGCACCCGGCCTTTTTTTTTTTTGAGACAGAGTCTTGGTCTATTGTCCAGTCTGGAGTGCAGTAGCAAGATCTCGGCTCACTGCAACCTCCACCTCCCAGGTTCAAGTGATTCTCCTGCCTCAGCCTCCTGAGTAGCTGGGATTACAGGCATGCGCCACCACGCCCAGCTAATTGTGTATTTTTAGTAGAGACAGGGTTTCTCCATGTTGGCCAGGCTAATCTGGAACTCCTGACCAGATGGTGATCCATCCACCTTGGCCTCCCAAAGTGCTGTAATTACAGGCATGAGCCACCACGCCTGGCTGATCTGATGGTTTTATAAATGGGAGTTCCCCTGCACATTTTCTCTGTTGCCTGCCACCATGTAAGACGTGACTTTGCTCCTCCTTTGCCTTCCATCATGATTGTGAGGCCTCCCCAGCCATGTGGAACTGTGAGTCCATTAAACCTCTTTCCTTTATAAATCACCCAATCTTGGGTATGTTTTTATTAGCAGCGTGAGAACAGACTAATACAGATAGTATGCCACTATATGACATCTGCAGTCCACCAGATGCTGGTGCTAGTAGAGACACTTGGAAAGGGCAGGCAAACCTGCTTAAAGGATACATTTAAAGCTTAAAAGGATAAATTTCTAATTCTCCAAGGAGAGGGGTCAGACAGATGTCCTGGACCTACCACCTGGTGGCCATGCTGATCTCTCTGAAGATTGGTACCATATTGATCCCTCCTGCCAGCAGCTGGATACTTAGCAACGGCAAACCTAGAGCATCCTTGGTGGGCCCATGTTGTTGGATCCACACATGGTCTCCATCCCTCCCATCATGGCCACTATGTTCATGGCCCCACACTGCAAGCTGTGAGGGCATCAGGCAGCCAGACGCATTGAAGATATAATGTCTTATTCTTTTTGTTTAACCAGCATATGGCCTTTTACATAGTGGTTACTCAATAAATATTTTTTAATTTGATTTATTTATTCAACATTTATTGAACTCCTACAATGTGATAGACAATGAGATAGGTTAAGAATACCAACTTGCTTTGGAGGCCAAGGCGGGTGGATTGCCTGAGCTCAGGAGTTCGAGACCAGCCTGGGCAACATGGTGAAACCCCGTCTCTAGTAAAATACAAAAAATTAGCCAGGTGTGGCAGCATGTGCCTGTAATCTCAGCTACTCGGGAGGCTGAGGCAGGACAATTGCTAGAACCCGGGAGGCAGAGGTTGCAGTGAGCCAAGATCATACCACTGTACTCCAGCCTGGGTGACAGAGTGAGACTCCGCCTCAAAAAAAAAAAAAAGAATATCAACTTGGCTTCCTCAGATAGTAATGCAAAACAAAATAAAACAAAACCAAAAAAAAAAAAAAAACCAACTAAAGTATCTGTCCTGTGTTGCAGGTTGGGGTCTCAGAACACAGACACTCAGAAGGAGTTTGGGGGGCAAGATGTTTAAAGAATGGAAAAAGGCAGAAGTCAGTCTGCAATGCAAGCCTAACAGAGTATTGGTCAACCCAGCAGGAAGCTCCTGGGCCAAGATAGCCATCTCTCTCTCTCTCTCTTTTTTTTTTTTTTAAACTTTTTTTGTTTTTCTGAGACAGGGTTTCACTCCGTTGCCCAAGCTGGCATGCAGTGGCACGATCACAGATCACTGCAGCCTTGAACTCTGGGGTTCAAGCAATCCTCCCACCTCAGCCTCTTGAGTAGCTAGGACTAAGGCGTGCACCTCCACACTCGGCTAATTTTTAAAATTTTTTGTAGTGACAGGATATCATTATGTTGCCCAGGCTGGTTCTGAACTCCTGGGCTCAAGCAATCTTCCCACCTTGGCCTCCCAAAGTGCTGGGATTACAGGCATGAGCCACTGCACACAGCCTAGCCATCTCTTTATATGCCCTCATCCTTCAGCCCAGATGCAGGCTGCCCTAGGAAGGGTCTGACCTTAAGTGAGGCTGACCCTAAAGGAGCTGCCAGCTGGAGGCCATCTCCTGACCACACTCCCCACAGCGGGGTGGCAAGTTCCTCCTTAAAGGATTTGAGTAGCCCATGTCTGCGTCTACCAGAGTCCACCTCTTGCTGTGCACAGATCCAGGTTTCCATACACTTTCAGGGACTAGCCCCTCCCTTCCATGGGTCCAGTGGGCCCTTCTTCCTTTTTTTTTTTTTTTTGAGACACAGTCTCCCTCTGTCACCTGGGCTGGAGTGCAGTAGCACAATCTCAGCTCACTGCAACCTCTGCCTCCCGGGTTCAAGCGATTCTCCTGCCTCAGCATCCTGAGTAGCTGAAACTATAGGTGTACGCCACCATGCCCGGCTAATTTTTGTGTTTTTAGTAGAGGTGAGGTTTCACCATGTTGGCCAGGCTGGTCTTAACTCCTGATCTCAAGTGATCCACCTGCCTCGGCCTCCCTAAGTGCTGGGATTACAGGCATGAGCCACCGCACCCAGCTATGGGCCCCTCTTCCTAAGGAAGAACTCAGAGAAAGAAGATTACTGGGATGAACCACAGCCTTTGCCACTGCGATCGGTCTCAAGGCTGCAATTCACACTCATCCTCCCTTTCCTCCACTACCCATTCTAGATGCCTCCCCAAGCCTCAGCTACTACCTTTGCTGGCTTTAGTGTCTTAGCTGGTGATATGATTCGGACTCTCATCTCTAGAGCTTAACATGCAGGACATTTTTTAGGGAGCATTCTAGGCATCAACATCTGTGGGGGAAGTGAAGGAAGCAGGATTGGACAGAAAGAGAAGTTGGGATATATCACAACTAGATTTCAGCTGATGCCACAGGGAGCTTTGAAGCTGTGCTCATCTATCAGAGCTGTCTCTGCTGGGACAAGAGGACCAGGCTTTGATTATCTCTGCATCAGCCTTTCCTTGAATACAGGCTGCCATGGGAGATTGAATGTGATGCTGGGTGTGATGCCTTTCTTCAGCCAAGGGCAATTTCCAGAAAGGGCTGACAGCTGAGACTGGCAACTGTGGCATCTGCCAGCAGCATTCCCAGAGGCTAGGGCAAAAGTCCTTCAGTCCTAAAGGGGAGATCGGAGTGGCGCCAACCACAATAAACCCCATCTGTGTCCACGACTCAATTCTTGTCTCTCTTTGCCTCTCCAGCTCCTCATCGGAGTTGTCCCTCACCAACTCCTCTTTCCAGACTTCTTTTTTATTGTGGTAAAATACACATAACATAAAATGTACCATCTTAATCATTTTTAAAAATGTATTTACTTTTTTTCTGAGATAAGGTCTTGCTCTGTCACCCAGGCTGGGGTGCAGTGACATGATCTTGGCTCACTGCAACCTCTGACTCCCAGGTTCAAGCGATTCTCCCACCTCAGCCTCCTGAGTAGCTGGAATTTCACCAAACGGGGTTTCACCATGTTGGCCAGGCTGGTCTTGAACTCCTGACCTCAAGTGATCCAACCGCCTTGGCCTCCCAAAGTGCTGGAATTACAGGCATGAGCCACAGCGCCTGGCCTTATTTACTTTTTTGAGACAGGGTCTCCCCCTATTGCCCAGGCTGGAGTGAAGTGGTATGATCACAGCTCCTTGCAGCTTCAATCACCCAGGCTCAAGCAATTCTCCCACTTCAGCCTCCCAAGTAGCTGGGACTACAGGCACAAGCCACCACGCCCAGGTAATTTTTGTATTTTTTGTAGAGACAGGATCTCACTATGTTGCTCAGGCTGGTCTTGAACTCCTGGGCTCAAGCAATCCTTCCACCTCGACCTCCCAAAGTGCTAGGATTGCAGGTGTGAGCCACCATGCCCAGCCCATCTTAACCATTTGTAAGTGTACGGTTCAGTGGTGTTATGTGAATTCACATTGCTTTGAAGCAAGTCTTCAGAGTGCTTTCATCTTGCAAATCTGAAACTCCACACCCATTAACAAGAATTCCCCGTTCTCCCTTCCCCCAGACTCCTGCAACCGCCATTCTACTTTCTGTCTCTATGATTTTGACCACTCTTCATACCTCGTGTAAGTGGAATCCTGCTATAGTAATATTTTTGAGAATGGCTTATTTCCTCTGCATAATGACATGAAGTTTCATCCACATTGTAGCTTGTTAAAATTTGCCTTATATTTAAGATGGAATATTTTATATATATATATATATATATATATATATATATATATATATATACGTATATATCTCCCCATTTTGTATATCCACTTATCCATCGAGGGACACTTGGGTCACTTCCATCTTTTGGCTACTGTGAATAATGCTGCTATGAACGTGAGTATATATCTCTTCCAGGTCATGCTTTCAACTCTTTTGGATATGCCTGTATCAACAATGTTTTTATCCAAGATGCGCTTATCTCTCATTGGCTTAATTTCTTTTAGGCCCAGATAGAGGTGAGGATGAACTGTCTACTGTCTCCATAGAGAGGCAAGTCTGATAAATCAGAACATTCTGGGTTAGGCGCAGTGGCTCACACCTGTAATCCCAGCAATTTGGGAGGCTGAGGCAAAAGGATCACTTAAGGCCAGGAGTCCAAAACCAGCCTGGACAACATAACAAGACTGTGTCTCTACAGAAAAAGCGAACACTGTGGTTGGGTCAGGTTGATGAATATAAAACCTGGTTCATAATTAATTTTGAGCAATCATATGCCATCCAATAATTTCTGTTTTTTCCACCAAAGAAAAAGAAACCACCCGTAAAGGAAATTTCCCACGTGCTGCGGGAACCTGCTTCACCTTTTGTTATCCCAACTCCCAAGGTTAGTTAATCACAAACAGGACTTTGAGAAACAGCCTTTATGATGAAAGAAAATAAGGCTAAGAGACAGGCTCATTAAATGAGACATTAGGCCGGGCACAGTGGCTCGCACCTGTAATCCCAGCACTTTGGGAGGCCAAGACTGGTGGATCGCTTCAGCCCAGAAGTTCAAGATGAGTCTGGGCAACACAGTGAAACCCCATCTCTACAAAAAAATACAAAACTTAGCTGGGCATTTTGGCATGAGCCTGTAGTCTCGGCTACTTGAAAGGCTGAAGTGGGAGGATTGCTTGAGCCCAGGAGGTTCAGGCTGCAGTGAGCTGAGATTGCACCACTGCACTCTAGCCTGGGCAACAGAGCAAGACCCTGTCTCAAAATAAATAGATAAATAAATAAATGCCAGGCTCGGTGGCTCATGCCTGTAATCCCAGCCCTGTGGGAGGCCGAGGCAGGCAGACCACGAGGTCAGGAGATCGAGACCATCATGGCCAACATGGTGAAACCCCATCTCTCCTAAAAATACAAAAATTAGCTGGGCGTGGTGGCACATGCCTGTAATCCCAGCTACTCAGGAGGCTGAGGCAAGAGAATTGCTCGAACCTGGGAGTCGGAGTTTGCAATGAGCCGAGATCGCGCCACTGCACTCCAGCCTGGTGACAGAGCGAGACTCCATCTCGAAAAAAAAACAAAGACATTAAAAGAGACAGACCAGCTCACTAAATCATACTGAAGCCAATGAGGGTATCTTTGGAGTGATGAGGGAAAAACAGGAGCTGGCAAGGGAGAGAAAAACGCTAGGTGGGGAGGTTGGGCAGAGTTAAGAACATTTTGCCAAGAATCTAATGGTACATCATTTTGTTGCCCAGTTGTAGACCTAGGCTAAGCAATGCCTTAGATTTTTTTCTTTTCTTTTTTTTTTTTTTTTTTTTTTTGAGACAGAGTCTTGCTCTGTCACCCAGGCTGGAATGCAGTGGCATGATCTCCGGTCACTGCAAGCTCCGCCTCCCGGGTTCAAGCGATTCTCCTGCCTCAATCTCCCAAGTAGCCAGGACTACAGGCCCACACCACCACACCTGGCTAAGTTTTGTATTTTTAGTGGGGATGGGGTTTTACCATGTTGGCCAGGCTGGTTTCGAACTCCTAACCTCAAGTGATCCACTCGCCTTGGCCTCCCAAAGTGTTGGGATTACAGGCGTGAGCCACTGCACCCAGCCATCGTCAGATTTCAAACAGCAAAAAAATGAAAAGTGTGCTCCTTATGAATTTTAAAAAAATAACTCAGGCTTCTGGTCTAGGATCTATAAATTTGGAAGAACACATACACTTCAGGGTTTATTTCTTCTGTTTTTGTTAAGGTTAAACCTAATCGGCATGACTCAAGCCAAAAGTTGAAAGAGGTGTCAGGTCTTTTGAGCTTTACTTCACTGCAGGTAGCCAGCTGGAATGGGAAAGTGATCAAAGTAAACTTAAAACCTTAGAATTCATTTCCTTAAGGAAATTCTTAACTCGGAAATTCACCCACACAGAGCTATGTGCGAGTGGATAATTGATACTGAATATATTAATGGCAAAATCGTATTCATGCTTCCTAAAATAGCAGAATTGTACCATGGGTAGTTGGGAAGAAGGCTAAAAAATAAATAACAGAAAGATCTTCATACCACAAAAGACTCATTTTTTTTAGAGACAGGGTGTCACTCTGTCATCTAGGCTAGGATGCAGTAATGCAATCCTCCTGCCTCAGCCTCCTGAGTAGCTGGGTCTACAGGCGCATGGCAGTTCTCCCGGATAATTGTTTTTTACCTTTTTTTTTTTTTTTTGAGATGAGGAGTCTAATTATGTTGCCCAGGATCGTCTCAAACTCCTGGCCTCAGGTGATCCTCCTGCCTCAGCCTCCCAAATAGCTGGGATTACAGCAGTGAACCACCAGCTTTTTTAGCCAGCCAGCTAAAAAACAAATTTATTTTGTGAGACAGGGTCTCACTTTGCTGCCCAGGCTGGAGTGCAGTGGCACGAACACAGCTCACTGCCGGCTCAACCTCCTGAGCTCAAGCAGTCCTCCCACCTCAGTCCCCAAAGTAGCTGGAACTACAGGTACATACCAGCATGCCTGGCTAATTTTTTCTATTTTTTTGTAGAGACAGAGTTTTGCCATGTTGCTGAGGCTGGTAAAAGACTAATTTTTAACCAGCATTTGTAATGATACTAGATGATTATGCAGGACCTGTCAAGAATGTGTTCTGAAAAGATCAGTCAACCCTAAAGGTTACATTGTTAGGTTTCAATTTTTAGTGAGCTGTAGGATACCAACTTTGGTAAAATTATCTTCTTGGGATATCCATTTTTGTGAGAGCAATTGTATGTGCCGCTGTACCTGTTCTCAGTTTCGTATTATGGTTCTATACCTTAGATGATTTGCCTGAGGTTCATTTCAGTAAGAAAAAGAAATTGGCAAATAATAATAGAACACAAACAAGAAAACCCAGTACATCTCTGACTTTCTCCACAGTTCTCCCTTTCAACATTGGCCTAACCATCGACAAACTTAAAACATTCCCTTTAGCAAAAGTGAGATCATCTGTCATTTTCAAAAGAAGATATTCCAATAAACAAATGAAATACCAAAAGCAAGAAAAAAAAACGCCAGGTTGAAAAATTTAGGTTTCTCAGTTTCTGATCTTGTAAAAGCTTCCTGGCTTACTGAGACAGTTGCTGCTGATTTGACAGCCTACTCAAACAATTTCCTCATTGAATTTTTCTGCTCTTTCTCCTTTGATTCCTGTATTTGCAACCACCCAAAAGTGGGTACCAGTCATGGAGAACTTCAGGAGAAAAGTGAACAAAAAGCAAGTGAGGTTGGCAGCCCAGGCCCATACAAGTAATGTACTCTTCACTCTTCTCCAGGTAGCTTCAAAATAGAAAAGCTTCCCCTCGCACCTGTAGCCCCAGCTACTCGGAAGCTGAGGTGGGATGATCGCTTGAGCCTGGGAGGTTGAGGCTGCAGTGAGCTGTGATCTCACCACTGTACTACTACAGGCTGGGTGACAGCATGAGACCCTGTCTCAAAAACAAACAAACAAACAAAAAGCTCCTTCCTTCCTTAGGAAATTGTCAAAGGTCGGTTTCCTATAGTAACAGTTTGTGGTCACACCAAATTTGGAACCTGTATTACACAAGAGTCTAATGAGATTCCACAACCTAGCTTGAGTCCTGCAGACTTAATCTTAGCCTTTGAGTCAAATTCCATTCGTATAAAAAGAAAAGTAATTTTTATCATGGAAGTTGCAGCTGTCTTTGATATAAAATTGTATCCTTCACTTTTCACTTTCAAAACTTCCTCTCACTGAAACAAAGTATCCAGATTTATTTTTAGACATCTCAAAGAAGCCCAGTTACCGTAATAACCTAAGTGTTAAATTAAAGGCAAGAACTTTCTGTAAATATTGTTACTACAGGTTGACGTAAATTACCAATATAGCAGATAAGCTTAAGTCATCACAGATTCAATTCTGCTTTTATGGTTAATTATAATAGAATGATAAGCTTCTTTGTGTATCATTTATTCAAATCTGGACGTTCATCAGAACCACACCCAAACCATCCTATTTAAACCACATTCTAGCCTACCACCCCAATTTTTAAAAGCAGCCCAGAGCCTGTAAAGTCGGTAAATAATTCTAGTGTCTGGACTGGGCTTAGTGGCTCATGCCTGTAATCCCAGCACTCTGGGATGCCAAGGTAGGTGGATCGCTTGAACCCAGTAGTTCAAGACCAGCCTGGGCAACATGGTGAAACCTGGTCTCTACAAAAAATACAAAAATTAGCCAGGCGTGGTGGTGGGCACCTGTAGTCCTAGCTTCTTAGGAGGCTGAAGTGGGAGGATCACCTGAGCCCGGGAGGTCAAGGCTGTGGTGAACCATGATTGTGCCACTGCACTCCAGCCTGAATGACAGAGTGAGACCCTGCCTCAAAAATAAATAAAATAAAATAAATAATAATTCTAGTGTCTGGCAACCAGCATTTCAGAGAATGTTCTTTGATATTTAATAAAATCCTTCAGTGCAATTAAAGAGTAATTGAGGCTGGGCACGGTGACTCACACCTGTAATCCTAGCACTTTGGGAGGCTGAAGCGGGTGGATCACTGGAGGTCAGGAGTTCGAGACCTGCCTGGCCAACATGGTGAAACCCTGTCTCTACTAAAAATACAAAAAATTAGCTGCAAATTGCTTGAACCCAGGAGGTGGAGGTTGCAGTGAGCCGAGCTTGGGCCACTGCATTCCAGTTTGGGCGACAGAGCAAGGCTTCATCTCAAAAAAAAAAAAGAAAAGAGTAATTGATCACCACCTTCTATAAAATAACAGAGTATGTTATTACTTCTCTCAGGTTAGATAATCCTATTCACTCACATTTTCTTTGTAAGTTCCATTTAGCAATTTTTAGCCATATTTTGTGAGTCTCTGAACCATTGGCTGGTTTTGGTGTCATGTATTAACACATAATTAGAAAGTAACAAAATAAATGGCGACTAGTCCAGCTCCCTGCTTCGGTTCCCCTGGGCCAAGCCTGATTTTGCTCCAGTAGAAACAGTCAGTGCCTGTCCCAGGCTTTGATCAGCTTCATTCATTCAGTCGGTGCCTGTCCCAGGCTTTGATCAGCTTCATTTCATGTTATTATTTCTGCCCCCCAAGCCCTGAAATATCTTATATAGTGGTTATCACCCATGCCTGATCCCCTAATTTAGCCCCAGAATTTCCCCAGTCTCATCCAAACTCCTGAAAATGGCATAAAATTCTCTTTCTGTCATTGGCCTATAATTTCTTTTCTTTTTCTTTCTTTCTTTTTTTTTTTTTTTGAGACGGAGTCTCCCTCTGTCTCCCAGGCTGGAGTGCAGTGGCAAGATCTCAGCTCACTACAACCTCTGCCTGCTGGGTTCAAGTGATTCTCCTGCCTCAGCCTCCCGAGTAGTTGGGATTACAGGCATGCACCACCACGCCTGGCTAATTTTTGTATTTTTAGTAGAGATGGGATTTCACCATGTTGGCCAGGCTGGTCTTGAACTCCTGACCTCAGGTGATCCGCCCTCCTTGGCCTCCCAAAGTGCTGGGATTACAGGCATGAGCCACCGTGCTCACTCTTGGCCCAGAATTATTAAAAGGGACAATAGAGAAAACAACAGACAAAGTGACAACAAACAGGCCTCGTATGACCTAAAAGTTTTGTCCCTTTTGGCCTCTCTCAGTCAATTAAATTCTACAACTTAAGAGCTTTGCTTTGGATGTTGACAATAAATTTCTAGGAAGGTTAAAACATATGATATGTAATCCACAGCCGTTATCAGTAATGACTGCATTGACGTCAATAAATTTCTCATATTGACATCATAAATGTCTTTATTGACATCATAAATTTCTCAAACAGTAACTCTACTGGGTTGTGGGAAGCCCGGATCTTAGGGTACTACCTGGGGTTGGGGGTGATTTGTCTCACCATAGTAGAAAATCTGGAGGGTGTAGCGTGCTTGGAAGCAGGGGAAGAGGCACCAAAAGAAGAGGTGAGAAGACAACCAAAATAAATCTTTTGTAATGTTTTTTTTTTTTTTTGAGACAGAGTCTCACTCTGTCACCCAGGCTGGAGTGCAGTGACATGATCTCGGCTCACGGCAACCTCTGCCTCCCAGGTTCAAGCGATTCTCCTGCCTCAGCCTCCCAAGTAGCTGGACTACAGGTGCCCGCCACACACCCAGCTAATTTTTGTATTTTCAGTAGAGATGGGGTTTTGCTGTGTTGGTCAGGCTGGTCTCGAACTCCTAACCTCAGGTGATCCACCTGTCTCGGCCTCCCAAAGTGTTGGGATTACAGGCATGAGCCACCATGCCCAGATGAATCCTTCACAATTTTATTTATACTTTGAGAATAAGAGTTATGCAAGCTGGGGCCGGGTGCAGTGGCTTATGCCTATAAATCCCAGCAATTTGGGAGGCCAAGGCAGGAGAACTGCTTGAGTCCTGCAGTGAGCCTGCAGGAGGCTGCAGTGAGCCACGTTTGTGCCACTGCACTTCAGCCTGGGCAACAGAGTGAGACCCTGTCTAAAAGAAGAAAAAAAGTTGTGCAAGCTGGGCATAGTGGTGTGCCCATAGTCTCAGCTACTTGGGAGCCTGAGGTAGGAGGACTGCTTGAGCCCAGGAGTTTGAGGCCACCCTGGGCTACATGATGAGACCCTGTCGTTCCCCCACCACACACACACACACACACACACACACACACACACACACACAGAGAATTATGCAGATTTCAACAGAAAAGAAGCTTGCCTATGTGCTCTATGAGGTCAGACTTTGCCTATTAAGAGATTTCATAAGGTAATAATACCTTGGAGAATTTGTCATCAATAACAAGATTCAACATTTATATAGTAGTTGTTATGTGCCTGGCCATGGTCTGAAAGTCTTAGAAATCTGATTTTGGGGCCAGGCATGGTGGCTCACGCTTGTAATCCCAGCACTTCGGGAGGCTGAGGAAGGCGGATCATGAGGTCAGGAGTTCGAGACCAGCCTAGCCAACATAGTGAAACCCCGTCTCTATGAAAATACAAAAAAATTAGCCGGGTGTGATGGCAGGCACCTGTAATCCCAGCTACTCGGGAGGCTGAGGCAGGAGAATTGCTTGAACCCGGGAGGTGGAGGTTGCAGTGTGCCACTGCACTCCAGCCTGGGCAACAGAGTGAGACTCCATCTCAAAAAAAAAAAAAAAAAATGAAATCTGATTTGCTAGCACATGCCTGTGGTCCCAGCCACTCGGGAGGCTGAGGTGGGAGGATCACTTAAGTCCAGGAGGCAGAAGCTGTAGTGAGATATGATCGCATCACTGCAGTCCAGCCTGAGGGACAGAGTGAGACCCTGTCTCAAAAGAGAAAGAAATAAAAAGTAGAATGACCATATGATCTGGCTATTCTACTTCTGAGTATAAAACCAATAGAAAGCAGGACTCAAGAGATATCTGAACACCCACGTTCATAGCTGTATTGTTCACACTAGTCAAAACGTAGAAGCGGCCGGGCGGGTGGCTCATGCCTGTAATCCCAGCACTTTGGGAGCTCAAGGCGGGCGGATCACGAGGTCAGGAGATCGAGACCATCCTGGCTAACACTGTGAAACCCCCCTCTCTACTAAAAATACAAAAAAATTAGCCAGGCATGGTGGTGGGTGCCTGTAGTCCCAGCTACTCGGGAGGCTGAGGCAGGAGAATGGCGTGAACCCATGAGGTGGAGCTTGCAGTGAGCCAATATTGCGCCACTGCACTCCAGCCTGGGTGACAGAGCGAGACTCCATCTCAAAAAAAAAAAAAAAAAAAAGAAGTAGAAGCAACCCAAGTGTTCATCAACAGACAAACTGATAAACAAACTACGATATACACATACAATGGAATACTATTTAGTCTTAAAAAGGAAGGAAATTCTGACATATGCTGCAATATGGTTGAACCTCTAGGACATTATGCTAATTGAAATAAGCCAGTCACAAAAGGGCAAATACTGTATAATTCCACTTATATTTGAAGTACCTAGACTCAAATTCCTAGAGACAGAAAGTAGAATGGTGGTTGTCAGGGCTGGAGGGAAAAGGAAAAGGGGAGTTATTGTTTAATGGGGACAGAATTTCAGGTTTCTTCTTTTTTTTTTTTTTTTTTTTGAGATGGAGTTTCACTCTTGTTGCCCAGGCTGAAGTGCAATGGAATGATCTCAGCTCATTGTAACCTCCGCCTCCTGGGTTCAGGTGATTCTCCTGCCTCAGACTCCCGAGTAGCTGAGACTACAGGCACACACCACCACGCCCGGCTAATTTTTGTATTTTTAGTAGAAACAGGGTTTCACCACGTTGGCCAGGCTGGTCACGAACTCCTGACCTCAGATGATCCGACCGCCTCAGCTTCCCAAAGTGCTGGGATTACAGGCGTGAGTCACCGCGCCCGGCCAGAATTTCAGTTTTGCAATATGAAAAGAGTTCTGTGTATGAATTTTGGTGACGGTAGCACAACAATATGAATATCCCTAACTAATGAACTACACTTAAAAATGTTTAAGATGGGGCCAGGTGTGGTGGCTCATGCCTGTAATCCCAACACTTTGGGAGGCTGAGCAGGTGGATCACTTGAGTTCAGGAGTTCAAGACCAAGCCTGGCCAACATGGTGAAACACCATCACTGCCAAAAATACAAAAATTAGCTGGGCATGGTGGCACATGCCTATAGTCCCAGCTACTGGGAAGACTGAGGCAGGAGAATTGCTTGAACCTGGGAGGCAGAGGCTTCAGTGAGTCGAGATTGTGCCACTGCACTCCAGCCTCGGTGACAGAATGAGACTTCATCTCAAAAACAAAAACAGGGGCTGGGCACAGTGGCTCATGCCTGTAATCCCAGCACTTAGGGAGGCCGAGGCAGGCAGATCACGAGGTCAGGAGTTCGAGACCAGCCTGATCAACATGGTGAAACCCTGTCTCTACTAAAAACACAAAAACATTAGCCGGGTGTGGTGGCACGCACCTGTAATCCCAGCTACTCAGGAGGCTGAGGCAGGAGAACTGCTTGAACCCAGGAGGCGGAGGTTGTAGTGAGCCGAGATCACGCCATTGCACTCCAGCCTGAGCAACAGAGTGAGACTCCGTCTCAAAAAAAAAAAAAAAAGGAATGAAGGAAGGGAGGAAAGGAGAGAGAGAGGGAGGGAGGGAGGGAGGGAGGGAGGGAAGGGAAGGGGAAAAAAGGCCAGAAGGAAGGAAGGGAAAGAAAGAAGGGGGAAAAAAAAAAGGCCAGGCGCGGTGGCTCACACCTGTAATTCCAGCACTTTGGGAGTTCGAGGCAGGCAGATCATGAGGTCAGGAGTTCAAAACCAGCCTGGCCAACATGGTGAAACCCCGTCTCTACCAAAAATACAAAAAAATTAGCTGGACATAGTGGTGCGTGCCTGTAATCCCAGCTACTCGGGAGGCTGAGGCAGGAGAATCACTGAACCTGGGAGGCAGAGGTTGCAGTGAGCTGAGATCAGGCCAATGCACTCCAGTCTGGGCGACAGAGCAAGACTCCGTCTCAGAAAAAAAAAAAAAAAGCTTCTCTATGTTGACTTATGCCTTTTGTTTTTTGTTTTTAAACCTGAGCTGTTTTCACAAGGCCAATACATCGGCTCCTATATTTGCCCTCATATTGTAGTGCAACCGGTTTGTCCTGTTGAATTTCATCCAGTATGAGACTCCCTATTTTTTTTTTTTTTTGAGGAGGAGTTTATTCTGTCACCCAGGCTGGAGTGCAGTGGCGCGATCTCAGCTCACTGCAACCTCTGCCTCCCGGGTTCAAGTGATTCTCCTTCCTCAGTCTCCCAAGCACCAGGGACTAGGGACTACAGGCGTGCGCCACCACACTCAGCTGATTTTTGTATTTTTAGTAGAGATGGGGTTTCACCATATTGGCCAGGCTGGTGTCGAACTCCTGACCTCGTAATCCACCCGCCTCGGCCTCCCAAAGTCCTGGGATTACAGGCGTCAGCCACCACGCCCTGCCTGAGACTCCCTATTATATGGTGTCATTGTATCAGCTATACCATAGAAATGTGCAACACGGAACACAGCATCTCAAAAATACAAACAACATTGTTACTACTTGCCAATTAAGAGAACAGACTTTCAATCAAGTTTCATGGCTGATAAACAAAGCAATTGGATATTGGGTTGACATTAACTTTGACAATTTTAACATACTTGTTTTTTTTAGATCTGCAAGAAATAAATCTACCAGCTGGGTGCAGTTGAACAAAATCATTACAGGATTAGCAGTTTTCTGACCCACTTACTAAAAAGAAGCTGAATCACTGAATAGAGACCCCAGGGAAATGCAGATTTATACCTTTGATGTATTTCTTGATTTTTCTTAAATTAAATTCTATAATCAGTTTTTGAGTCTTTGCCATCTTTCTTTTAATTGGGTGATTTCATATGTCTTCTTGAATATAAGCCTTTTCAAAGTTTTGATTTTCTGTAAATGCAAATGCATAATAAAACATGCATATAGCTTTGTTCTATGCAATTATTTTCTAAACCCATCAGGAAGGCCTGCTTCTTTCCATAATCCCTTCCTTTATTAGATAGGGAGTGGGTGGGAGAAGTTGGCTGTCAGGAAGAGGAGTCCCATGCACTTTGATGTAGATGGGAGTTGAGGAAAATGGGGAAATGGTCACTTGATCCACAGGCACAGAACCCTGTTCAGTTCCCTGTCCCACCGCCAGATCTACCCCAATGGTTTTCCAAACACGGGACGATCTTCCTCCTCCTGTCAAGTGTTCTCATTTCTTCTCCTGCATCAATTGTAGTTTTCTCTAGGATGCTTTCTGCTGGATGAGGAAGAACTTTGCATTTTCAATCCCACTGATACATTTGTCATCAACTCACCCTTTTTTTGTTTGTTTTGTTTTGTTTTGTTGAGACAGGGTCTCATTCTGTCACCCAGGCAGGAGTGCAGTGGTGCAATCTCTGCTCACTGCAGCCTCAACCTCCTGGGCTCAAATGATCTTCCCACCTCAGCTTCTCAAAGCACTGGGATTACAGGCATGAGCCACCGCGTCTGTCTGAACAACTTGCTCTTATTATTGCTGTGTATATTGATTTCACGCTTGCCTTTTTTTCCCTATATAGGTGAGAGGTCCTTGGCCATAGCCAAATCAAAGGGCCTAATTATCTGATTCTTGCTATTTTTCCAGTTTTCCTGTTTCTGGCAAGACACCATCATTCTGTTTGTTGTCCACATTGGTAACCTCAGAGGCATCTCTGAACCCTCCTTTTTCTTCATTCTCACTCTCTAATAGCTGATCAGACTCCAAATTTAGCAATTATTTCTCTTGTTTATAACATCTCTGACCTCTGTTTTCCATTCCATCAGAACTTCCATATAGATTCTTCCAGCAGTATTGTAATTGTTCTCCCCAACTCCTGACTCTCACCTTGAATCTATCTTTCACACCAGTGCCAGGTTAGTCTTCCTGAAGTACAGATTTATTCAGATTTCCTCACAGTTTCAACATGTCCAGTGGCTCCCCATTGTATCTAGCACTGTCTCCCTTCTCTGAATTTTTTATTATTTATTTATTTATTTTGAGAAAGGGTCTCACTCTGTCTTCCAGGCTGGATTGCAGTGACACGATCTCAGCTCATGGCAACCTCCACCTCCCAGGCTCAAGCATTCCTCCCATCTCAGCCTCCTGTATAGCTGAGCTTACAGGCACATGCCACACGCCCAACTAACTTTTGTATTTTTGGTAGAGACAGGGTTTCACAGGCCGGGCGTGGCGGCTTACGCCTGTAATCCCAGCACTTCGGAAGGCCAAGGCAGGTGGATCACTTGAGGTCAGGAGTTCAAGACCAACCTGGCCAACATGGTGAAACTCCGTCTCTGCTAAAAATACAAAAATTAGCTGGGCATAGTGGCATGCACCTGTAATCCCAGCTACTAAGGAGGTTGAGGCAAGAGAATGGCTTGAACTTGGGAAGTAGAGTTTGAAGTGAGCCAAGATTGCACCACTGCACTCCAGCCTGGGTGACAGAGTGAGACTCTCTCAAAAAATAAATAAAGAGATAAATAAATAAATAAGACATGGGATGTCGCCCTCTTGCCCACGCTGGTCTTGAACTCCTGGGCTCAAGCAATCCTCCTGCCTCAGCCTCCCAAAGTGCTGGGATTACAAGCACGAACCATTGCACCCAGTCCTGTTTATGTTTTTTTTCTTCTTCTTTCTTTTTGAGACAGGGTCTCATTCTGGAGTGCAGTGGCGTGATCTCGACTCACTGCAGCCTTTGCCTCCAGGGCTCAAGCGATCCTCCTGCCTCAGCCTCCAAGTAGCTGGGACTACAGGTGTGCACACCATGGCCAACTAAT
This sequence comes from Gorilla gorilla gorilla, assembly GCF_029281585.2. Lineage (NCBI taxonomy): Eukaryota > Metazoa > Chordata > Mammalia > Primates > Hominidae > Gorilla > Gorilla gorilla. Next base: position 135,381,718 of record NC_073234.2, read on the forward strand.
TCTGGTTTATGTTTTCTATTGTTTATTAAGTTATAAACATTTTGAGGGTAAGGATCACAGCGTATACATATTTGTTTCCCCCACATAATCTCCAACTTATCACATAATAGCCTCTATGCGATAAATGTTTTGTATGAGTATAGAGGTTAACACAAACCATGTGGACCATATTAATATGTAACAAATCTGGCATTCTGAGATCAAGAGTTTTTGTTGGTTTTTTGTCTTTAACATCTTATTGAGTAAACTCTGACTGTGTCTTAGCAATGTACTAAGTGCTTTAGACACATTATTCATTCATTATAAAAATGTATCAAGTTCCTACAAGCCTGGAAAACATGGTGAACCCCATCTCTACTAAAAATACAAAAATTAGCTGGGTGTGATGGCGCCTGTCTCTAGTACCAGCTACTCAAGAGGCTGAGGTGGGAGCATTGCTTGAGCCTGGTAGGCAGAGGTTGCAGCGAAAAATGATTGTGTCACTGCACTCCAGCCTAGATGGCAGAGTAAGACTCTATCTCGAAAAAAAAAGTATCAAGTTCCTATCATATGTTAGAAACTGTGCTGGGCCTTAAGACCCACTAGTGACAAAATTATTTACTTACATAGTGCACAGAAAGGTTAACTAACTTTCCTAGGGTTATTTTGGCTAGTAACTGAGGGAGCCTTGACTTGAAACCAGAGCTTACTCTAGAAACCATGTTCTTAACCACTATATTAAATTTCCTGTGGTGTGAATTATGGACATGCCTTGGTGAGGCCATGTCCATTTTTTTTTTTTTTTTTTTTGAGACGCAGTCTCGCTCTGTCACCCAGGCTGGAGTGCAGTGGCATGGTCTTGGCTCACTGCAACCTCCACCTCCTGGATTCAAACAATTCTCCTGCCTCAGCCTCCCGAGTAGCTGGGACTACAGGAGCCTGCCACCATGCCCGGCTAATATTTTGTATTTTCAGTAGAGACAGGGTTTCACCGTGTTAGAGAGGATGATCTCAATCTCCTGACCTCGTGATCCGCCTGCCTCGGCCTCCCAAAGTGAGCCACCGTGCTCAGCCCACACTCTTACACAAACACTGATGGAATACTCCTTGAGGATGAGAATCACGTTTTCTAAATTTTTTTTTTTTTTTTTTTGAGATGGAAACTCACTCTGTCACCCAGGCAGGAATGCAGTGGTGTGATCTTGGCTCACTGCAACCTCCACCTCCCAGGCTCAAGTGATTCTCCTGCCTCAGCCTCCTGAATAGCTGGGACTACAGTCATGAGCCACCACGCTTGGCTAATTTTTGTATTTTTTGTAAAGACGAGTTTCACCATGTTGACCAGGCTGGTCTCAAACTCCTGACCCCAAGTGATCTGCCTGCCTTGGCCTCCCAAAGTGCTGAGATACAGGCATGAGCCACCATGCCTGACATGTTTTCTAAAATTTTCTAAAATCCTGAAATTCTCATATAATGAGATAATAATACCAAACGCACACCAACCATCAATTGTGTCTCAATAAATACTGGCCAACTGCCTTGGTAACTATGTAATTCAATAGATTTCCTTATAGTTTAGAAACTTTAAAAAATTATTTTGCTGGCTGGGTGTGGTGGCTCATGCCTGTAATCCCAGCACTTTGGGAGGCCAAAGTGGGAAGATTGCTTGAAGCCAGTCATTTGGGACCTGCCTGGTCAACATAGTGAGACCCTGTCTCTACGAAAAATATTTTAAAATTAACTGGGCATGGTGGCACATGCTTGCAGTTTTAGCTTCTTGGGAGGCTAAGGCAGGAGGATTGGTTGAGCCAACAAGTTCGCAGCTGCAGAGAGCTATGATTATGCTACTACACTCCAGCCTGGGCAACAGAGCAAGACCCTGTCTCTAAAAAATATAAGTATAGGCCAGGCGCGGTGGCTCACACCTGTAATCCCAGCACTTTGGGAGGCCGAGGCAGGCAGATCACGAGGTCAGGAGATCAAGACCAACCTGGCCAACATGGTGAAACCCTGTCTCTACTAAAAATACAAAAAATTAGCCAGGTGTGGTGGCACACACCTGTAGTCCCAGCTACTCGCGAGGCTGAGGCAGGAGAATTGCTTGAACCCAGGAGGCAGAGGCTGCAGTGAGCCGAGATCATGCCACTGCACTCCAGCCTGGGTGACAGAGCAAGACTCCGTCTAAAAAAAAAAAAAAAAAAAAAAAAGGCCAGGCACAGTGGCTCACGCCTGTAATCCCAACACTTTGGGAGGCCAAGGCAGGTGGATCACCTGAGGTCAGGAGTTTGAGACCAGTATGGCCAACATGGCGAAACCCCATCTCCACTAAAAATACAAAAATTAGCCAGGTGTGGTGGCAGGCGCCCGTAATCCCAGCTACTGGGGAGGCTGAGACAGGAGAATCGCTTGAACCCAGGAGGCGGAGGTTGCAGTGAGCTGAGATTGTGCCACTGCCCTCCAGCCTGAACAATAAGAATAAGACTCCATCTCAAAAAAAAAAAAGAAAAAAGAAAAGAAAAGAAAAGAAAAAATATATATATTTGTATAAATATATAAAATGTGTGTATATATATATACACACATTACTTAATGGAAAAATTAACTATTAAGATAGTTGCATTACACCAACTATCTTCCCAGAACACTTAATATGCATATATATCCCACACCTACACATGTGCCTCCCACACAAACATAGCTACATTTTCTAGGACATGATTAAATTTTGACCCTTTAGAAGATGACTATTCCTCTGATCATAGGAAGGCACCAAGAAATCCATAAAGGCTTTTTACATAAAGTGAGAAGTGTAGCAGTAGCAATGCTAACACAAACCATGGAAAACAGATTCACGGGACATTTTACCTACCCACCAGCAAAAGTTTTTAGTTATCCTGGAAACTGGATGATATACAATTTCCATAATCAGTGTACTCTGAAATTGACAAAGAACACTAATGGGAGGAAATTCACTTAAGAAACAGTTTTAGTATGAGCAGTATCAATAGGTATAAATAACTTGCCTGCCAACAGATTAAACCAGAATGTAATGCGGAAGGAACAAGATATAACAAATGTTTGGCAAATTCTTGAGATGAAATAAAACTAGGAAATGTTTTAAAATAGCTCGAGATGAATGATATATGTAGCAAAACACAGCAACAATGTGTTTAGAGCCAAGATCATTGAAAAGAAGCAGGAAAATATGAGCACATAGAAAATGAAACCACAAATCTTTCTAGATGTGGGCATTGGAAGAACCAAAAATAGCCAACCTGAGCATAAAGCAGTCAATTTCTGATGAGTTTGGGCAACAGTGACAGCCAAATCATTATAAGAGGGTAGGGGAGAGTAGAAAGCAATTTAGTCAATGTTGGGAGCAATTGCCTCAAAGCAGAGGAGCTTTTTGGTTATTTATTTGCCTGAGTGGTATGGCTGTGTTATGGGCTGGTTTTCCAGAAGAGAATCCCTAAAAGCAGCCAAAGCACCCTTGGGCTCGCATCAGAGCCCATCATGCATGTAACCCATTTATATCTTTCTCAGGCAACAAACCTCATGGTTAAGTTGTAGAAGACTGTCATTTTATTTTATTTTATTTTATTTTATTTTATTTTATTTTATTTTATTTTATTTATTTGAGACAGGGTCTTGCTCTGTCACCCAGGCTAAAGTGCAATAGCGTGATCACAGCTCACTTCAGCGTCAACCTCCCCATACTCACGTGATCCTCCTACCTCAGCCTCCCTAGTAGCTGAGACTATAGGCGTGAGCCACTGTGCTTGACTAATTTTTGGATTTTCTGTAGAGACGGGGTTTCGCCATGTTGCCCAGGCTGGTCTTGAACTCCTGGGCTTAAGTGATCCACTCACCTCGACCTCCCAAAGTGCTAGGATTACAGGTGTGAGCCACCACGCAAGGTCAAAGCCTATCATTCTGTCTTTTTTTTTTTTTTTTTTTTTTTTTTGAGACAGAGTCTTTGTCACCGAAGCTGGAGTGCAGTGGCCCAACCTCGGCTCACTGCCAACTTCCACCTACCAGGTTCAGATGATTCTCCTGCCTCAGCCTCCCAAGTAGCTAAGACTGAAGGTGCATACCACCACGCCGGCTAATTTCTGTATTTTTAGTAGATATGGGGTTTTTTCATGTTGGCCAGGCTGGTCTCAAACTCCTGACCTTAAGTGATCTGCCCACCTCAGCCTCCCAAAGTGCTGGGATTACAAGCATAAGCCACTGCGCCTGTCCCGAAGCCTGTCATTTTAAACTAGGGTTTCTCAACTCAGCACTATTGACATTTGGGGCCAGCTAGGCTGTCCTGGACATTAAAATATGTTTGGCAGCATCTCTAGTCTCCATCCATTAGATGCCAATAACACCTCCTTCCTCCCAGTTATGACAACCCAAAATGTCTCCAGACATTGCCCAATATCTCTAGGGTCCTAGGAGGAGGTCAAAATCACCCCCAGACCAAGCACGGTGGCTCATGTTTGTAATCCCAGCACTTTGGGAAGTCGAGGCAGGCGGATCACGTGAGGTCAGCAGTTTGAGACCAGCTTAGCCAACATGGTGAAACCTGTCTCTACTAAAAATACAAAAATGAGCTGGGCATGGTGGCACGTACCTGTAATCCCAGCTACTAGAGAGGCTGAGGCAGGAGAATCGCTTGAACCCAGGAGCTGGAGGTTGCAGTGAGCCGAGATCATGCCACTGCACTCCAGCCTGGGTGACACAGTGAGATGCCATCTTAAAAAAAAAAAATCACCTCCAGTTGAGAACTACTGGTTTGGAGCATAAAGGGGTGATTACCAGGCCAACTTCATACCATACAGATAAGGAAGCCAAAGCCTAGGCACATTAAATGCCTTGTTCAATTGTACATAGCTGCACAGCTGGTTAATGACAGATCTAATTCAGAAAGCCCAGATTGTTTGTTTGTTGGTTGGTTTTTAGAGACAGGGTCTCGCTCTGAGACCCAGGCTGGCGTGCAGTGGCGCGATCATAGCTCACCGCCTCGCTGCATCCTCAAACTCCATGTCTCAGCCTCAGGAGTAGCTAAGACTATAGGTGGGAGACAGAGGATCTCTCTGTGTTGCTCAACGTGGTCTCAAACTCCTGGCCTCAAGCGATCGTCCAGCCTCGGCCTCCCAAAGTGCTGAAATTACAGGAGTGAGCCACTGCACCTGGCCTGCCAGGCTCCATTTTAAACATATCTGAAATATTCTTGTCTTAAGACTGACCTTATTAAGTAAGTATTACTTCTTCTTCTTATTATTATTATTATTGGAGACAGGGTCTTGCTCTGTCATCCAGGCTGGAGTGCAGTGGTGCATAGCTCACTAAAGCCTCGACCTCCTGGGCTCAGGTGATCCTCCCACCTCAGCCTCTCCAGTAGCTGAGATGAAAGGCACACATCACCATGCCTGGCTAATTTATTTTTCATTTTTTTTGTAGGGACAGGGTTTTGTTATGTTACCCAGGCTGGTCTTGAACTCCTGCGCTCAAGCAATTCACTCACCTCGGCCTCTGAAAGTGTTGGGATTACAGGTGTGAGCCACCACACCTGGCATGTCAGGCTTCATTTTTAAGAGCTGTACGTATCTGAAATCTTTCTGTCTTAAGACCACATTTATCAGGTAAGTACTACCATTATCCCCATTTTATAAATGAAGAAACTGAGGCATAGAGGTCCAAAGTCATCCAACTCCTAAGTGGCAGAACTAGATGCAGCCCAGGAAGTCTGGTTCATGATCATTAAGGGGAAAGACTGAAGATGCCTAATCAGAAGGGAGGAAAAATGGGTCAGAAGCTGGAAATGACGGTGGTCAGAAAATAACTGGCAGAGGTAACAGGGCAGCTAGACCTGGGGTATTAGGCAAATCCTTGGGAGAGGGGAGTTCTCATCTGGAAGGGAAAAGTTGGGCAAGGATGTTGGTAGGAAAGGATAGAAGCTGGAGGAGAGGAAGTTGGGAACTCACACTGTGTATACATATAGGGACAAAATGAGGCTTCTATTTACCTTCTGAGTAGCAGAGAAGGAACTTCCCGACATCAGGCAGGGCAGGGTCTCTGCTGAAGACTGACACCGGTGAGCACCAGCCACTGATGTTAACATTTCTCCCCTAAAAACCAACGTGAGAACCACCAGGGGTATACACACCACATTCTGCAAAATGTTGAGATCACTCCTCTCTAAAAAATATAAAGTGCTTTGGGTAACATTTGATGAATTTCCAAGACTTGTATGTTTCCACGATTATTTCATAGACAAAATATACAACTTAAAACATGCGTGATCTGCTGGTGCACACAAACACACACATCATAGTTAAATGAAAATATCAAGCATAGAACAGCTTTATTACACATTTTGCCAGTTCCTCATGTTTCTTCAACACTTGGCTTTTCAAAAGCAAATTTTCGAGACATGTTTTGTCTTTTACACTTTCCAGTTTTCACGGACCAAGATGTTAATAAAAGTAAACAACTTGGGGAAATCGGATGAGTGTTGTCATATTTGTAGATATCAGGATCTCTAAGAAGGAAAAATGTCATGTTTTGCCGTTAGTGATGTAATAGCACTTATGTGGAAATTCACCCATAGTATGTTAAGTATGTAAACTGTGCTCATACTCAAGTTTACCAGACTATCCAGGTACTAAAACTAACACTAACGCAAATATATTTTAAAGGAATACATAAGTGATAAAAAGTGAAGTGCAGTAGAGTAACTAAGAGCAAGTCCATTAGAGACAGACAGTTCTAAAACACTAGCATCATAGTATCATGTACTAGTATATGTTGGTGTAACACACTACCATTATAGGGTTATTGTGAGGATTAAATGAGAGAGTGTTACATAAAGGATTTAAGGAGCACAGTGCTAAATGCATTTTAGCTGCTATTGTTCTAGCATGAAGAAGAATAAATTTAATAAGCTTCTTAGAAGTCTGATGGTTTTCATAACTTGGCTTTAATGAGTTTTAAATCCTGGCACTAATTTCCATATAGGCAGGTATATATTCATTCTGTTACCTCAAGGCTGACCTAATGGACTTGAATCAGCAGTTCCCAGAGTGTGGTGCACCAGCTCCTAAAGGTCCTAGAGTCTTTCAGAGGGCTACCAAGAAAAGAACTATTTTCATAATAAGTGTAAGGATTATCATTCTAATGTTATTAACAATAGCAAACTAATTTCATAATAATGCTAATTGTCTAATACTATTTTTGTTTGTAATTATGTTGACATTTGCACTGATGGTGCAAAAGCAATGGTAGGTAACACCACTGATACCTTAGCATGAGTCAAGGCAGTGTTACCCAGCTGTGCTGGTACACATGGTAATCTTCACTTTCATGTGCTCATAGGAAAAACAGAAGCTAGTTTCATTAACCAATGTCCCTGACGAAGCAGTACTTCTATTAAGTCCAGACCCTTGAGTGCACATCTTTTTAATATTTCATGTGATGAAATGGGAAGTACCCACAAAGCACTTCTGCTGTGTACTGAAGTATGATGGTTATCTTGAGGTGAAGCACTTGTACCTCCATTTGAGTTGGGAACTAACTAGCCACATTTTTCACGGAACACTGTTTTTACCTGAATGAGTGACACAAACTGTGGTATTCAGATTTGGGTATTTGGCAGACATTTTCTCAAGAATTAATGAAGTAAGTCTGTTACTTCAAGGAAAACAACTCAAAATATTTGTTACTAATGATAAAACTCAAGCTTAATAACTTCTCAATACTTAAAGACTTTTATGATGAGATCAGTGGTGGTGATATTAATGAATGTGATTAGGCTGATATTGTGTAATGACATGTGACAATATTTGTAAGATCTGCATAACTTAGACATTTTCCAAATAAAAATACATGCTGTTATACAATCAATCATACATGTGTAAAAAATCCATTCAAAGTGAAAAATAGATCAATGGGATTTCCTTGACATGGTTTTAGATTTCACATTGCAACTAACCTTTAAGAAACTACAACTTGTCGTCTGGGCGCAGTGGCTCACGCCTGTAATCCCAGCACTTTGGGAGGCTGAGGTGGGCTGATCACCTGAGGTCAGGAGTTCGAGACCAGCCTGGCCAACATAGTGAAACCCCGTCTCTACTAAAAATACAAAAATTAGCCAAGTGTGGGGGTACATGCCTGTAGTCCCAGCTACTTGGGAGGCTGAGGCAGGAGAATCACTTGACCTGGGAGGTGGAGGATGCAGTGAGCCAAGATTGCGCCACTGCACTCACTCCAGCCTGGGCAACAGAGTGAGACTCCATCTCAAGAAAGAAAGAGAGAGAGAGAGAGAGAAAGAAAGAAACTATAACTTGTCAAGTTTGGGTGTAATATCAAAGAAAAATATCCAAAATGAAAAGGCTACTAAAATATTCCTCCTTTTCCCAACCACATATCTTTGTGAGTCCAAATTTTCTTCATATATTTCAAAATATCATACATTATAGATATATCCAAATACAAGAATTCACTTTTCTACTGTTAAGCCATACATTACAGAGGTTTACAAAAATGAAGAATAATGCCATTCTTCTCACTAGTTTTTTTTACATTTAGGACCATATAGTTACTGTTCATAAAAATTCATTATAGTTGCATATAATAGGTTTATCATAAATATTTAAAATGAATTAATTATTTAAAAACCATTTTTTTTGGAGATGGAGTCTCACTCTGTCACGCAGGCTGGAGTGCAGTGGCGTGACCTTGGCTCACTGCAACGTCCGCCTCCCAGGTTCAAACGGTCCTCCTGCCTCAGCCTCCTGAGTAGCTGGGACTACAGGCACATGCCACCATGCACAGCTAATTTTTGTATTTTTAGTAGGGACAGGGTTTTGCCATGCTGGCCAGACTGGTCTTGAACTCATTACCCCAAGTGATCTGCCTGCCTCGGCCTCCCAAAGTGCTGGGATTACAAGCATGAGCCACCGTACCCGGCCCAAGAGTGTAATGAGATTCTGAGACCAAAATGTTTAAGAACCACTATTTTGAATAGTTCTGCAAAGTTGGGCTGGTTCTCCCAGAAAGACAGTGCTTAGAGCCAAACCTACTGTAAGAAGTGAACATTTCCTAGTAAGGTTCAGCAGTGGAACATTGTTAGGAAGGAAATTCAGAAGCTGGAGTTAGAATTGTAACAGTTCATTTTCACAGTAACAGATAAGTGGAACAGATTAGGACCACTGGGCTCAAGGAAGGCAAACAAAGTCATTTTCTGAAAGATAGGCTGCATGTCTGCATTAAGGAAAAAGAGCTGAAACTCTTTTTTTTTTTTTTTTTTTGGACAAGTTCTTGCTCTGTCACCCAGGCTGGAGTGCAATAGTATGATCAGGGCTCACTGCAGCCTTGGTCTTCCAGGCTCAACTCATCCTCCCGTCTCAGCCTCCTGAGTAGCTGGGGCTATAGGCACACACCACCATGCCTGGCTAATTTTTTGTATTTTTTGTAGAGATGGGGTTTTGGCCATGTTGTCCAGGCTAGTCTCAAACTCCTGGGCTTATAAGACCCTCCCACTTTGGCCTCCCAAAGTGCTGGGGTCATAGGCATGAGCCACCCAACTGGTGGAGAGACAGGATCTTGCCATGTTGCCTGTTATAAGTAAAATGTTTATTTAGAAACAGAATGCTTGTTCCTCGGTACCACAAGGAAAAATCAGCATTTAGACAGAAAGTTTTCTCAGGAAGGCAATTTTAGTTTCTGCAGAAAGGGTGCTCCTTGCAGCTGGAACAATGGCAAGAGCACACCTGAATAAAGGAAAGAAGCAATTTTTATCCCTTACGCAGTTTGTCCCTGCTACTGTGCCTTGTCTCCATTGGCTGGAGCCAGACCTTACAATTTAAACTGAACCTGATAGGCTAACAACTTAAAACTTTTCTAAATAGGTAAAAGCAATGGAGAACAAAGGAAAAGAGGAAGTTATTTATGAAAAGACTTAGAAAAGTAGTAACATTCCCAAATAAGGAAGGGGCATAGGCTGCAAGCTGGGACATGCCAGTGAGCATGTCCAGCACAGATATCTTGGTTAAAGTACATGGACATAGAATGTACTCATCCCCTTAGATCTAACAGCTACATAGGAAAGGGCTTAACAGAGAGTTATTAGCATAAAGTAAGGTGGCTTGAAGGAAGTTAGTCTTTAAAAGAAACCATTATTTCTAACACTTATTATTCATTCTTTAACAAGAAGGGAAGCTTTGAAGAGGAAACTTTTTACTTTCCACATTGCCCAAGCTGGTCTTGAACTCCTGGGCTCAAGCAATCCTCCTGCCTCAGCCTCCTGAAGTGCTGAGATTATAGGCAGGAGCCACAGAGCCTGGCCCTGTTTGTTCTTGATGTGTCTCCAGACAGATTAGGGAGAAATTTGTCCTTCTGTGATTCAAATAAGACAAAAGGAAGTGGCAATTGGATCTCACCTCTGGCCCACAATTCCAGCTCAAGGTGGGAGGTCATAATAAAAAGTGTTAGAACATTTCCTTGCTGGAATGGTAACATGGTCAACTGCAGAAATTTAGCTCTAAGATTGATGTGGGAATCCCTCAACTGTCTGTCTCCTTTCCAGTCAACAAGTGAACAATGCCAGCCCTGAGGCCCAGGAGCTTTTCAGATTCTGGCCTTCAGTCTAAGGGTAACGATGTTAAAACTTGAATATTGTTTAGGCTCTGAATTTAATAAGCGATAAAAACCATGAGAAACTATTTGACCCATTTCAGCCTCTTGATGTTCTGAAATTTCCATCTCACTGGGATGAAAAGAAGAAAGGCATGATCCAAGTAAAAAATGGGTTGTCTGTCCAAGAGGAAAAGGAAGCATAGGGACGAATTCTAGCTTTAGATGGGATTGTTTCTGGAAATAGGAGACACGTAGCACCACCAACGAGGTCAACACCAAGGAATGGCTGAAAGTCACCCAGTAGGCTCTCCAAACCTTCCTTTAATCATTGCGGAAATGTTCCTTCCATATCCACCCAATCCATCTTAGTCACAAAGGACCATTTATCTTCCTCAAGACTGCTTCTATGTGAAGAAAATAAAGAATAATGATTCACGTGATCCCTGGCGTCGGCCTGGCTAGATCTCAATCCTGACTCTACCAGTTGTAATGACCTGGGCAGACGATGCCATCTCTCAGGCTTTAATTTCCTTCTCTGTTAAAATGACAAGCGGCAGTACTGATTTTATAAAGTTCTTGTGAGGATTATCTAAAATAATGACTATCAAGCACTTAATACAGGACATGGCACACACTGAGTGCCGAATAAACGGTAGTTATTATTAGGGAGGTTCTTTGCTTCGTATTCCCATCTGTGAGCAGTTTTTTTCCGTTATTTCTCCACAGAAACCCTTTCTCTCCGGGCTGCTGATCTGCGAAGCATCTGGTCCTTCATATCCCTGAGTCATCAGCATGAAGATGCCTGGTTTCCGAAGTCCTCCCTCCTCCTACTGCTCTCTAGGGCTCCCTCTCCTGACTGCTTAGTTCTCCTGGGGGCCCAGACCTAAATTTCGTGACGGTATGTCTTTCTCGGGGCCGGGTCACCAGTCTTGGAGGAATGTCCTCAGCCCCCTTTGCCCCAGAGACCACCAGAAATGTGGCAACAGAACTCTGAGGCGCGCCCCGGCTTCCAAGTAGCTGGGGGCGGGGCCGCGCCCGGAGGTGAGCAGCAGGAGGTGGGCGGGGCCGCGCTCCGTCCGAGATGAGAGCGAGGCCGGGTGCGAGGCCACACCCCGAGGTACGAGAGCTGAGGGCGTGGCCACACCCCAGCTGTGAGCGAGGCTGGGGGCGGAACCGCACCCCGAAGTGGGTGCAAGGCTGGGGGCGTGGCCGCGCGGTGAGGCAGCCAGGACCGTGAGGGATGCGCCAGCCGCCCGCAGGGCGTGAGGCAGCGCAGGGGTTAAGGCCGCCGGCGCCACCTGGGCGTCGCTGAGGAGACCCGCGAGCCGGCGAATCCCGCGCGGGCGGGGCGAACAGGTGCCCGCGCGCGTCAGGCGCCGGCAAGGGGCGGGGCGAGGGGACGCGGCCGGAAGCCCGGGGCGGGGCGCTGCCGGCCCGGTGAGCCGGGAGGAGCCGGGGAAGGCAGGAAGGAGCTCGCCGGGTTGCGCGGCGCGCGATGTGGAGCCGCCGCCTCGGCCCCTGCAGCAGCAGCCGCCGTCGCCGCCGCTGCTGCTGGGGCTGCCGCCGAGCCGGGGGTCATGGAGTGCGGCTGCAGAGAGCGGCCGCCGGCAGCAGCAGCAGCAGCAGCGAGCGTCGCGGCGACAGCGGAGCGCAGCCCGCCCCGTGAGGCGCTGCCCGGCCGGCGGCGGCAGCAGCAGCAGCAGCGGCAGCGGCAACAGGGCGGCTGAGAACCCGGCGGCGGCGTTCCTCCTCGCTTCCTCCCCTCCCGCTTCGCCGACCCTCAGTCTCCGTTCCTGAGTCCTCCCTTCCCCAGCCTTCCCGTTCCCACCACCTACTCCGCCACTACCCCCACCCCCTCCTCCCGCGCGCGCCTGAGCAGCTGAGCCCGGGGGCGGGGGAGGGGGCGCGTGCCGCCGGCGCGGGGGAGGGGCGGGCCGGCGCGCGCCGCGCCCAGGGCTCGCGGGGACCCGGGGGCGCGTGCCGCGGCGCGAGGCGAGGCGCGGGACGCGGGGCGGCGCGGCAGGGCCCCTCCCCCCTGCAGCCTGGCGCGCGCGGGCCGGGCCGCACCGCTGCGGGCTCCGCGCGCGCGGGCCATGTCCGCTTTCTGCCTGGGCTTGGTCGGCCGCGCTTCAGCACCCGCCGAGCCGGACAGCGCCTGCTGCATGGAGCTGCCCGCCGCGGCCGGGGACGCAGTCCGGAGTCCCGCCGCCGCCGCCGCCCTCATCTTCCCCGGGGGCTCCGGGGAGCTAGAACTGGCGTTAGAGGAGGAGCTGGCGCTGCTGGCGGCCGGGGAGCGGCCGTCCGACCCCGGGGAACACCCTCAGGCCGAGCCTGGGTCTCTGGCCGAGGGGGCCGGACCGCAGCCGCCGCCCTCCCAGGACCCCGAGCTGCTGTCGGTGATCCGACAGAAGGAGAAGGATCTGGTGTTGGCGGCCCGGCTGGGTAAGGCGCTGCTCGAGAGGAACCAGGACATGAGCCGGCAGTACGAGCAGATGCATAAGGAGCTGACAGACAAGCTCGAGGTGAGGACCTCCCGCCAGGGATGGGTGGGGAGCAGGGGCCGCCCAGGAACGCGCCCGGCCCTGGGCAGTTAGGGGAACCACTCACCCCCACTTCGTTGCTCACCCTACCTCGCAGAAAATCTGGAATGAATGGGGGAGGGAGGATGGAGGATTATCAGATTTCGTTGAACCCACTTGACTTCCCCACCCCGCTCACAGCAAATGGGTCCATGCGTGGCTCCAGCCTCTGTGGGCCGTTCTATATACGTACTGTACCCAGCATGTAAAATAGAGCTTACAGTATGACTATATACCACTGAGGTGATGTCTGTATACAGAGAAATGAGAAAGTCGGGAAGCATTTAAAATATGTTGCAGGTTTTCAGAGTAGTTAATCTCTAATCAGGGTGTTAGCCTAAAGCCTTCCAGTTTGGGCGTTAAGGCCTTTAGATGCCCTTGTCTTAACTTCCTGGCAGCTCAGAGTTGTGGGAAACAAGTGCCCCTAAAGGAGCTTTATATAGCCTTCAAATGCTCAGGGATTAGGAAATGTGGTTCCATTGCAGAAATCAGGCGAGCCAGGGCTCAACATGTGACCGCTGGTAGTGGATTTAATTTGGGCCTCAGTATTTATGTGTATTTAAACAGTACTTTTCTGTGTTCTGGGTCTCAGGCTTGCAATTGAATGACCAAATGCAACCTATGAGAACCATATTACTTTAACTTCTGTTATAAAATATCTCTTAAGGTATCCGTAATATTTCTGCCAGTTCTCTAGGCAGTCTTTCAGAGTTGTTTGTTTTCTTGCCCTTAGCTAGAAAAGGGCCTTGAATGCAGTACAGAATGCCAGCATTTCTAAAAATTAGATTGCAAAAAAAGGGGCAGGGGGATGGGGAGAGGGAGTCACCTGTGACTTACCTTTCCTGCCTGTGCATTTACTATTATTGTTACCTAGTTTGGTTGCAGCCAGCTCTTTTCATTCTTAGTTACAGCAAGAGAATAGTACAGACCTGAATGAGGTTTGAAATTGACCCTAGTCAGGTTCGGTGTCTCTGCTACTGGTTGAACAGTCAGAATGGAAATTCAGAAATACTCTGTAATAAGATTTAAGTATGCCTATAGTCCAGCGACGTAAAAGTAAATCCGGGAGAAAAAAAGGAAACCTGTGAGTGCCCTGTAGTTCGGTTGGCCTGCTAACTAGGTCTGCCAGTCGATGAACTCCTGAGATACCTCTCTGAAAAGTCGTTTGTGAAACCTATAGGTAGACTGCCAAAAAGCAGCCTAATGAATTGAATTGTTTAATTTTCACTTGAAGTAGAGGTCTAGAAATAAAAAGCCTTCTTTTTTTTTTTAGTAAAGAGATTCAGTTGTACGACTTTGTAAAGAAGTACAACTACAGAGATTTATACTTGTGATTTGAAATTTCTTCAGTGAAGGACTTGATTGAAGAGACAGCTGACTTGAAAGGAGCACCGTATCAGTTTGATTAGTGCCAGATTTCATAGTAATCCTGAGTGTGCAATTACATACATTCTGGGTTCCATGTGGAGCCTTTATACACTTCTTCAACATAGGGCAAAGATTTCAGAATTGTAACAAAAAAAGGTTGTATTGTAAAAGAATAAATTATCTTTGACATTTTGTTATTTACTTAATGGACAACAATAGTTTAAAACTCTTTAAACTATTTTTTAAAACCTTCATTCCTCTGCAGGTCAGCATATGAACTCTAGTTTTAAAAGTTCAATTTTAAGTTCTGGAGATAGTCGCACAACAATGTGAATATAACTAACATATACTTAACATATACTTACAGGCCAAATATTGATCATTGTTGAAACTCGATGAGGGGAGTCAGTTATATTATTTCTTCTAGGTAGGTTTGAAAATTATAAAAAATTTTAAAGTTTTAAAAACGTTCATTAAAGATATTAAGAGAGTACCATTAGTTGCTTGTTAATCTTTCTAGTGTTAATGTGAGAGTGACAAACCTGGCTTACAGAGTACTGTTTTATTTGACACCTCCGGTTTAGTTTTCCCCACAGTGCATTGTTTGAACAACGTAGGTTTTAGAATGTCTGTTTAGACAATACTTTCTAACGTTCAGTACAAACTGCTGTACTTTGTACTTTTTTCTTTCTTTTTTTTTTTTTTTTTTTTAGACAAGATCTCACTCTATCCCCCAGGCTGCAGTGGAGTGGCTGATCATGGCTTACTGCACCCTCAAGTTAACCTCCCACTCAGCCTCCTGAGTAGCTGGGACTACAGGCGCCTACTACACACCTGGCTAACTTTGTAAAAATGTATTGTAGAGATGGGGTCTCACTATGTTGCCAAGGCTGGTCTCAAACTACGGGGCTCAAGCAGTCCTCCTGCCCTGGCTTTCCAAAATGGTGGGATTACAGGAGTGAACCATTGAGCCTGGCCTGTATTTTCAATTAAATCAAACACTTGGGAGTATAAAACCAGTACTTTAAGACGCATTTATTCATGAGAGAACTTGACCAGAAAAAAAAAATTTATAATCTTCCACAAACTGTCGGACATTTGGAGTCAAACACATTTTCTTACAGGGTGGTTTGAAAGAGAAACATGTGAGTGGACTGAGGGAATGCCACTTTCACTATTGAATAATGAGACTGGTTTTATTTTAATCCCATCTTCTCTACTACTTCAAAATTGGCACCTTTCTTCCACCCCCCCACCCCGCCCCCCAGATGGAGTCTCGCTCTGTCGCCCAGTCTGGAGTGCAGTGGCGCAATCTCAGCTCACTGCAAGCTCCACCTCCCAGGTTCATGACATTCTCCTGCCTCAGCCTCCTGAGCAGCTGGGACTACAGGCGCCCGCCACCACGCCTGGCTAATTTTTTTTTTTTTTTTGTATTTTTAGTAGAGACGGGGTTTCACCATGTTAGCCAAGATGTTCTCGAGCTCCTGACCTCGTGATCCACCTGCCTCGGCCTCCCAAAGTGCTGGGATTACAGGCATGAGCCACTGCGCTGGGCCGGCACCTTTCTAATGTCGGGACAAACAAGGCATTTTCAAGATCTTTTCTACCTATTCATTAGTTAATACTAAATACCTCTCCGGTTCTGTGTGCCAAGCCCAAGATTTTGTTGTTTTCATTTCAAACATTAAAGTACTTGATGCTACACTATTGTGTCATTAAAGGCATACTATTAATATTTAAAGTCTTCAGTGGTTTAAAGGTTAACATAGAAGTTTTTTAGTTATATGTCTCTTGGGGTTAAAATGAAAATTCAGGTTAATTGGAAAAACTGTAAGGTTTGGGCCATTTTTTCCGCTCTTGAATTGACTCTGTATTTTATTACTCATTCACTGAATCAGATGCTTAAAGTTGTTTCTTTTTTTTTGTTTTGTTTTGTTTTGAGACAGAGTCTTGCTCTGTTGCCCAGGCTGGAGTGCAGTGGCGTGATGCCAGCTCACTGCAACCTCTCTGCCTCCTTTCAAACGATTCTCCTGCCTCAGCCTTCCGAGTAGCTGGGATTACACACACCCACCATCATGCCTGGCTAAGTTTTCTATTTTTTAGAGATGGGGTTTCACCATGGTGGTCAGGCTGGTCTTGAACTCCTGACCTCAGGTGATCCTCCTGCCTCAGCCTCCCAAAGTGCTGGGATTACAGGCGTGAGCCACTGCACCCAGCCCAGATGCTTAAAGTTCTGAAGGCATTTTTAAAAATTTCTTTTCATCTACAGTTAGCCGTTTTGCTTTAAAACTTATATCTGGTCATGTCATTAGCTTTTTCCCCAGAATATGAAGTAAGACAGTAACTTGTATTTATACACTTTTTTTCTTCAGGAATTAAATATTTGTTGTTAATGTACAGTATCTCCCTTTTTTCCATCATGGCTGAGTGGATTATCTCTTTACTGCAGAGATTGTTCTTTTCCCTCAGTTATATTTTCCTCCTTCCCCAGGCCAGGCCAATTCTCATTAGTCCAGTACTATTTTTTTAAGAGGAAGAACAAAAGATGAAAATGAATACATAATGGGAGTCACTAGTGGATTTAGGGAAGAAAACCCAGGGGTTCTGATTTGCATTTAGTTCTTGGACCTTTTAAAGAACAGTACTTTTTCAGAACCATGCACTGGACTTCTGAGCATATTGTCAGTTTTTTGGTTCTTTTTTTTTTGGCAGAAATCCATTTCTGTAAAGACCTGTTTTATGTAAGCTAATGATCTTAATTTTGGGTGGTGGGGTTTTTTTAGTTTTAAATAGACTCTTTTTTTTTTTTCGAGACGGAGTCTCACTTTGTTACCCAGGCTGGAGTGCAGTGGCGCCATCTTGGCTCACTGCAACCTCCGCCTCCCGGGTTCAAACAATTCTCCTGCCTCAGCCTCCTGAGTAGCTGGGACTACAGGTATACACCACCATGCCCGGCTAATTTTTGTATTTTTAGTAGAGACGGGGTTTCACCATCTTGGTCAGGGTGGTCTTAAACTCCTGACCTCGTGATCCGCCCACCTAGGCCTCCCAAAGTGCTGGGATTACAGGCATGAGCCACTGTGTCCAGCCATAGACTCTATTTTTTAAAATGGTTTTAGATTTCCAAAAGAGCTGGAAAGATAGTACAGAGAGTTTGCATATACCCTGCACCCAGCTTCCTCTTATTAACATCTTACAATAGTATGGTACATCTGCCATAATTATTGAACCAGTACTCATATGTGATTACTAACTAAAGTCTTCAGTTTATTCAGATTATCTAAGCATTTATCTAATACCTTTTTCTGTTCCAGGATACCACACTACATTTAGTTTTCGTGTCACTTTAGGCTCCTCTTAGCTGTGACTGGCAGTTTCTTAACCTTATTTTTGATGACCTTGACAATTTTGATATTAACTTTCTAAAATACTATATAACCCTGAGAAACGAAGGAGAGCATAAGCAGAACTTGACCTTCACACTTCCTGACAGTCTCCCTAGAGTTTTCTGGTTAATTTAGCACTTAATTGAAAATATAATTCTAGGAGAAACTTTTCTCAGAGCAGATGCTAAATTCTGTACAAAATGGTAAATTCTGTACAAAATGGTAAATTCTGTATGTTTATTAATAGGAAAGCCTGGAATTTGTCAAAGGATTGGGAAATATGAAATAGGAAGTTTGTCTCATGTCCAAAGAAATACAAGGACTGAATAGACTGATCAGCACCACCTGTCCTCAGCCCTGCCCCCAAGTGGATTGGATTGTTTCAGTTGCTTGGTTGGGCTCTTCACTAACAGCTGTTTGCTGAATATTTTTAAGTCACTCTGTTCTTTTAGAACACAAGCCTAATTTATCTGGCCTCTCAGTAACACTGTGATTACTGAGTTCTTGCCATTGCCTTCTGCTGAATCTTTTTCATTTTGAAAAAATTGAATAAAAGCAAGTATCACAATTTTAGGATTGCAATTAGCATTTGTTTCTGCATTCCATCTTGCTGAAGTTTCTACAGTGACTAAAACATTCTCTGGCCGGGCACGGTGGCTCACGCCTGTAATCCCAGCACTTTTGGGAGGCCAAGGCAGGCGGATCACGAGGTCAGGAGATTGAGACCATCCTGGCTAACACGGTGAAACCCTGTCTCTACTAAAAATACAAAAAATTAGCTGGGCGTGGTGGTGGGCGCCTGTAGTCCCAGCTACTCGGGAGGCTGAGGCAGGAGAATGGCGTAAACCCGGGAGGCGGAGGTTGCAGTGAGCCGAGATCATGCCACTGCACTCCAGCCTGGGAGACAGAGCAAGACTCCGTCTCAAAAAAAAAAAAATTCTCATTTTTGGAAGTTAAGCAATACAAGGGATGCATAGAGCAAAAAATTCTCATACTGATGAGAAGGCCCTCCCGTGTCATTTCTTTTCCCACATTGCCCCAAACAGACTGTATAAAATATAATGTGTCTTTTTCAACAGATACACTCGAGAGGCTATCTCCAAATAAGTTGTCTCCTTAAAGTTGTCAACTTGGGAGTTTTTGTTGAAAACTGCCTTTGCCAGTGTGCTCAGAATGTTAATTTTCTACTGCTGTTTTTATCTTTTGGCACATTCTTTTGACTGCTCTCAATCATGGTAAATTTTCATCTTTTTGGGGTTAATGACTTTCAGAAACATTCAAAAGTCACTCAACAAAGTAAGGAGAATAAGATGGCAGGATGAAGGAGGCTAATCTCGTTTTTTAGACACACCCCAGATGTGAAGTAATAGAACTTATTTTCTTGCATGACTGTAAGCTGTCCCTTAAGGCTTTCCGAAAGAAGCATTCTGAAAGATATTTTGAATGGTGAGAACTTCAGGTGAATAAGAGTATAGCCTCTCAAGATAAGGAGATGACTGAGTAGTCTGAAAGAGAAGATTCATATGTGCATTTTAGTTCATTCAGACAGTCTCAGTGCTTGATGTCAACCTTCAGTGTGTCAGAATTTCCTGTAGAACCCAGTATATATACATATACAGATACACACACACACACGCATAGATGCCTTAGACTTCAGTCTATTCTTAACTGCATCACAATCTCAGGAATTGCGGTCCAGGGTGTATTTTGAATAGTTACACCAGAATGTTTCTGAGAGCACCAAAAGTTCAGGACCATTACTTTCACTTAGATTTCCTAGAGTCCTTGAAGTATAGATTTGGCTGTTGTACATACTGTGCTTTTTAAATAGGAGAACGTACTCTTTTCAGAGACATGCATATTTATCTCAGAAACAAAAAGATTTTTTTTTTTTTTTTTTTTGAGACGGAGTCTCGCTCTGTCATCCGGGCTAGAGTGCAGTGGCGCGATCTCGGCTCACTGCAGGCTCCGCCTCCCGGGTTCATGCCATTCTCCTGCCTCAGCCTCCTGGGTAGCTGGGACTACAGGCCCTCGCCACCTCGCCCGGCTAATTTTATATTTTTAGTAGAGATCAGGTTTCACCGTGTTAACCAGGATGGTCTCGATCTCCTGACCTCGTGATCTGCCCTCCTTAGCCTCCCAAAGTGCTGGGATTACAGGCGTGAGCCACCGCGCCTGGCCACAAAAAGATGTTTTTATTTCCTTCAATCCAAAGGAATCTTGTTTTATTGAGCTGCTACATTAAACCATATGCACTTTTCCTGCATACCATCTTTCATATGCAATTTGTTTTATCAGTCTTCTCCACTAGAATGAAAACTCCATACCGGCAAGGACCATGTCTGTTTTGCTCATTAGAATGTCCCTAGGACTGTGCTTGGCTCATAGTAGGTGCTCAAGAATGAATGAATGTATCAAATAAATATACAAGGCTTAATGGGCCATGATTTAAAGTGGCCCTGAACCTCAACTTGCCCTAATGATTTTGAATTACATTGCTACATATAGCAACAAATATTTATGGAGCTGTGACTTAGAGAACCAGAGTCAACTGACTTAGACAATCCCCGCTTTGCCGTTTACTAGTAGTGACCTTGAGATTGTCACTTAACCTCTTCTGTTGCTTCATTTCTAAGACGAGATGGTTAATTGAAAAGATCTCTGGAGTTCTTTTCATCTCTGAAAAATTCTGTGATAGTAAGAATCTGGTATTATGCCATGGATAATAGGTGACTCCAAAGGAAGCCTCCTTAAAAAAAAGTAAGGAGGGGGTGGGGCACGGTGGCTCACACCTGTAATCCCAGCACTTTGGGAGGCCAGGCCGGGGGGATTACGAGGTCAAGAAATCGAGACCAACCTGGGCAACATTGTAAAACCCCATCTCCACTGAAAATACAAAAATTAGCCCAGTGTCATGACGCATTCCTGTAATTCCAGCTGCTTGAGAAGCTGAGGCATGAGAATTGCTTGAACCTGAGAGGCGGAGGTTGTGGTGAGCCAAGATCGCACCACTGCGCTCCAGCCTGGGCGATGGAGTCTTACCACTGCACTCCAGCCTGGGCGACAGAGCAAGACTCCATCTCAAAAAATCGAAAAGGATTTTAGTTGTGGGACTCATTTTTAGTTGTTTAAATGTATAGTTCACCAATTAATTAGATGATTGGCAAATTTCAAGTGAACTCCCTAGTCTAGAACCTCATGCCTAAGGATAAGAATAAACATAATAACTTTAAGTATTTTCAGTAAGAATGGCGTTCTCTTTGTGAAACCAACTTCTTCCCTGCTCTGGAAGAAGGAATATTTTTGTAGCTGTGAATTGGGCAACTTGTCCTATGTGGTAGGGTGTTTTATTGTGTCTACTGACTAGGAAAAAGAAAAGTTAGGACAGCGCGGAGAGAAAAAATAAAAGGCCGTGGAATTTTTATCAGTGTTTAAATCCTCTTCACTTTTCACCCAGCACTTAGAGCAAGAGAAACATGAATTGAGAAGACGATTTGAGAACCGAGAAGGGGAGTGGGAAGGCCGAGTGTCAGAGCTGGAGAGTGATGTGAAGCAGCTACAGGATGAGTTGGAGAGGCAGCAGGTTCATCTGCGGGAAGCAGATCGAGAAAAATCACGGGCTGTCCAGGAGCTGTCGGAACAGAACCAAAGGCTATTGGATCAGCTCAGCAGGGTGAGTCACAAATTAAGAATTTAAGATGTAAGATACTAAAAGTTGAAATAGGCTGGGCATGGAGGCTCATGCCTGTGACCCCAGCACTTTGGGAGGCCGAGGTGGGAGAAGCACTTCAGACCAATCTGGGCAACACAGGGAGACCTCATCTCTACAGAAGTTTTTTAAAAATTAGCCAGGCATGGTGGCACCTGCCTGTGGTCCCAGCTACTTGGGAGGCTGAGGTGGGGTGGGGGGGGATCGCTTGAGTCCAGGAGGTCAAGGCTGCAGTGAGCTGTGATCAGTCATGCCACTGCACTCCAGCCCAGGCGACAGAGTGAGAGCCTGTCTCGAAAAAAAAAAAAAAAGTTGAAATAGAGCTTCTGTATAATGTCAGTCATATAGGTGACAAGAGCAATTCTGATTTTGTATGCCTTCGTTTTTAACAAAGTTCAGTATTTCTGTCTACAAGAACTTTGGTATTACTGAACTAGGGGTCAGGAGCCAAGATGCATGCTTGTGATTAACAAGCCACAGACTTTGACAATCACTTAACTTGGGAGTTTTCTCATTTTTAAAATGAAGGGGTTGTGCTTAATGACTTCTGACGTTTTTATAGCTCTAAAAGTCTGTGATTACTTTACCTACGAAAGTCTATCACCGGCAAAATTATGTTAATTCATTTAGTTCAAATATTAAAAGGTACTATCTTTAAACTTTTTAAGCTTAGGGAAAATTTCTAGAGCAACTGATTTTTATTGATGTTGCATTTGTGAATGTACACTTTTTGTATTGTTTAAATATGAAAAGAAATGTGTATCTGTATTGAAAATTTGTTTTATTTCCACATTTAGTAAACATTCTTTATTTGTACCTTTCTAAGGTGGTGTCGTGGAAGTATTAACCAAAGTCAAGGCTGTAAAATCATTTCAAGGAAGGAGGTTGAGGCTAAATAGATGGAAATCTAATTTAAATACAGAACATACCTTTTAAACAAACGCAGGAATGTTATTAATGCCCTGGTCTATAAATCCATCTATTTTAGAAAATTAAGACTTGGATTTACTATTCTACCTCAGCCCTTCTTGTATATTGAAAATAAAACTACCAACTCTTCAGTTACCGGAGGAAAAAGAACTTCTCTGATATCATCCCTCAGCACTGATGTTCTCATGGGAGCAGTGCCGTGTCTGCATGGTTAGTGTTTGGTGCTTTGGTCTTAGGGAAAAGTGTAAATAGGGCAGCATTTCATAAATTCCTGGATCTTCCACTAATTTGATGGGTGATGCTGTATGAAGTTATTTCACTAGTTTGTGTTGTAGTTGCTTCCTGTGGTTATTCTGAGACCAGTGAAAAAACGTGTCTCACAAGAATATGGGAAGAAAATGCCACCAATGGGGAAGGGAGGAGAAGAAGGAAAGGTAGAGGAGAAGGAGAAAGAAAGAAGGAAAATGATGCTTAGTAACTTGGAAAATAGTTGCAGGGAAATATCAGAATGTTTGTGAGAGCTGAGGATTCAGGCAATAGGTAGAGCTAAAGATCTTGCCTGCAGGTTTCCCATCTGGAGAATCCAGTCACCATTTGATTGTCTGGGAAGTAGGAATTGGACAGTTCAGGAAGTCACTTCACAGAGCCAGCTCAGTAACAGGATTTCTGATTCAGTTCTAAAACCTTTTTTCAGCAACTGGGAATGGAATCTATCCTTATAAAAATTTTTATGTTTTTGACTTTTCATTCATTATTCATGAAAGATTCAACCAGAGAGGCCTGGCTAGATTGATTTATTTGTTCAAAAACATTTAATACATACTTTGAGTAAGTGTTTCTTACGGAGACTTACAGAATGAATGCAACAAACCAGAAAAATTAAAGGGGAAATTAAGATTTCTTGGGGGCTAAGTTCATGTTACAAAATAACATGAGCTAAAGCAGACTCTGCCCCGTGAAAGATAGGTGACCAAGAGAGACGAAGGGAAAAAGCAGATTTCAACATGACATAGCAAAAGCTCATGGAGCTTGGAATCTGACTCTGTTACTCATTAACTGGGGGACCTTGTTTGTGCCTCAGTTTCCTTTTCTTTAAAATGGGTGTAAAAATTATGCCTCATACAAGTATTATTGAAATGAAAAATGAGATAATGTGTTTATGTTAAACAGCGTGTGAAGGTAAGGATTTGTTTCAGTGTTGATGGTTGTTTTACTAAAGCAGTGTCTTTATAATTTGTTCACTTTGCCTAATTTCTTATAGAAAATCCTGATAAGCTGCTCCTAAAAGAACGTAGGAAGATAACATTTCTACTAGATCTAGATTTTTGTTATCCTTTCTGGCCTTGAATATAGGCCCTTGGTGAGTTTTATAGCTTTTTCCCTTTTTTCAAGCAGGACCAGCCCCTGGGGTTTCCATCAGCAGCAAGTTTAGATAGCGTTTTATTAACTGAGTATCCAGGAACTAGAGGAGTTAAATATTTTGAAGTGAATTAAGATTCTCCTAGGACAAGATAATCAACAGAGGTAGTAGAAGGCCATACTTTTCTTTTTCTTTTTATTTTTTTTTTTGAGACAGAGTCTTGCTTTGTCACCCAGGCTGGAGTACAGTGGCACAATCTCAGCTCACTGCAAGCTCTGCCTCCCGGGTTCATGACGTTCTCTTGCCTCAGCCTCCCAAGTAGCTGGGACTACAGGTGCCTGCCACCTCGCCCGGCTAATTTTTTGTATTTTTAGTAGAGACGGGGTTTTACCGTGTTAGCCAGGATGGTCTCGATCTCCTGACCTTGTGATCTGCCCGCCTCAGCCTCCCAAAGTGCTGGGATTACAGGCATGAGCCACCACGCCTGGCCAAAGGCTGTACTTTTCTTATAGTGTTTAAAATGTGTTTTTATAAGTATGAAATGTATAATATCTAAAATGTACAGTATTTCTTTGATACCTTCGTCCAGAGTTTACATACATCTCATTGGCTTCCTTGGCCTCCAGGGCTGCTCTTCTCTTTATTAATAACAGCTTTATTGAGATATAATTCACATACCATAACGTTTACCCTTTAAAAGGGTACAATTTGGGGCTTAGCACAGTGGCTCATGTCTGTAATCCCAGCACTTTAGGAGGTTGAGGCAGGAGGATCACTTGAGACCAAGAGCTTGAGACTAGCCTGAACTATACAGTAAGACCCTGTCTTTACAAAAAAAATGTTCTTAAATTCTCCATGTGTAGTGGTGCATGCCTGTAGTCCTGGCTGATTGCTTGAGCCCAGGAATTTGAAGCTGCAGTGAGCTATGATCACACCACTGCACTGCAGCCTGAGTGACAGAGTGAGACTTTGTCTCTTAAAAAAAAATTTTTTTAAGTGTATAATTGGGTAGTTTTTAGTTATTTACAGAGCTGTGCCACCATCACCATTATCTAATTAGAGAACATGTCACCCTCCACAAAAGAAACCCTGTACCCATAGCAGTCACTCATTTCTCCTAACCTTATAAGGACGCCAACCATATTGGATTAGACCCACCCTAATGACCTCATTTTAATTTGATTACCTATGTAAAGACCCTGTCTCTAAATAAGGTCACATTCTGAGGTACTGGGTTTTGAACTTCAGTATATGGATAGGGGAAGGGGAACATAATTCAACCCATAAGAAACGTGTTGGGGTTTTCTTACCAACAGATACAACTCTTGGATGTTAATCAGTGCTGTCTGTGGGAGGTGTTCACAGTAGTGTCACTTTTCTGGGGGGTTGCATATACTTAATAACATATTTACATACCAAAGATACATAAGCCTTTGGCCGTATAACTAAGAGCTGCCATGGTTCATGGGAAGATACTTAGAACCCTTAATTTTATTCTTTGAAAAAGTCCCAATCCACCTCTCTCATTACCCTCCTCTAAAGACTAACCTGCATTCTATTCCTTGAGTAAAATATGAAAGCCTTTATTATTTTTTTAGATCTTCTTTAATTCAACATTCAGCAAATATTTATTGATCAAGGCACTGGGAATACAGTGGAGAACACAAGTCCTCTGTTTTATGAAGCTAGTAGGAGAAGATGTATAAATAAATGAACAATCCACAAGATACAGATTGCAGTAGGTACTATGAAGGGTGATTTGATGGAGACTGACTAGAAAGCAGGGAGCTTTTTCTACCTTAGAAAGACTCGGTAGGGGGCCGGGTCATGGTGGCTCACGCCTGTAATCCCAGCACTTTGAGAGGCTGAGGCGGGCAGATCACCTGAGGTCAGGCATTCGAGACCAGCCTGGCCAACATAGTGAAACCCCATCTCTACTAAAAATACATAAATTAGCTGGGCATGGTATCGTGAGCCTGTAATCTCCAGCTACCCGGGAGTCTGATGCAGGAGAATCGCTGGAACCTGGGAGGCAAAGGCTGCAGTGAGCCGAAATTGTGCCACTGCACTCCAGCCTGGGCAACAGAGCAAGACCCCATCTTTAAAAAAAAAAAAAACAGTCGGTAGAGAAGGCTTCTGTGGGGAGACAACATCTGAGATGAGACCCCAAGGGTGAGGAGCCAGCTGTGGAAGAGCCAAGGGAACAGCATTCTTTGATGAATACTGTTAGACTGTAAACTCTATGAGAGCAGGGACTCTTTCTGTCTTGTTTATTGTTGTAAACAGGTATCTAGCAGAGTGGGCATTCAATAAAAGATGGTTGGGTTTTATTGTTGTTGTTAAATGATTATCTAAAATACCCAATAAGGAGATTATTAGAACTATAACTGTCAAGAATACACTACCCCTCCATGTACTCTTTAGAAGTGCACTCCTGACTTTCACACTCACTCTTACACTGCGTGTATGCTGTTTGAAAACCAGTTGTCAAAGGTGCCATGGATATCAGTGCTTTGACAGGCAACCTATAGCTAATGGTGACTCACTTGCCTAGACACCTAATATTATTATCGTAGATACTCCTGGAATTGCATAAAAAGCCAGTCTTCAATGAATTGAGAAGAGTGACTACATATGAGAATGGACAGAGCTTTTGTGCATTGTTTTAAAGTCTGCAGGTCCTTTTGCATTGCACTGTGCTTCTCCATGGTCTGCAGGTTGGTCAGTTACAGAGCGATTGGTTCTGTAGTTGTCTGACTCTACTGATGGGTATGGAAATGAGCCTTTTAGCTTTTACAAAAAATTCTCGTCTCATGGGACGATTGGCCATTATTTGGGTTTAGGTATCGTTATGGCTTTCCTGTCCTTCTTGGGAGCGTACACTAGACAAAAGAACTCCCTGTCTGCAACTCTGTGTCATCTCATCTGTTCTCATGCTCCACATGGTCTGTAGTATGGAGAAGGAGGCAGCCAGAGGTTCTCATTTGGAAAGCTGAATGGTGATTGCTTCTGAGCAGAGCCTCACGTAGGATATATAATTGCTCACTATGCAGCCCTGATGGCTTCTTCAAGAGTAAAACTCTCGAGAATTCACCTTAAAATAATTATTTTTTCTTTGATTTATTTAGGTATTGTGCTATATTCTTTTTGCATTTGTTTTCCCAGAGCCTCCTCCATTTATCCCTTTCCCCTCATCACAGTGCTACAAGTGTCTCTAACAAACCTCTCCCCAGTTTCTCACATCCAGAATTGGGGTCATGTGCCTTGTCACTATGACTTTGGGTATTACTTCCTAATACCCAAAGGGAGAAGCTGTTTTGGGAGCATTGTATAAAAAGGGCTGCTTCTTGGGAGCATTGTATAAAAAGGGCTGCTTCAAAGGCTGAATGAAGCCAAGATGGGTTTCTATATAGAATCACTGAGATAGGGAGGGTGATAAAGAGCATTCAACAGGAAGTTAGGCCTAGGTCCAAGGCCAGGAGAATCCAAAGCCTGTACTTTAAACTAAAAGGGATTAGGCCAAGAGATACCTGGAGGAATGGTCTAAAGATTGGTGAAGGAGAGACTGAAATAAAGAAACAAAGATCCATTATAGTTCAGCTGAAGCCAGGAAGTTTGAAATCTATGTCTATGAAAGATTGGCTCCCAATGGGGTGTTATTTTTATGAACTTTGATTTATCTGGCTAGGATAGGGTCGGCTTCTTAAGGAACTTAGCTTTACTGAATATTCCTTAGTAGATATTCAGAAATTCTAGTTTTGTCTCTATCCTAAGTTTAAGTTTTATAGATTTGTTTGTTTGTTTGTTTCTGAGACGTAGTGTCGCTCTTGTTGCCCAGGCTGGAGTGCAATGGCACGATCTCAGCTCACTGCAGCCTCCGCCTCCCAGGTTCAAGGGATTCTCCTGTCTGAGCCTCCTGAGTAGCTGGGATTACAGGCGCCTGCCACTATATCCGGCTAATTTTTGGTATTTTTAGTAGAAGCGGGATTTCACCATGTTGGCCAGGCTAGTCTCAAACTCCTTGACCTCAGGTGATCCGCCCACCTCGGCCTCGAAAAGTGCTGGGATTACAGGCATGAGCCACCGTACCTGGCCTATAGATTTTTAAATTTTAAAAATGTTTATTGTGTTTCCTGATGGCAAAAAGAATTCATGTTCACTGTGAAATAATATTGAGACAATAGAGAAATGTTCAGTACAAACAGTGAAAATCTCCCATGGTCCTCTTCCAAAGAAAATACTAGCCACAGTTTGGTGTTAATTTTTTTTGTATTTCTTCATATGTGATACACACATGCACACATGTTGTACATAACTTTTCTACTTATTTTGCTTTCTTTTTGTTTGTTTTTGAGAGAGTCTTGCTCTGTCTCCCAGAGTGCGGTGGCTGGAGTGTAGTGGCACAATCTCGGCACACTGCAACCTCCACCTCCTGGGTTTAAATGATTCTTGTGTCTCAGCCTCCCAAGTAGCTGGAATTACAGGCGAGTGCCACCATGCCTACCCAATTTCTGTATTTTTAGTAGAGATGCGGTTTTGCCATGTTGGCAGGCTGGTCTCAAACTCCTGGCTTCAGGTGATCCACCTTGGCTTCCCAAAGTACTGGGATTACAGGTGTGAGCCACCACGCCCAGCCGTTTTTGCTTTCATTTTAAACAAAATGGTTTTCTTAAAATTCTTTCACTTACTATATCTTGGACTTTTTTTTAAAGTATTTTAAATGGTTGTATATAGTATTCCATATAGCACATATGGAGGTACCACGGCTAATGTAACAGCTATGCCATTGAAGGGCATATGTGTTGGTTATAGTGATTTAGTGTTACAAATACTGCTGCAGTGAACATCCTTGTTCATACATTTTTGCACTCTTCACATTTTTCTAGGATAGATTCCTACAAACAGGATAGCTAGGTCAAAAGGTATGTACGTTTAAATTTTTAATAGATACTATCATATTGCTCCAAGAATGTTTTAATAGTCTATACTCTCCTCATATCTACCTTCATCAAGAGTGCAAAACCTATCATTCTGTATGCATACATAGTACAACTATAAAGAAAACTGAGGTAATTATCATCACAAAAGTCAAGATAATGGTTACCTGGGGAATGTGTGTGATTGGTGGGGAGGATCCCCATCATGATGGAATGGTGCCTGGAGAGGAGGCTTCTGGAAAGCTGGCAGTGTTCTGTTTCTTGACCTTGGTGGGAATTATGTGGGTGTTTGCTTTATAATTATTTGTTAAGCAAGACGTATTTGTTTTATGTATTTATCTTTATATATGTTGTATTTCACAATTTGAAAAAATCATTCATTCATTCATTCAAATACTTATAATGTGCACCTACTATGTATGAAGTCGCTGTTCTGAGTAACAGTGATACTACAGTGAACAAGGTGCATTCCCTGTCTGAAAATAATGCAGGAAGTTGACAGTAAAGAAGGAAATACATAAACAGACAAATCAGCTAGTGATAGTACTATGAATACAATAAAACCAGGTAAGGAGGAGAAAGTGGTAGCTGTAGAGACAACTCAATTTTTGATAGGATTCTCAGGAAGGAACCTTTGGGGAGGTGAAGTTTGAGCAGGATAAAAAGGAGCAAAAGAGTATTCCTGGCAAAGAAAAAAACATGTAAAAGCCTAAGAACAGTGGAAAGAAGGCTGCTATGACTGGGGTGTGGTTAGCTTGGGAAGGGTTAGGAGATGAGATCAGAGAGGTAATCAGCAGCCAGATCTCATAGGGCCTTGCCAGCTACCAGGGGTTTTAGTCAGTGTGCTGGGAAGCCAGTGATATGTTTTTGGCAGGGGAGCATCATGACCTGATTGATAACAACTTTTAAAAGATTACTCTAGTTACTCTAGGAGGATGGATTATCGGGCTGAGGGTAGAGGGATAGAGATAGATGAAGAAGCGACTCCCCAGGTAGAGTTGATGGTAGCTTTGATTATGGAAGTGTTGAAACGGGTTAGGTTGGATATATGTTTTGAAGGTAGAACTGACAAGACTTACTAATGGAATAAATGGTTGTGGGAAGGAAGGTTAAAGAAAAAAATAATCAAAAATGACTCCTAGGTTTTTGTCTTGAGCTACTGGAGGAATAGTGGCATCATTAACTTGAGAGACCAAAGGCTAGAGGAAGGAAAGAGGGATAGGTTGGAATATAAAGTCAAATAATTCATCTTAGA
Organism: Gorilla gorilla gorilla; assembly: GCF_029281585.2. Classification (NCBI taxonomy): domain Eukaryota; kingdom Metazoa; phylum Chordata; class Mammalia; order Primates; family Hominidae; genus Gorilla; species Gorilla gorilla. The sequence continues at coordinate 135,411,844 of NC_073234.2, forward strand.
CTGTGTGGATAATTAAGGTTGAGATGCCCTTTACATATCCATGTTAGTGTCACATAAGTGGAACAAATGAGAATTCTGTTGTATTGAGGTGAAATGCTGAGTTAAATTTCCGCAGCCATCTGAGCTCTCTCAGGACCTGAGATTCTGTTCTAGTACCTTTCATGAGGTTGTCACCAAGAATTTCCTCATTCACAGTGACGGAAGTTGAATTCAGACAAGAGTGTCCCCCACCCCCCACGTACACACTCTCAGCTCCTAGAAGAACCACCTTCTGAGTTCATGCCTGTGAGGTGAGATGTGTAGGAGGAAGTTAATGCAAACAAGTGCTTTGTCTGTTTCCTGCCTGTTTGGAGCTATTTTCCTCAGTCAGCCTCTAATGCCTTATCCACACACAAAGAATACAGTTTGCATACTAGCTGAAACTAATCTTCTCTGAAAAGACTAATTTTCCTCTGAAGGGTAAACAGATCCTTGTTCTTTAAACAGCTCATTTTGGATTAGCAACTCTGCGTCTGGTACACTTCTGGAAGCACATTTCTCCGTTTCCTTTCTTGGAGTTAAAGACATTAATACAGTGTCCGTAAGTGTCACCACCACTCTGCCTCTGTTGAGTGATGCAGAACCATTTTTGTTTCTAGAACACTTTACAGTGAGCAACAGCTGGTTATCAGAAGTAGTTTTAATTGCTGAATGGGCTTTTGTTCCTTTTGAGGTGGGGGCTATATTATTTGTTTTTTTCTTAAAAGTCTGCTTCGTTTACAGAGGCTGGCAATTTTTAGTCATCCTATTCTTGAAAGAAGTTATGAAAACAAGATAATTTCTCAACCAAATAACAGCAATTTAAATTTCCAAAGGACGTTCTCATATGTGACCTCTTCTGATCCCATTCCTGCCTGTGATGGAAGTCATGATAATTACTCTTTTTTTTTTCTTTTTTTGAGACAGGATCTCACTCTGTTGCCCAAGCTGGAGTGCAGCAGCGCCATCATGGCTCACTATAGCCTTGACCTCCTGGGATCAGGTGATCCTCCCACCTCAGCCTCCCAGGTGGCTGGGACTACAGCTGTAAGCCACCATTCTTGGCTAATTTTTTATACTTTTTATAGACATGAGTTTCACCATGCTGCCCGGGCTGGTCTTGAACTCCTGGGTTCAAGTGATCCACCTGCCTCGTCCTCCCAAAATGCTGGAATTACAGGCATGAGCCACTGTGCCCAGCCAGTAGTTACTCTTTATTTGGCAGATAAGGAAACTGAGGGTCAGACAGAAGTTTGGTGACACTTGCTCAAGGCCTTGCAAAGGTTACATGTTAACCACTGGCTTGAGGATTGGCTTTTTGTAAATCTTCCAGGATGGGTAGTCAATTGGAAATAAAAACCACTTCATATGTATTTCTATCTCATTGATTTGGTTGATTTTTTGGTTGATATTTGCTAGGTGGTATTGTTTTGGATGCCTTTTACATCACTAGGTAAAATGAATCCAAAGGTTTGGAATTCATTCTTAGCAATGTTTGTTATATTAAGGATGTACTAGAAGGATTAAAAATGGTGTGTTGAGAGGACCACTTCAGCTAAAACAGAAAAGGGCCTTTTACATAGGAGCTCTCTTCTGTGAAGACAGATTTTCCAGCATTTCCAGATTGTGCTATTGCTAATTAGTAGGTTAAACACATTAAGGTGGTAATTGCTTATTCTTCCGGCATAGGGGTGTTTTTTTTTTTTTTTTGGTAGATTCTTGTATTGATTAGTTGAGCCTGTTCTTTTCTTTTTGAGATGGAGTCTTCCTCTGTCACCAGGCTGGAGTGCAGTGGCGCAATCTCGGCTCACTGCAAACTCCACCTCCTGGGTTCAAGTGATTCTCGTGCCTCAGCGTCCCGAGTAGCTGGGATTACAGGCACACGCCACCACACCCAGCTAATTTTTGTATTTTTAGTAGAAATGGGGTTTCACCATGTTGGCCAGGATGGTCTCGATCTTCTGACTTCGTGATCTGCCCGCCTCGGCCTCCCAAAGTGCTGGGATTACAGGCATGAGCCACTGCGCCTGGCTGAGCCTGTTCTTAATTATTTACCGAGAGAGCCATGCCTGATTCAAGAGTCTTCAGGTTGGTTGTGTGGGCTACAAGTATCTAGTTCTGGTTTTCTTTTTCAAAAGAGGAACGCCTAAAGTTCTAGTATATTGGGCCTAAATTTTGGAGGTTTTAAGGCCCAAGATTCAGATTAATTACTGTAGGGGTAGATCTTTTTCATGCTTCTAGATTTGGCTTAATGTGGCAGTTAGTCTTTCTTTTTACCTTGAAATCTGGATTCACTCAATCCTTGCAGACAGCTTGGTATATTGTGTAGGAGAGATAAAAATAGAGTTTAAATGAGCTGCCCTTGCCTGATGTGAGGTGGGGCCCCCAAATTTTGTACTTGGTAAATGGTAGGAAGGTTGCAGATGGTAGGAAAGTTGGAGTTGACAGGCAGACAAAAAGTTGGCAGCATACTATATACTCTTTTGTTACTTATGCTGATTAGCCCATAGTTCTGGTTCCTAAGTATTGTTGCTTTGAAAAACAAAATATCTGTATCCAGTGAATGAACCATCAACAAAAAAGCAAGTAATGTTTTGACACAGATAGCATCTTCTCCATTTCTCTACATTAGCATCTGGGCCAATAGTCCAGTGCTATTATAAGTGTTTTAGAGCTAAAAGAGAACTTCTGGTCTATCTGGACCAGTGGTTTGTAAAATGTTTGCTCTTCAGGGATTCTGCAAACTTGAATGTGTTTTTAAAATTTGTAACACTCCAAAGAACCATTACCAAAATAGCCATCATGAACCCTCTTGAGATGTCATGTAGAACACACGCAAGACCACCAGTGCCTCAGCCTGTGCTGCCAGCTTTGCCTGAATGTGTGGAGATGCCAGCCTGCAGCCTCCATGCCACTTCTATTAACTAAAGAGTATTATGCAGTTGTAAGGTGGACTGAGTAAAACTGGTTGCGCTTGTAACTGCTTCACTGGGTGAATAAAACAATTTGTTTTCAATATTTAAAATCAACTAAATTCACAAATACATGAATACTGAGTAAGATTGCCACCATCATCCTTATCCTCCAATTTCAAATTATTTTGAAAAGGTCTAATTTTTCTTAATTGAGTTTATAAATTTTATACATCTACATTATAAAATACTTAATAAAAGATTACTTTGTTCTGTTTATCTGTTCTGTTTATTGAGGCTTCACATAAGATTTCATATGGAAAAGGGCTGTGGGTGCCAACAAAAAAATCCCATATAATTTGGAAAGCCATTGGTTTCAATCAGCGGTTCTCAAACTATTCTGAGGAGCCATAGGTCTCTAAGAGGTGCCTCAGGGAATAGCTGCAAGGAAGAGCTGAATGGATTGTTAATCTGGTGGATTCCTGTCCCCTTCCCCATTTTCACTTCAACCTGAGCATTTTAATGTTTTATGTATTGAAGTTCTATTTAATATTTTATTTGAGGGAAAAAGTGTTTTTTTTTTATCTGAGTTTAAAGAAAAATGATGTGCAGTCACTGATCTATGACTAGTTAAGGAAGCTGAGCCCGGGGAAGTTAAGTGATTTGCTCAAGTCTGCAGTCCCAGTCCTCTGCTGCTTCCAGTGGGGCTCTTACTGGCTTAACAAGTAAAACAAGCCATCTCTTTGATAATAAATGATATTTACTGATTAAGAAAAAAAGGGGTGGTATTCATTATTTGTAGAAGAGTAACCCTAGTTACAGTTTTATTCGTTAATACTGAAGTTGTTGTGATGGATCAGTCACCAACTTTTAGTAGCCTAACAGGAATTAAAAGCTGGTATTCCTGAGTGGTCAGTGGCTCTTAGTTCAGGCAGTGATTCAGTTCTCCAGCCATCTTCCATCTTGTGACTCGGCTGTTTTCAACAGGTGACTTCTAAGGTCGTAGCAGAAGGAAAAGAACCTGGAAGATTTCTGTGGGCTATGCCTGGAAATGGTGCCTGTTGCTTCCGCTCATTTGCTGGTCAGAGCTCAGTCACATGGCCATACTCGGTTACAAGAAAACCTGGGAAATGTAGACCAGCTTTTTGCCCAGGGAGGAGAAGAAATGGGTTGGTGAACAACTAGCCAGTGTCAGCCATAATGGAGTCAGTAGAAAGAGTCCTGGGCTTCAGTTTTCTAAAGAGATTAGAGTGGCTGATTGCTAAGATCCTTCCTATTCTAACTAGGCAGGATTCCAAGGCAGATATAGTTGTAACAGTATCACCTTTTTTGGTACACATTCACCATTCTATCCCAGATAGAGAAGCTGTTTGGTCTTTTTGTACTCAAGTAATATCTTTGATAATCACAGAGTTGGGTAAATTCCTTTGAGGTTATAACTTGATCCAGAATCCCCAAAATAAAAAAAAGTTGGTATCTTTTTCAGGGATTGCCTTAGGGTGGGATAGACCCTTTCATGGTTATATTAGGTAGAATAACATTAACTGTTATAATACATAAACCCTAAGCTCTCAATGGCTTTACATAATAGAGGTTTTTTTCTCATTCCCATAAAGTCCAACAGCATTTCTGTTTAAACATGAGGAAGAATAGCATTGTGCTTTAATGGAATGAATTGACCGGGAAAACAGAAGACCTAGGTTCTAGCCCATGTTCTGTCACTAATTTTTCTGACTTTGAATAAATCCTCACTCTGGGTTTCAATTTCTGTCAGTAAAACACGGAGATTGAACGAGATGATTCCTTCGCTCTCTAAATGTCCACATGTACATATGCGATCTCTGTTGGAAAGAAAATTAGTAGAGAGATAGTCTCACATGATGTGGTATATCATGTCTGGTAACTTTGTAATGCTGCCTTCTTTGCATGCAGAACATATTCATCCTTCTCTGGGACCGAGGGCGGCTTCTCCTCTCACCCAAATTTACTCCTTTGTGTAGTGAGAAATAGAGAGAGGTTGAGATGATTGGTGCCACAACAAAATTTATTTTCCATTCCAGTCATGACACATAAGGTACTTTCCCTGCACACGACTGACGGTGTGGGGAATGAGGAGGTGTTTATGTGATTTTCCTGTTTAAAATTATGCATCATAGTACTAAGGTTTTATGAGGTTGACATTCTGTAATTCTCCACGAATAAGTCAGATTTTCTGCATTGCCCTGGTATGATTAGTTGCATTCAATGCTGCATGTTTGTCATTTGCAGAACTGTAAGAATTCCCCCTATACACACCTCTCGTCATCAGTTGCTAGGTTACAGCTTTTCACATTGTCCCAGTCTGGTGATGTTGCCATGGATACCAGTTATACCTCCTCCTATGACACTGTCCTGGTCAGGCTCAGAGGGCGGGCAAGACGTAACTATGATGTCAGAGATGTTTTAGCATATGTCTTTCCCTTTACATTAATGATAAGATCTAAGTAATAGATATCAATTCTATGTGTTCTTATATATGAATTAAGGACATGAGGTATTAGCGGAATCCCTCAAACAGTCCACCACTTAGAACCTTTATTCCATTATGTATTTTTTTTCTTTTTTAAAGGAAAGGGAAGGGAAAGGAAGGGGAAAGCCTTTATTCCATTATAATTCTGCAGAAATGGAACTAACAGATTATAAAATATGAATATAAGATCTGCTATACTGTGTCCAGCTCATTCCCTACACAGACCAGCACCCCACCTCCTACAGGGTGGGCTATACATGGAATACCATTATCCTTTACATTGCCTTCAGTGGTAGGGACATTTGGGGATGCTTTTTGTCAAACTCTTAATTTATCTAAATTATAAAGCCTGTGGGCCGGTAACGGTGGCTCATGCCTGTAATCCCAGCACTTTGGGAGGCCAGGGCGGGTGGATCACCTAAGGTCAGGAGTTCAAGACCAGCCTGGCCAACATGGCGAAACCCCGTCTCTACTAAAAATACAAAAAAAATTAGCCGGGTCTGGTGGCATATGCCTGTAGTCCCAGCTACTCAGAAGGCTGAGGCAGGAGAATCGTTTGAACATGGGAGGTGGAGGTTGCAATGAGCCAAGATCACACCTCTTCACTCCAGCCTGGGGGACAGAGCGACTCCATCTCAAAAAAAAATAAAATAAAATAAAGCCTGTGGTCCAAATTTTATTGTCATTTAATGTCACATGATTATGTTTCTTCTCCTGCTAGGTTTTAGACACCATGAATTGCAGGGACTATGTCTTTAATGTGTGTGTGTGTGTGTGTGTGTGTGTGTGTGTGTGTGTGTGTTAGAGTCTCACTCTATCACCCAGGCTGGAGTGCAGTGGCGCGATCTCGGCTCACTGCAACCTCCGCCTCCTGGGTTCAAGTGATTCTCCTGCCTCAGCCTCCTGAGTAGCTGGGATTACAGGTGCCCACCACCACGCCTGGCTAATTTTTGTATTTTTAGTAGAGACAGGGTTTTGCCGTGTTGATTAGGCTGGTCTTGAACTCCTGGCCTCAAGTGATCCGCCTGCCTCAGCCTCCCAAAGTGCTGGGATTACAGGCGTGAGCCACAGTGTCCAGCCTTTAACCAGTTTTTATCCCCAACAACACTTAGTGCCATGCATATTATGGCAGGGATCCAGAAAAGTCTCATTGATTTGTTCTGAAGACTGAAATGTAGGTAATAACTAATTTGACTTTAGATTTCTAGCATAGTGTTTTAAGATGGTGGAAACCCCCGCATATTACAGTTGTTGAAGGGCAAGGTTAACCCATGTTATTTAGCTCTTGTCTAGTCTGACCCTTTGATCTCACAGTTGAAGAAAGCACTAAGGCCGTAGGAGGATGTGACTCATCTAAGGTCACAGCCAGTAAACCTGTGGTTTAGGTAAATGTGTGTTATAAAAAATCTTTGAAAAACAAGGTGTAAAAATCTTTGCAAAGTAATTCTGTTTACTTAAACGATCGTGTTTTGTTTTATGCAGTCTGTTTACTTAAAAACCTAGCAGACAGAAAGCTATTATTAAAGAAGAACTTCAATATTTAAAAGGAGCCCTACATAGAACCTACCTACCAGTTACTTCAAGTCAACTCGAAGCCTTGCATTCTGCTTAGTATTTGAATTATTCCTCAAAAACCAAAATAAAATTTAATGTAGCATCGGATTGAGGCATCTTTCAAAAGTAACATCTATTTTGAAAACCAGCAGAGTTTGAATTAAAAAACCATTCTTGCACTGGCGCAGTGGCTCACGCCTGTAATCTCAGCACTTTGGGAGGCTGAGCCGGGCAGATCACAAAGTCAAGAGATCGAGACCATCCTGGCAAACATGGTGAAACCCCATCTCTACTGAAAATACAAAAATTAGCCAAGTGTGGTGGCGCGTGCCTTTCATCCCAGCTACTCAGGAGGCTGAGGCAAGAGAATCGCTTGAACCCAGGAGGCAGAGGTTGCAGTGAGCCGAGATCACGTCACTGCACTACAGCCTGTGACAGAGCGAGACTCCATCTCAAAAAAAAAAAAAAAAAGCAAACCATTCTTGGCTGGGTGTGGTGGCTTACACCTGTAATCTCAACACTTGGGAGGCCAAGGTGGGAGGATTGATCCCAGAAGTTCGAGACCACCCTGGGCAACATGGTGAGACCCCCATCTCTAAAAAAAAATTAAAAAATAAAAAAATTCTTTGTATGTCATGTTACTTCCCTAAAATGAAAGGAATTTATTTACCAAATAGAATCCTTTGTTTGAAAAAAAAAAATGAGTGAAAACATGTCTTCTGAAAATACAGCCTGCTAAAGTTATAGGTTATGGACTTTTAACTGTCAGTGGGAGAGACAGACAAATCTCGTGAGAGTCAGGGAAAGTGACAAAGCTGAAACCCTCAAGAGAGGACACATAATTCAAGATGGATCTTCCCTCCCTTGCCCCAAGACCAGAGAATTGAAGAGTCTGCCCCTTCCCACTTGCAGTGGGAAGGGAAAGCTTGTTGAAGCTTTCTTAACTTTATGCAATAACCTGAAACATCCCCTTGCCTTTAAGCTCTGCTCCTCCATTTTTTCCCATTGTCAGATACCTTCCTCTTTGGAAGCTCTAAACAACTCTTACTGCGTTTAGGGGACTCCCTTGGCATAACAAATAAGAAAGGGCATGGCATTCAAAGCCCTGTACCTTCTGGACCTAGCACACATTTCCAGCCCTGCCTCTTGCTTTCTATTTGTACCACTGTTGGAATTTCCCCCAGTCCTGAAGGCCAGGCTCAGTTGCCACTTCCTTCATGAGAACTTTGCTGTTCTTCTCCCACCAGCTTTGATCTCTCCTGCTTACCAACTAGAGTGCTTTAGTACCTTTCTTTTGTCATTTACATTCTGTCATCTCTTACGGTTAATTCATGTATTTGACTCCGTTGAGTCAAGGACTGTGCACTCAGGGCACCTCCCCCACAGGGCTGAGCACCTTATCTGGAAACTTCGTATGTGTTAGAACTAGATTCACAAGCCAGCTAAGCATATGTTACTTAGTTCTGTGGTTCAAATGTATAGCAAATTTGACCATTTACTAAAAGGTTGAACCCACCCAGAGAATTATTTCACTTCTCTTAATATATACTTAATCTTGCTGAATTCCTTTTCCATTGTCCAGATCACTGGTTCCCAGTCTTTCAGTGTAAGGAACCCCCTTTTTAAAACCTAATCCAATGACCTTCTACAATATTTTGAAACAGCCTTATTGAAGTATAATTTACAGTTTATAAATTCACCCACTATAAATGTATAATTCAATTTTTAGCATATGTATAGAGTTGTGCAGCCATCACCATAATCCAATTTTAGAACATTTCTGCTACCCCAAAAAGTTCCCCCGTATCTTTCTGCATTCAGTCTTCACTCCTGTCCCCACCCGCAGCCCCAGGAAAACACTGATCTGTTTTCTGTCTGTATTGATTTTCCTTTTCTGGATATTTCATATAAATGGAATCAGGCAATATATAGTTTTTGTGTCTGGCTTCTTTCACTTAGCATCACGTCTGTGAGGTTCACTCGTGTTATAGCACATAATAGTTCCTTTTTTAGTATTCCATTGTGTGAATATACTGCATTTTGTTTATCCATAACCAGTTAATGGAGATTTGGATTGTTTCCAGTTTTCAACTATTATGAATAGTGCTGTTAGGAACATTCATGTACAAGTCTTTGGACTTATACTTTCATTTCTTTTGGGTAGATATTTAGGAGTGGAATTGCTATATGGTATGTCTGTAACTTTTTTTTTTTTTTTTTTTTTGAGACAGGGTCTCACTCTGTCGCCCATGCTGGAGTACAGTGGCGTGATCATGCCTCACTACTCTGGTGATTCTCCCACTTCAGTCTCCCAAGTAGCTGGGACTACAGGCGTGCGCCACCATGCCCAGCTAATTTTTGTTTTTTTTGTAGAGACAGTTTTGCCATTTTGCCCAGGCTGGTCTTGAACTCTTGGGCTCAAGCAGTTTGTCCATCTTAGCCTCCCAAAGTGCTAGGATTACAGGTGTGAACCACCACACCTGTCCTGTCTGTAACTTTTTAAGAAACTGCCAAACTGATTTTCAAAGAAGCTTGTACCAGTTTATATTCCTACCAACAATGCATGAGAGTTCCAGTTTCTCCACAAGAGGACTCCTTTTTAGTATGTAAAAAAAAAAAAAAATGTAGACCTTCACATGGTAATAGATTTATTTTACTTTATTTTATTTTATTTTTTGAGACGGAGTCTCGCTCTCTCTCCCAGTCTGGAGTGCAGCGGCACGATCTCAGCTCACTGCAAGCTCTGCCTCCTGGGTTCATGCCATTCTCCTGCTGAGCTCAGCCTCCCGAGTAGCTGGGACTACAGGCACCCGCCACCACACCCGGCTAATTTTTTGTATTTTTAGTAGAGACGGGGTTTCACTGTGTTAGCCAGGATGGTCTAGATCTCCTGACCTTGTGATCCGCCTGCCCTGGCCTCCCAAAGTGCTGGAATTACAGGCGTGAGCCACCGTGCCCAGCCTAGATGTTGTTTTATATCAGCAGATTGATAAAACAACACAGGGATTGAGTAATACTTTTAAAAGGATTTATATTCTAGAATCAAAACAGCATATATTAACATGATGTGTTCAGTATAGAGGCAGTGCTCTTAAAGCAACTCAGTGTCCCCAAAGGATTCATGGTTTATAAGTTGGGAGCCACTGGTCCAGATGACTTGTTTAGAAATAAATGTTAAGTTATTTTGTGTCTTTTTATGCATCATCTGTAAAATGGAGACCTGCCTCATAAAGTTGTTTGAAGACTAAATGAAAATATATCCCAAGGCAGGAAGATTGCTTGAGCCCAGGAGTTTGAGAACAGCGTGGGCAACATAGCAAGACCCGTCTCTACAAAAATTTTTTTAAAAATAAGCTGGGCATGGTGGCACAGGCCTATAGTTGTTAGCTACTTGGGTGACTGAGGCAAGAGGATCACTTGAGCCCAGGAGTTCAAGGTTGCAGTAGGCTATGATTACACCACTGTACTCCAGCCTGGGTGACACAGTGAGACCCTGCCTGAAAAAAAAAAGAAAATGTGTCAAGATTTGGCCGCATAATAGTTGCTCAATTAGTGGCAGCTAGTATTAGTAGAAAGCAGTATGATTTAATCGAGTATAGGCTGTGGAGCCAACAGCTGAGAATTCTAACTTAACCTGAATTAGGTGAGATTAATAGTAGTCTGCTTTTCACAAACTTTTTTGAAATGGGGACTGTATGGATACTTGCAAACACCTGTTTCCGTGCTTGATTCTTGCTGACTTCAGATTGCTGTTTATATCTACCCGTTTCCTTTGGTTTCATCTTTTTTGATAGGAACCTTCTCCCCACCAGCAATCTGTCAAAGTCATTTAGTAAATGCTATTCCTGTATTCTAAAGCTGTAATTCTCATCCCTGATTGCATATTAGAATCACCTGGGCAGCTTTTGCGCTGGATACTGATGTCTTGGTCCCACCCTCAGAGATTTGACTTAACTGCTCTGGGATGTGATCTGGGCATCTAGATTTTTAAAAGCAGGTGATTGTAATGTGTAGGCAAAGATGAGAATTACCATTCTAATGTGAAACCAGGATTGGAGACAGCTGTTCTTGCCTAATTTAGTATCAGTAGCCAATGTTACAACTTAATTCCTTCATTGGTAAGGAAATTGAACAAAATGGACTCTCTCAGATTCCCTGTTAGAATCTGAGAGTTCCAAGGCACTGGAGGAACCTTTCAGGTAAGCCTTTCTTCCACCTAAGTAGCACAGTCAGTGTCTGAGAAAGATTGTGTGGAATGAAAGCAAAACCTTAAATCTTGAAGTCAGGTTATATTTCATCCATCACTCTTTCTAGGAGGCTGTATGCTATAGTGAAATGAATGCAGGTTTTGGCACTAGATGAACCTGGGTTTATTTTGGCTCTGTTGATTACCGGTTGTGTTGGTTGAGGTTCAGAAAGTTTGCAGTTGCACATTTTCCTCATCCGGAAAATAGGAATTGTTAAAAAAAAAAATCATAATATATACCTTACGGGGTTGTTAGGGTTGTAGACTACATATAAAGTCTTGTGTTGGCCAGGCGCGGTGGCTCACACATGTAATCCCAGCACTTTGGGAGGCTGAGGCGGGTGGATCACGAGGTCGGGAGATCAAGACCTTCTTGGCCAACGTGGTGAAACACCGTCTCTACTAAAATACAAAAAAATTAGCTGGGCTTGGTGGCGCGTGCCTGTAATCCCAGCTACCTGGGAGGCTGAGGCAGGGGAATCACTTGAACCCGGGAGGCGGAGGTTGTGGTGAGCTGAGATCACACCACTGCACTCCAGCCTGTCGACAGAGCAAGACTTCATCTCAAAAAAAAAAAAAAAGTCTGTGTCTTGTGTCCATGGCCTTAATATGGTGACTTCTCGGGAGTGGGGGACCGCCAGCTTGCTTAAGGTGAAGTGAACCAGCCCAGGTTAGAAACAGAGCAGGTCAAAACTTGCGTGCTGATTAGTAATGTGATTGTGCCTATGAAAAGCTGCTGCACTCCAACCTGGGCAACATAGTGAGACTCTGTCTCTTAAAAAAAAAAAGTCTATCTGGCTTAGTGAATTGTAACTGCATTTGTACTGTTACTCATTTATTTATCTTTATATTTCTTTTTATCCTCTGACTCTACTGTAACTCATATTGTGTCTCATCACCTGGGCATTAAAGCTGAAAGGACTATGAAGTTAGAGATTGTATTTTAGAGTCATTTATATTTCCATTGCCTATACTAGTGCCCTGTGTGCAGAAGGTTATAAAGTTTGATGATTCAGAAAATAGAAAACTTAATTTTTTTTTAAATTTTGCTGATTTCATAGGTAAATAACAGAGATGTGGCATTATATCATTAGTGCTCAGCAAGTAAATCTTGCTACACATCGTTTTTGTTAGTTTGTTTTTTTTGAGACGGAGTCTGGGAGTCTCTCTGTGTTGCCCAGGCTGGCTTGGAACTCCTGGGTTCAACAGATCCCCCTGCCTCAGCCTCCCAAGTAGCTGGTACTACAGGTGTCCACCACTGCAACTGGCAGACACATTATTTTGATGGCAATATCCCTTCATTTTTGTCTACTGAGATTCATGGTCAAAGTCATGCAATATCATACAACCTAAGAACAAAAATAGTAGCACCTTAGTATTTAGCAAGAGAGGCTTCAGTAATTATAGCAAGTATGATATAAGCAAGGGAATGGGTTTGAGGAGCAGCTGTGATGAAGAACCAGGCAAGCAATGAGAGAGAGGTCAAAAGAGGTTAGGATGTATAGGCAAACCAGAATCAGAATATGGAAGTGCTGTTCATATATCTTTTTTTTCTTAGTTCTGTCCTCAAAGGGCTTAGAAGCAATGAAATACTAGTTAGTAGTAATGAGCACCCCCAGTGCCCATATTTTAATTTCTGAATAACCAGGGCTCTCTGGAGAAATGACTAATTCCAGGTCTGAAACAGGAACTTGATAGGGTGAGCCTGACACATTATCTTGTGCCAGAAATAAGAACACTATTAAAATCTAATGGAATAATTATACCGCAGTTTAAAACAGATGAACTAATGGAGTTGTGTCAAAAGGACAGAGAAGCCAGTTGGAAGGGACTCTTAATTGGCCAAAGGCGGGACGGCTGAAGAGTTGGCTGCAATTGATTTAAACACATGAATATATAAAACGTCAGAGTCTGTTATATTGTAATAATACTCAGAAAAGAGAAAGCTTCCCCAACAGTTGTCAGAACTAAAAATTACTTAAACATTAACTCCTTACTCTAAATATTGATAAAAAGAAAAAATTAAGCATTTTTCTAGGAGCAACCTTTTTTTTTAAGGTAACCAAATAACTCTAGGTGATGAGGGTATGATCTTTACATAAGAATGCCTGCTCATATTTATAGAAGTAATGATATAATTGGGGAATAACCATTCCAACTCCTAATAAAATAACTGATTCAGGCAAAAATCATCTACAGATGATAAAACTATTAGGTGAACAGTAGATGGAGAACTGGACATATCATCCCACAGGTTATTTGATGATTACAAGGAGAAAGACACAGCTTTACAACGGGAGGGGTTTACTTTAACAAGTGCTCCATCTTGGCATCATGAATGGTGGGGATAACCAGGCAGTATGAAGTAAACAGCTCACCTATGCTGTGTTCTTGTGAAAATTATTTCACCTGAATCTATTCAAGGCTTTAGACAGGCCTTGTGCTGGATTTGGCCATCTTTGTATGGCCCTTGAGCCAAGAATGGTGTTTATGTTTCTAAAGGACTTTTACAAAAAAAACACTGGTCTCGTGGTGTCTCACACCTGTAATCCCAACACTTTGGGAGGCCAAGGCAGGCAGATCACCTGAGGCCAGGAGTTTGAAACCAGCCAGGCCAACATGGCAAAACCATGTCTCTACTAAAAATACAAAAAATTAGCCAGGTGTGGTGGCATGTGCCCGTAGTCCCAGCTACTTGGGAGGGTGAAGCATAAGAATTGCTTGAACCCAGAAGGCAGAGGTTGCAGTGAGCAGAGATGGTACCAGAGCACTCCAGCCTGGGCGACAGAGCAAGACTCCACCTCAAAAAAAAAAAGAGAGAATAGGCAGGGCACGGTGGCTAACATCTGTAATCCCAGCACTTTGGGAGGCCAAGGTGGGTGGATCACCTGAGGTCAGGAGTTGGAGACCAGCCTGGCTAACATGGTGAAACCCCATCTCTACTAAAAATACAAAAATTAGCTGGGCGTGGTGGCACGTGCCTGTAGTACCAGCCGCTAGGGAGGCTGAGGCAGGAGAATCGCTTGAACCCAGAAGGCAGAGGTTGCAGTGAGCCAAGATTGCGCCACTGCACTCCAGCCTGGGCGACAGAACGAGACTCCGTCTCAAAAAAAAAAAAAAAAAAAAAGAGAATCAGCCAGGTGTGGCTCATGCCTGTAATCCCAGCACTTTGGGAGGCCGAAGTGGGCAGATCACCTGAGGTCAGGTCTCCAGTTGGAGATCAACCTGGCTAACATGGTAAAACCCTGTCCCCACTAAAAATACTAAAATTAGCTGTGCGTGGTGGTGCATGCCTGTAATCCCAGCTACTCGGGAGGCTGAGGCAGGAGATTTGCTTGAACCCGGGAGGTGAAGGTTGCAATGAACCGAGATTGCACCACTGCACTCTAGCCTGGGCAACAGAGCGAGGCTCTGTCTCAAATAAAATAAAATAAATAAAATAAAATAAATTAAAAAATAAAATAATAAAAATAAAATAAAATATAAAAAATAATAAAAATATCATAGTAAAGTACAATAAAATAAAATAATGACTTTTACCAAAAAAAAAAAAAAAAAGACAACCAAAAACCAAAGAAGAGTATATGACAGAGGTAGTATGTGGCTCACAAAAACCACAGTTTTGCTTTCTGGCTCTTTACAGAAAGTTTGTCAGCCTCTGGGTTGGAGGAACAAGTTAATTGACTTAATGAGGAAGCCATATCAGATAAATCCAGAAAGTGGACAACCTGTAGGAAAACTAGGTCTATTCAGCTTCACAGAAAAGCAGAAATATATGGGATGGAAATTTGTTAAAAATTAAAAGAGCCTGGGCACAGTGGCTCATGCCTGTAATCTCTGCACTTTGGGATGCTGAAGCAGGAGCATTGCTTGAGCTCAGGAGTTCGAGACCACCCTAGGCAACAGAGTGAGACCCTGTCTCTTAAAAATATATATTTATATATATGTATTTTATATATTATGTATAATATATGTATTTTATATATTATATATATGTATTTTATATATTATATATAATATATGTATTTTATATATTATATATAATATATGTATTTTATATATTATATATAATATATGTATTTTATATATTATATATAATATATGTATTTTATATATTATATATAACATATGTATTTTATATTATATATAATATATGTATTTTATATATTGTATATAATATATGTATTTTATATATTATATATATATTTTATATATTTTTGTGTATATATATATTAAAGGAGACTTAAGAGGCATGAAAAACAAATGCAATGTTTGGATCTTAGTTTGAACAAATGAGCTTTATAAGGTATATTGGGGACTTCTGCTTCCAGTGAAGCTGGCATAACAGAGACCAGGTTTACTTTCCCACTTATAAAAACATACACAAACTATATGAAACAATGTTTTCAAGAGACTAGATATCAGGTAATGCAGGAGAGTGATCCCCGAGAAATGGGGAAACAAAAGAGGTGAGGCCTACAATTGCCCCCAGACTGCCTTGACTTTCAAAGCTGTAGCACCAGAAGCAGAAAATGAAGCAGAGCCCAGTGAACTCTGTAAGTTGACATGGTACTGTGAATCCAGTGAGACCAGTGCAGCTACCATTCATAGGAGGGAGTAGCAGAAAGAAGAGAGAGATACAGAGAGAACCCCAGAGATCTGCAGGTCTCTTGAGTATTCATCAGAGACCAATCAACATAAACATGGGAGCAAACTATTCAGGACTGGGGATTTGATGGAATGGGTCCTATGTTCAGACAGTAGTTGCAACAGTGCTTGTTACTACCAGCCAGTACTTGGGAAGGTGTTGCCTTAGTAGTAGTGAATCATTAGCTCTGGACCAGGGGTATCCAATCTTTTGACTTCCCTGGGCCACATCAAAAGAAGAATTGTCTAGGACCACATATGAAATACACTAATGATAGCTAATGAGCTAAAAATAAAAAATAAAAAAATTGCAAAAAGATCTCAATATTTTAAGAAAGTTTATGAATTTGTGTTGGGCCACTTTCAAAGCCATACTGGGCTGCACACAGCCTGTGGGCCATGGGTTGGACAAGCTTGCATCTAAACAGTACTTCTCTGGGCCTACCTAACAAATCTTAAAAGCAAGATTCAAAAGGATCAAACTATATCCAAGTAGTTTAACTCTATCCCATAATAAAGATCAAAAAAGGCTATGGGAACACAAAAATATTGAACACCTAACAAGGTAAATTCACAATGTCTGACATCCAATCAAAGATTCTCAAGTATGGGCCCAACACAGTGGCTCATGCCTGTAATCCCAGCACTTTGGGAGGCCAACCTGGGTGGATAACTTGAGGTCAGGAGTTCAAGACCAGCCTGGCCAACAATGGTGAACCCCATCTCTACTAAAAATACAAAAAATTAGCTGAGCGTGCTGGCAGGCACCTGTAATCCCAGCTACTCAGGAGGCTGAGGTAGGAGAATCGCTTGAGCCTGGGAGGCAGAGGTTGCAGTGAGCTGAGATCGTACCACTGCACTCCAGCCTGGGTGACAGAGTAAAATTCCATCTCAAAAAAAAAAAAGGAAAAAAAAAAGATTCCCAGGTATGCAAAGAGGCAGGAAAATATGGTTTGTAATAAAGAGAATAATCTGTTGAAAGTGAGGCAGAGCTGACACACGTTAGACTTAGCATAGAAGAACAGGAGAGTTCTTATAACTGTACTTTGTATGTTTAAAACTTAAGTAGAAACATGGAAGATATAAAACACAGACCTAAGGCTGGGCACGGTGGCTCACACCTGTAATCCCAGCACTTTGGGAGGCCAAAGCGGGCATATCACCTGAGGTCAGGTGTTCGAGACTAGCCTGGACAACATGGTGAAACCCTGTCTCTACTTAAAAATACAAAAATTAGCTGGGCATGGTGGTGCACGCCTGTAATCCCAGCTACTCAGGACTGAGACAGGAGAATCACTTGAACCTGGGATGGAGAGGTTGCAGTGAGCTGAGATTGCACCAGTGCACTCCAGCTGGGGCAACAGAGCAAGACTCCATCTCAAAACAAAACAAAACAAAAAACACAGACCTAAATCGAAATTCTAGAAATGAAAATGACAATGTCTGAGATGAAAAATGCACTAAATGTCATTAATAGCAGATTAGACATTACAAGAGAAAAGATTTCATGAATTTGAGGACATAGTGATAGAAATTATCCACAATGAAACACAGAAAAGTAAAAAAACATCTAGCAGTGAGCTATGGAACAACTTTTGAACAAATAATGGCTGAAAATTTTCCAAAGATAAGTATAAACCCACAGATCCAAGAAGTTCATTGAATGCCAAACACAAGAAACATGAAGAAAACTACACTGTCATTTATCTAATTTTATTGCTTCTCACCATCCAGTGTACCCTTCAGTATGTACTCTCAAATATAGTAATTTATTTAAGTCCTCTTTCTTTCTTTCTTTTTTTTAACAGAGTCTCACTCCATTGGCCAGGGTGGAGTGCAGTGGCACGATCTTGGCTCACTGCAACCTCTGCCTCCCAGGTTCAAGTGATTGACAGGCGTGTACCACCACACCTGGCATTTTGTTGTTGTTGTTGTTGGTATATTTTTAGTAAAGACGGGTTTTCACCATGTTGGCCAGACTGGTTTCGAACTCCTGACCTCAAATGATCTTCCCGCCTCGGCCTCCGAAAATACTGGGATCACAGGCACGAGCCACCGCACCCAGCCAAGTCCTTCTTCTTTAAAGTGTGTGTGATATTATACTTTCTTTTTTTTTTTTTTTTTTTGAGACGGAGGAGTCTTTCTGTCGCCCAGGCTGGAGTGCAGTGGCGCGATCTCAGCTCACTGCAGGCTCCGCCCCCTGGGGTTCACGCCATTCTCCCGCCTCAGCCTCCCGCGTGGCTGGGATTACAGGCGCCCGCCACCTCGCCCGGCTAATTTTTTGTATTTTTAGTAGAGATGGGGTTTCACCGTGTTAGCCAGGATGGTCTTGATCTCCTGACCTCGTGATCCGCCCTCCTTGGCCTCCCAAAGTGCTGGGATTACAGGCGTGAGACACCGCGCCTTGTCGATATTATACTTTCTTAGTACAGGGAACTGGAGGGACAGTGTAGGAGACAGAAGCTCTTGTTTCTGGTGTAGACCAGGGGTCACAGTTGTGGGTATGAGGACATCCCATGGAGCCTGCCCCAGAACATGGTCCCTATGTGGTGTTTGCACCCGTGTTCTCTCTTCAGCTCGCTCAACCTGTCCTGCGCGGCTTCCACATGACCCTACACTCTGAAGTCTTCCTTTTCCCACTGGCACTCAGACTCCCTACTACATAGCATTGACTGCTGATCACCTTCACTCCAGACTGTATGCTTTAAATATGTACAGGTTACCATATATCAATTATACATCAGTAAAGCTATTTTCAAAATAAGGTGTAGTATAGTTGGAATTTTAATCTTCACTGGGTATCAGGTATTAAGGAATTATTTTTCATTTTTGTATGTGAAATATTAATAGTATTGTGGTATATATTTCTATATATACCACATTCCTTTTACCACTTTTTTTTTTTTCTTTTTTTGGAGACAGAGTTTTGCTCTGTCACCTAGGCTGGAGTGCAGTGGCTCAGCCTCAGCTCACTGCAACCTCCACCTCCAGGGTTCAAGCGATTCTCCTGCCTCAGCCTCCTGAGTAGCTGAGATTACAGGTGTACACCAGTACGCCCAGCTAATTTTTGTATTTTTATTAGAGATAGGGTTTCGCCATGTTGGCCAGGCTGGTCTCGAACTCCTGGCCTCAAGCAATCCACCCACCTCGGCCTCCCAAAGTGCTGGTATTACAGGCATGAACCACTGTGCCCGACCCACATTTATTTATTTAGAGTTTCATATTGAAGTATTTTTTGTAGAATTCGACAAGTGCAGTTCATCAATTTGTTCTGAAATTTACATGGAAATGCATATAAATATGCATTTATAGAGAAGATTATCCTAATGTCTGTGATTTATTTTTAAATACTTTAGAAAAAATTTATAAAGCAAATGGAGGAAAATGTTAACATTAACAGTTGTAGGTGAGGGACAGATGGTCATTTGTATAGTATAATATTTACTTTCCTGTAGGCTTAAGTTTTCTTCCTAACAAAAGTTTTTAAGTGAAGTTCTAAAAAAAATAATATTGTCATTTAGAGCAGTGGATGAGAAGCTAGGTAGATAAGAACATGGAAGATAAAATGGAACAGAAGGCTTTGCCAAGTCTAGACCAACAGGAGCTAATCACTCTTGAGGGAAAAGGACAAAAACTACACAAGATTTAAAGTACCTATAACAAGGAAATACACTAATGATGGAGGCAAAGGGCTGCTTCAGCTCAGAGGGTTCTATGGGTTTCTGTGGCAAGAAGGACCATTGCCTGATGCAACTTCCCAGCACTTGTTGGCATGAATTGTGAGCAGGGGTTTTCTGCTGCAGTGTCATAGGCTGTAGCTTGTCAGCCATCTTTTTTGCTCTCTTTACTGCCTCTGTGGATGTGTTCCACTAACCTGCCCAGCATTACTGTGAGGTCTCAGTGCAGTGGCATGACAAAGACTTGGCAGTATAGGAAGTTGGTTCACCCTACCCGCACATCCAACTGAATTGGACTTGGTATTAAACTGAGGTGGGAATTCCATGGGAAAACTGGGATCATAGAAAGAATATGAATTATTGGCTATTCCAGTACCTGAAATGAGAACGAGAATAATGGTGTAATTTCTTTTTTTTTTTTTTTTTGAGATGGGTTCTTGCACTGTTGCCAGGGCTGGAGTGCAATGGCGCAATCTTGGCTCACTGCAACCTCCGCCTCCTGGGTTCATGTGATTCTCGTGCCTCAGCCTCCCGAGTAGCTGGGATTACAGGCGCACACCACCACACCCGGCTAATTTTTTGTATTTTTAGTAGAGATGGGGTTTCACTATGTTGGCAAGGCTGGTCTCGAACTCATGATCCGCCTGCCTTGGCCTCCCAAAGTGCTGGGATTACAGGTGTGAGCCACCACACCCAGCTGGGAATAATGGTGTAATTTCACATCCTTTTGTGAAATAAAGTTGAATCTTGCCCTATACCTCTTGAGGCACCACTTTACCTTGAAAATGCTTAGTAATAACATTTTTTTAATATATTAAATATCATTTGAGATTGAAAATGGTGGTATTAGATATTACCCTTTTCTACAGGTAAGGGGATTGAATTAGGTGTTGTTATCCCGGTTTTACAGGTTAGGAAACCAAGACCCAGAGAGGCTGTGATTTGCCCAAAGTTGATCATCCGGGTCCTGCGCAAACTCATACTGTTGTCACTTTCTTGTGTTCTGTCATGGCTGTTTTTCCTCAGATTTCTTTGAGATCTTTAAAAATCCAATTTGCACTCTGCAGGTGATGATGAAAATATGACTTTTCTTGTAGAACAATTTATGTCGTAGAATTTTCTCTTGGGTATAGTGTAGTAAGCATCCAAAATATGTTTGGTCTCCACAGAACTAGGTTAGCTATTTTCATCTTAAGACAGAGGCTAACATCACTTAACACCATCATTCCTAATTAACAGATCTGTTTACTCTTAATTTGCAATTATAGTGCAGTACAAGAAAGGCCAACAGCAAGAAGATTCAGTCCAGAGGCACCACAACGTTGATTGTTGTGTTCCTAAGTGGGTGTTTTTAAGGCAGAGTTTTAATTGAGGTAATGGTGGGTATTAATCTCACTCTGCATTACCATACCGTTATGCTGTTAATGATTCAGAATTCATTGGGAAATTGGCTGTTTTGAAGGCTAGCTGTTAAATGGCTTTGCTTTTCTCTCAATGTCTGGTCATCAGGGTCATGACTATCGATTTAATCAAGGATCTAGAATTGGAATGTAGCTCTGTCATTATCTGGGACTACACACTTTATTAGAAATACTGGTTTGGTAGATCTTCTCCAAGTTTCATTTTCACTCGAGTTTTAATAAGAAAATATGTCTAATTTTGTTTTGTTCTCTACTTCTTAGGCTCTTCTGTTTCATTGGCCTTTACAAAGGCCCATTGTCAATCACATATCCAAGAACTGGTTTCCAAAAAAAAAAATAGATATTGGCTGGGCGTGGTGGCTCACGCCTGTACTCTCAGCACCTTGGGAGGCCGAGGCAGGCAGATCACTTGAGGTCAGGAGTGTGAGACCAGCCTGGCCAACATGCTGAAACCTTGTATCTCCTAAAAGTACAAAACATTAGCCGGGCGTGGTGGCAGGCGCCTGTAATCCTAGCCACTCTGGAGGCTGAGGCAGGAGAATCACTTGACCCAGAAGGTGGAGGTTGCAGTGAGACGAGATCGCCCACTGCACACTCCAGCCTGGGCAACAGAGTAAGACTCAGACTCAAAAATAATAATAATAAGATGAAAAGATATTGAAAATTAGCAAGAAAATAGCTGAGTGTGTTGTTGTACACTTGTATTCCCAGCTACTTGGAAGGCTTAGGCTAGAGGAGCTTCTGGCTTGATTGAGCCCAGGAGTTCAAGCCTAGCCTGGACAACATAGTGAAACCCTGTCTCTAAACAAAAAAGAAAAAACCAAGAAAATGTATTATTTTATGAAGGAGGCCACAAAGAGTTAAGACTGGCCAGAAACCTAGCTATTTAGGCAGAATCTACAGATCTCTTAAGTTACAGGTAAGCAAAGAGTCAAATTGGAGGGCAACTAACTTAGGAAAAAGCAGGCAGGTAACAATGATCATTGAGGTGGTGGTGATCCAAGAAGTCAGTGAGGATCCTCTTAATGTTGCCTGCTGAGCAAAAGCAGGCCCTGAGCTGAGGGTGCAGGGCCTTTAGACCCATGGCTTCTAATGCATGTGGTTAGAGGCCCAAAGTGTACCCTGTTCTAAGTCATACAAGGGAAGACGTGTTGAGATCTCCACAGGTATGAACAGAATGTACTATGCAACCCCAGGGCGGTATTCTGCTCTGTGCCCTGAATTGTAGGGCTATAATTTTACCTAAAGGTTAGCACCATTTTTCCCCCCTCAATAGGACAAAGACCCTTCAGCTTCATTCTATAGAACACAGTCTATGACTTCTTGATTATTATAACTTAGTGTTCTTTTTTATTTTTAACTTGGTTGCCATTTATGGACCCTGAATTGAAATGTAGATCTATTTAGAATTTTCAAAAGTATTTACAGCAGCTTTCTTTAATAGCATCAATGTCAAGCAGTGTATCTCAGAATTAAAAATGTCTTATGGTCAAATAAATCGATCTCTTAAAGATTTGCAGTATATGTTAGTACACTAAAAGCTTTTGTAAGTCTTAGCAGTAAAGATATCTGTTTAATCCAGTGTTTCCCAAATTTTTTTGACCCCAGAATTATTATTATTATTTTTGAGACAGAGTCTTGCTTTGTTGCCCAGGCTGGAGTGCAGTGTCGCGATCTCACTGCAGCCTCCACCCCCCGGTTCAAGTAATTATCCTGCCTCAACCTCCCAGGTAGCTGGGAGTACAGGCACCCATCAGCTGTAATCTTTGTATTTTTAGTACAGATGGGGTTTCGCCACATTGGCCAGGCAGGCCTCAAACTCCTGACCTCAGGTGATCTGCCCGCCCTGGCCTCCCAAAGTGCTGAGATTATAGGAGTGAGCCACCATGCCCGGCCCAGAATTTTGTTTTTTGTTGCTAATACCCATCAACCTTCTTTTAAAATAGTATTTTTTCTTCCAGTTTTATTGAAGGATAACTGGCAAAAATTGTATATATTCAGTGTACAACATGATGAGTTAATAGATGTATACATTGCAAAATGATTACCACAACCTAATTAACACATCTGTCACCACACTTGGTTACCCTTTGTGTGAGTGAGTGGTGAGGACACTTAAAATTGTCTCTAAGCAAATTTCAAGTAAACAATACTGTATTAGTAACTATATTTAGTAAACAACTGTTGGGGCAGAACATACTCTGGAAATAATAGCTATATAACAAGTGGATTGATCTGGAAATGAGGCGAGATGTAGATTATTAATGTAGCCCCATGATTTAGAGGAAAGGTCAACCCTTCATTAAACCCAAGAAAGAGCCTAATAATGACTATCTGCGCTATTTTCCTGAAGAGATGGGTGTATTTTGGAAAATGAGACAGGCTTGCGTCACTTGGAGCTAGTAGGTTGATGAAGATACCTCACACTTGTATTATGCTTTAAGATTTATAAAAAAATGTGCGTTTCCATGATCAAAACCCCAGGAGGTAGAAAGGCTTATATTGTCTCCTGTTTTACAAAATAGGAACCTCAAACTAAATGACTTGCCCAAGGTCACATGACATTATTGATAGGTAGCAAGACTGATGTTGTCTGGAACCCTGGGCTTCAGGTTGCAAGTTCAGGATGACCCACATCACTAAAGTAGTTGCCTAGAATTATATGCTAATGAGTGTTTCTTTTATAGAAATATACACATCTCATATTCACTTTATTTTTCTTCCTTACAATACTTCAAGTTGCTTTTCTACCCCTGGGCTATTTTTTGTCTTTGCTACTTTCAACAGTAACTGAGTGAAGAGCACAGCCTGGGTATGACAAATAACCAGTTTGCCTCAAGGCATGGGTTTTGGCCTCAGAGGATCAAAAACCTTGGACTTGACCAAATTTCAAATTTCTCTTATAGAACACGTTTCTAGATATGAGTTTAGAACCTACTGTGTTTAACCTGTTTTGGTTTTCATAAATTCAACCAATTATTAAGAACTGACCACCAGCTACAGGCAAGGCACCAAGGTATACGTATTTTTCCCCAACACTTTATTAAAAAATTTTTCAAGCATATGGAAAAGCAACTTTTCCATAAGTTGAAAGAATCATTCAGTGAGCACTATATACCTATCACCTGTATTTTATAATTAACATGTTCCTTTTTTTTTTTTTTTTGAGACAGAGTCTTGCTCTGTCGCCCAGGCTGGAGTGCAGTGGCGCAATCTCAGCTCACTGCAAGCTCCGCCTCCTGGGTTCACGCCATTCTCCTGCCTCAGCCTCCTCAGTAGCTGGGATGACAGGTGCCCACCACCACGCCTGGCTAATTTTTTTGTGTTTTTAGTAGAGATGGGGTTTCACCATGTTAACCAGGATGGTCTCCATCTCCTGACCTCGTGATCCGCCCGCCTCAGCCTCCCAAAGTGCTGGGATTACAGGCTACTTTATTATTTTTTATCACACATCTATCCATCTGTATTCATCAATCACTTCATTTTATTTTTTTATCTATTTCAGAGTAAGTTGAAGATATCAGTATACTTTATTCCTACACACTTAAGTTTCCTTTTTGTGTGTGTAGCTCTTTGTGCACCAAGCACTTGATGGGTACTTATCAAATGTGTGTTGAAAGCATAAATGGCTTAATCAGATCAAAAAACAAAATCAAGACTAGAGTCTGCACATTCATGAAAGTGGTAGATCCCTGTGTAATTTGAAAAGGCCATTTTATGTCTGCTGTCTTGACAGTCTCAAAATTCCTGGCTGGGTGCATTGGCTCACACCTGTAATCCCAGCCTTCAGAAGGTCGAGGCAGGAGGATCGCTTGAGCCCAGGAGTTTGAGACCAGCTTGGGCAATATAATGAGACCCTGTCTCTACAAATAAAAAAAATTAGCCGGGCATGGTGGTGTGCACCTGTAGTCCCAGCTACTTGGGAGGCTTAGGTGTGGGAGGATTTCTTGAGCCCAGGAGTTTGAGGCTGCAGTGAGCTATGATCACACTACTGCACTCCAGCCTGGGCAATAGAGTGAGACCCTATTTCAAAAAGAAAATATTTCCCACTGTATCTTCCCTTCACCCCATTATGTGTATACAGGACCTCACACCTACCTGTGTTAGAACATTCCATTCTCAGAAGTCAGGAAGAAAGAATCTTTTTGAGAAAATGAGTCCAGAATAAGTTGGTGCTCCTCTTCCTGGTGGTGATGAATTGGGTAGCTTTGGGGTCCTGAAGAATGACAGAAACAAGGAGCAGCTAGCTAGGATTTAAAGGGAGATTTTTTAAATTTTTTTATTTTTTGGCCTAAGTATCTTATGGCCTAGCCAAGTTGTCATAGCCCTGTCACTTTTAAGCTGACTGGTGGGTTAAAGAATTGACAGTTTCTGCCTGTCCCATTTTCTAAGACCAGATGATAAATTAATTCTATGAAGGCTTTTCTCACCATTGTAGCCCACAGTGATTCTTTCACTTTCTGAAGTCACTATCATTTATGTGGCACTGCCTTGGGAAATTTTATTTAACTTATTTTTAACCTTTTATTACAAAAGCATTACATGTGCACTGAAGAAAAATTAAAAATAGAGGCAAGCCAAATAATTTTAAAACATCATATTTCCACCTTCCAGAGATTGCTACTGAAAACAGCTTAGTACAAATCTTTAGGGACCTTCTTCTAGGTATACCTAAATACATCTATAATTTTTTTTTTTTTTTTTTTTGAGATGGAGTCTTGCTCTGTCACCCAGGCTGGAGTCAGTGGCACGATCTTGGCTCACTGCAACCTCCGCCTCCTGGGTTCAAGTGATTCTCCTGCCTCAGCCTCCCAAGTAGCTGGGACTATAGGCGGGCACCACCATGCTGGCTAATTTTTTGTATTTTTAGTAGAGATAGGGTTTCACCATGTTAGCCAGGATGATCTCTATCTCCTGACCTCCTGATTTGCTGGCCTCAGCCTCCCAAAGTGCTGGGATTACAGGCGTGAGCCACCATGCCTGGCCTATAATTTTTTTTAAGCCAAAATCATATAATATGCTGCATGTATTACTTTGTAACCTGCTTTTTAGATCAGTGATCTCCACCTTTCCACTTCAGTAATTTTTCATTATTGTAATTCCAAGTCAAATTTAAATTTCCCCAGTGGACCTCAAAAGATGTCCTTTACAGCTGGTTCACATACCAAGACCCAAACCAGAACTGTTCTATGTCTGGTGCATTATGCCTAGTCTTTTAAGTGTTATTTATTTTATTATAATCCTTTTCCTTTTTTATGCCAATGACATGTTGAAGAAACTGGGCCAGTTTTCCTGTGGAGAGTTCTTGCTTTTTTGTGTGTGTGTGTGGGGGAGATGGAGTCTCACTCTGTCGTCCAGGCTGGAGTGCACTGGCATGATCTCGGCTCACTGCAAACTCTGCCTCCCGGGTTCACACCATTCTCCCACCTCAGCCTCCCAAGTAGCTGGGGCTACAGGCGCCCGCCTCCACGCCTGGCTAATTTTGTTTTTTGTATTTTTAGTAGAGACGGGGTTTCACCGTGTTAGCCAGGATAGTCTCCATCTCCTGCTCTTGACCTTGTGATCCGCCTGCCTTGGCCTCCCAAAGTGCTGGGATTACAGGCATGAGCCACTGCGGCCGGCCGAGAGTTCTTGCTTTTAAATTTACCTGGTTGTTTCCTCATAATGACGTTTAGCTTCTTCTTCTATTCCCTGATATTTTGTATTAACTGGAGAGAGTATATATATATAAGCTTGATAGATTTAGGTCAAACATTTTTGGCTAGAAGATGTGCACTTCTGATGTATTACATCAGATGACACATAGCTGGCATCCCTCTGTCACCAGTGCTGAGACCCCTGGACTGTGGTGGTGATGTGAGATCCTCCTTGTTCAGTTTTTTCTCCATATTGACAAGAAAAGTAATCTTTGGAGTGTTCGGGCATTGGCTTTTGAAAGATAACTTATTTCAACACAGCCAGATACAGGCATACTTTCTCATCTTTTGTACTCGAGCATTTTGATGAAAGTTTTCACAAGTAACTTCACTACATGGTTTTTGGTTCATAAACTTGCTGTTCTCATTTTGGAAGATGAACTAGTATTAGTTATAGACTAATAGAAATGATACTTTATCCCTACGAATGAAATTAGGAAGGCTGCAAATATGGATGAGATCTGCCATCTGTAGAAATAACAAACTAAGAATTGTCTTTTAATGAGTACAGATTTAGGAACATGCAAAATACAATCAAGGTTACTTGAATGTAACTCAAGAAGGCGTGACTGGACTACTTGTATAACTAAAATTATGATACTAAAATTAACACAGAGGGGTTTTAGAGCGGCTGTCTAGCAAGTGGGTCTCCTTCCTTGGAGTGGGGCACTGAGCTTGAACGGAGGCATCTGGTCTTGGGCAGTTAATCCCTGGAGAGGGCAGGACATGTGACTTTATGACCCGGTTTGGGATGTAAGATCATCCCAGAAATTCCCTTATTGGGATTTGGCTTCACATGCCAGTTTCTTTCGAGGGGTGCAGGGGTCAGCTAACTATTATCTCACCATTGCCAAGGATCAGGAGTTAGCATGGCTTAACTGGGTTCTCTGCTCAGAGTCTCACAATTCTGCATTCAAGGTGTTGGCCAGGCCAGGTTCTCATCTGGAGCTCCGTGTCCTCTTCTAAGCTCATTCAGGGTGTTGGCCAAATCCCATTTCTTGTTGCTATAGGACAGGACTGAGGCCTGTGGCTCCTAGACGTTGACCCTGTCCATAGGCAGTTCACAACACAGCTGATTGCCTCCTCAAGGCCAGCAGCAGTGCAGGCCTGCCACTTCCAGTCTCTGTTTTATGTAACCTTTACATTTTTATTTTTTATGATTGTCTGTCTTAGCTCCACTTGCTGTGTGTTTTTCCCCCATAGCTCTTAGTATAATTGTGTTATGCACAAAGAAGATACTTAGAGTTAGGTTGTTTCTGTAATTGTTGCTCCAGAGTAAGAATAAAAGGAGAGGCTGGGCATGGTGGCTCAGACCTCTAATCCCAGCACTTTTGGGAGGCCAAGGTGGGTGGATCACTTGAAGTCAGGAGTTCAAGACCAGCCTGGCCAACATGGCAAAACCCCATCTCTACTAAAAATACAAAAATTAGCTGGGTGTGGTGGTGCACGCCTGTAATTCCAGCTACTCGGGAGGCTGAGGCAGGAGAATTGCTGGAACCCGGGAGGTGGAGGTGGCAGTGAGCCGAGATCATGCCACCACATTCCAGCCTAGGTAACAGAGTGAGACTCCATCTCAATAAATAAATAAATAGAGAAAAAGTATTGACTGCTTATTGTGTACCAAGCATTATGTAAGATACCACTTTCTCTCATTTGATCCCGTGTTAACCCTATGTGATACGTAGCCTTATCTTATTTCTTTGAAATGAGAAAAATGAAGCTCAGAGATGCTAAATTTATCACCTAAGGTCACCACATATAGTGAACAAGTGGCTGAACTGGAATTCACATCAAAGGCAGCTGACTCTAACACCCTGCTCTTAAACCCCTGCTAAACTACTTACTGTAAATGGAGCTCTGAGAAATGCCCTTGTGTCAAAATCTTTTTTTAAGAATTTTTTTTCAAAAAACCATGCTCTATACAGAGTATAAAACATAAACATACATATTAATGAAATGTTATAATAAAAGGAAAACCTATGTAACCACCACACAGGTTAAGAAATAGTGTTGCCAGCACAACTCTATTTCCCTCCATAAGCACGACCTCTTCTTCCCCCAAGAGGAACCACTAACCTGACTTTTATAATAATCATTCCTTTCCTTTGCTTTATAGTGAGTTTTACCTGCTAAGTATATGTTCATAAATAATACCATTTTGTTTTGCCTTTCTGGAATTTTATATAAATGGAATCATACATTGTGAATTATTTTCTGTCTTCTTTCACTTAACATTTAGTTTTTACAATTTATGTTTATGCATGTAGCTTAGTAAATTATTTTGCTTTGGTATATTATATTTCATTGTATGAATATTCACAGATCTGTTTCACTGGTGATGGTTTATAGGTTTTAGCTATTAACAAATAATGCTGCTATAAACAGTCTTGGACATACAGTCTGGTGCACATAAGCACACATTACTATGGGATATACACCTAGGGAATTGCTGGGTACGTATATCTTTGACAGCTTCTCCAATTATTTTCTAAGGATAGATTCCTAGCAGTAAAATTAATGGATCAGAAGGTGTAACCATGGAAGGTGATTTCAAGACTTTTATGAATTTACTCAGTTATCCATGGGATAGCCTTTATTCTAGTTTAATTCTTTCTGCTGCAGTGTAAACCAGCTATACTTTGTTCAGTCTGTGGAAACAAGCTATAGAATCAGTAAGCCATTTCCTTGTACTGGGAGCGTTAGACTTGTTTAGACTTCTCTTAATTTTGTCTGGAAT
Organism: Gorilla gorilla gorilla; assembly: GCF_029281585.2. Lineage (NCBI taxonomy): Eukaryota > Metazoa > Chordata > Mammalia > Primates > Hominidae > Gorilla > Gorilla gorilla. The sequence continues at coordinate 135,441,261 of NC_073234.2, forward strand.
TGTATTTCTTTCATCTGGTCTAAAGCCTGTTCTTTTGGGTTTGGGTAGTGATTATGGCTGATTGGCTGGAAAGCTTAGAACTATTGGTGAATCTTAGGTCAGGCACAGTGGCTCATGCCTGTAATCCCAGCACTCTGGAAGGCTGAGGTGGGAGGATCACCTGAGGTCAGGAGTTCAAGACCAGCCTGGCCAACACAGTGAAACCCCATCTCTACTAAAAATACAAAAATTAGCCGGGCGTGGTGGCATGCGCCTGTAGTCCCAGCTACTCGGGAGGCTGAGACAGAAGAATCACTTGAACCCGGAAGGTGGAGGTTGCAGTGAGCCAAGATCATGCCACTGTGCTCCAGCCTGGATGACAGAGTGAGACTTGTCTCAAAAAACAAAACAAACAGACAACTGTTGGTGAATCTTATTACACAGACATATATGAAAGTTTACCAAAATCAAATCTATGATGAAGGAATTAAATCAGTATGCTTTGAGGATTCACTTTCCAGAACTTAAGTTCTGTCAGTTGAGTGTTTTAATATATGTGTTTCTGTGTTGTTGCTTTTACATTAGCAAGTGTGACACCTAATTTGTTTCACTAGGGTTTCATGTCATGCTTGAATGCAGTACTACAAGTTACTCAGTGCCTAACATGTTGTCTTGCCTGTGGTAGGTGTTCAGTAATCGTATGTTGAATGAAATGGGTACAGCATTATTTGAAATTATTGCCTTTGTTGTATTTGTGCTCTTCTCTGGTATGTTAGTTTTATTAATAAATGTTCATTTTGATTTCTAAAGCACCTTCTCTCTCACCTAGAGATCTGAGGAGACACGTTATTTGGAACTGGTTCTTTTTTGCTTGAAATAATTTTTCTGGCATTTAAATAAGCCTTGGTCTGGAGGTTTCACATATTCATTTCTGTCTTTTTAAGCTTCCCTGCTCCCGAGAATTTTCAGGCTTGTAAGACTGCATGCAGTTCATTAATATTCTCCATCCTGGCATCCCAGATAGACATAAGAAGTTGACTGACAGTAAAGAAGCAGAGAGGAGTTTAAATAGAATAGTGCTCAGCAATGAGAGAGAACTTTATACCTGAAAGCTTCCACAGACATTAATCAATTTCCAACACCTTGGAGAAGTAGGAAATTGATTTTTATTATGTATTTAATAGCTGAGCAAATGAGATATGCTTTTAATCTCCTAACTCTTCCTGAGATGGTGATGTTCACTTAGAAGCAACTATATTTGTTTAAAATCATAAAGACATTCTTTGTAGCCTGGTCTACGTAATACATTCCTACTTTTTTATAATATGAGTTTGTTTTTTTTTTTTACATTTTATTATGCTTTAATTATTACTTGCAAATCTCTAAGTGCTGTGAGGATTACAGATGATGATTTATTGCTCTAAATTTTTTTTTTTCATATTATATATTGTTCTGTAACCTGTTTTTTTTTTTTTTTTATTATACTTTAAGTTTTAGGGTACGTGTGCACATTGTGCAGGTTAGTTACATATGTATACATGTGCCATTCTGGTGCACTGCACCCACTAACTCGTCATCTAGCATTAGGTATATCTCCCAATGCTATCCCTCCCCCCTCCCCCCACCCCACAACAGTCCCCAGAGTGTGATATTCCCCTTCCTGTGTCCATGTGATCTCATTGTTCAATTCCCACCTATGAGTGAGAATATGCGGTGTTTGGTTCTTTGTTCTTGCCATAGTTTACTGAGAATGATTTCCAATTTCATCCATGTCCCTACAAAGGACATGAACTCATCATTTTTTATGGCTGCATAGTATTCCATGGTGTATATGTGCCACATTTTCTTAATCCAGTCTATCATTGTTGGACATTTGGGTTGGTTCCAAGTCTTTGCTATTGTGAATAATGCCGCGATAAACATACGTGTGCATGTCTTTATAGCAGCATGATTTATAGTCCTTTGGGTATATACCCAGTAATGGGATTGCTGGGTCAAATGGTATTTCTAGTTCTAGATCCCTGAGGAATCGCCACACTGACTTCCACAATGGTTGAACTAGTTTACAGTCCCACCAACAGTGTAAAAGTGTTCCTATTTCTCCACATCCTCTCCAGCACCTGTTGTTTCCTGACTTTTTAATGATTGCCATTCTAACTGGTGTGAGATGATATCTCATAGTGGTTTTGATTTGCATTTCTCTGATGGCCAGTGATGATGAGCATTTTTTCATGTGTTTTTTGGCTGCATAAATGTCTTCTTTTGAGAAGTGTCTGTTCATGTCCTTCGCCCACTTTTTGATGGGGTTGTTTGTTTTTTTCTTGTAAATTTGTTTGAGTTCATTGTAGATTCTGGATATTAGCCCTTTGTCAGATGAGTAGGTTGCGAAAATTTTCTCCCATGTTGTAGGTTGCCTGTTCACTCTGATGGTAGTTTCTTTTGCTGTGCAGAAGCTCTTTAGTTTAATTAGATCCCATTTGTCAATTTTGTCTTTTGTTGCCATTGCTTTTGGTGTTTTGGACATGAAGTCCTTGCCCATGCCTATGTCCTGAATGGTAATGCCTAGGTTTTCTTCTAGGGTTTTTATGGTTTTAGGTCTAACGTTTAAATCTTTAATCCATCTTGAATTGGTTTTTGTATAAGGTGTAAGGAAGGGATCCAGTTTCAGCTTTCTACATATGGCTAGCCAGTTTTCCCAGCACCATTTATTAAATAGGGAATCCTTTCCCCATTGCTTGTTTTTCTCAGGTTTGTCAAAGATCAGATAGTTGTAGGTATGCAGCGTTATTTCTGAGGGCTCTGTTCTGTTCCATTGATCTATATCTCTGTTTTGGTACCAGTACCATGCTGTTTTGGTTACTGTAGCCTTGTAGTATAGTTTGAAGTCAGGTAGTGTGATGCCTCCAGCTTTGTTCTTTTGGCTTAGGATTGACTTGGCGATGTGGGCTCTTTTTTGGTTCCATATGAACTTTAAAGTAGTTTTTTCCAATTCTGTGAAGAAAGTCATTGGTAGCTTGATGGAGATGGCATTGAATCTGTAAATGACCTTGGGCAGTATGTCCATTTTCACGATATTTATTCTTCCTACCCATAAGCATGGAATGTTCTTCCATTTGTTTGTATCCTCTTTTATTTCCTTGAGCAGTGGTTTGTAGTTCTCCTTGAAGAGGTCCATTGATGCAAAAATCTTCAATAAAATACTGGCAAACCGAATCCAGCAGCACATCAAAAAGCTTATCCACCATGATCAAGTGGGCTTCATCCCTGGGATGCAAGGCTGGTTCAATATACGCAAATCAATAAATGTAATCCAGCATATAAACAGAGCCAAAGACAAAAACCACATGATTATCTCAATAGATGCAGAAAAAGCCTTTGACAAAATTCAACAACCCTTCATGCTAAAAACTCTCAATAAATTAGGTATTGATGGGACGTATTTCAAAATAATAAGAGCTATCTATGACAAACCCACAGCCAATATCATACTGAATGGGCAAAAACTGGAAGCATTCCCTTTGAAAACTGGCACAAGACAGGGATGCCCTCTCTCACCGCTCCTATTCAACATAGTGTTGGAAGTTCTGGCCAGGGCAATCAGGCAGGAGAAGGAAATAAAGGGTATTCAATTAGGAAAAGAGGAAGTCAAATTGTCCCTGTTTGCAGACGACATGATTGTTTATCTAGAAAACCCCATTGTCTCAGCCCAAAATCTCCTTAAGCTGATAAGCAACTTCAGCAAAGTCTCAGGATACAAAATCAATGTACAAAAATCACAAGCATTCTTATACACCAACAACAGACAGACAGAGAGCCAAATCATGAGTGAACTCCCATTCACAGTTGCTTCAAAGAGAATAAAATACCTAGGAATCCAACTTACAAGGGATGTGAATATGAGTTTGTTTTAACAGACTCGTCCTTTGACCTTCCATCCTTCTCAGAAGTAGGCAACTGAGTTAATCAACTTCAGAGTCTACTGGTTTCATTTCCACAAGCCAATTCACTTGGCAGGGAGCAAACTACTCTTGCTCCCTCACTATCCTAGAGAAACAAGAAAACAGATGCCTGCTCAGAACATTAAGCAGTGTCTAATTGCCCCTGAAGGGTGACCTGGAAGTGGGTAGTTTGTCCCATGCTTTTGAAGCCCTGGGTAGACAGAGGCCAGATTCTTCATGCATTGCTCATGTCCATCCAGTGAGCCAGCAGCAGTTGGGAATGGAGTCCAAAAATAGGTGATCCCTGTCCCAATACTTATTCCTAAAGCAGTGAGTGGTTCCTAACCCGTTTTCCGTCAAGACACATGCTCAAATGCTTGTTACCTTCAGTTTGCGCAAAGGGCTAGCCGTAACTACACTTTTCCCTTCCGCCTGAGAAAACATAGTGAGCATTTTGAATTTGCTCTTAGTGATATTTTTTGAAGTAAAGGATTTATTTTATTACTTTATCAGTAATAAGAAATGACTTATAACACATCCTACAGTTGATTATGACCAAACATCAATGTGTTCATAGTTAGAGCTTTATATAAGTGTTTGTATTTTTTTTTTCAAAATAGTATGTGGACATTGTTAGAAGTCTCTTAATACATTTGATTTCTTTTTTAAAAAGTCTCTCCCATCCCACCTGCTCACATTAAATGTAGTGAATTTTTTTCATTGTTGGTTTTCTTTAAATCATTATGTTGATTTTTTTCTTTAAATCATGTTTTGATTGATTGACTGTTGTGAGCCAAGACTTTTCCGAATGCTGGAGAGGTTGCAGAAGTTGAGCGACCCTTTCCTTTGAGGAGTCTATAGTTTAATGCTAGTAATAAGGCCTATTTTAGGGAGATAACTTACTGTATTGGGAAAGTGACAACCTCTTTGAAGTTCAATTTCCTCATCTAAAGAGTAGGTTAATAATACCTGTCTAACAGGGATTATTTTGAGGATTTAATGAAATAGTTCATGTGACACCAATTGGCACGGGTGCCTGGTTCAGGGTGGGTACTCAGTACAGTTGTTAATTCCACTTGCATCTAGAGAACCATGCAAGAGACTGTCATTAGATTCTTAAAATACATGAAGGCTACTTTTAAAAATATGAATTAGAAGACAAAAACAAGGCCGGGCGCGGTGACTCAGCCTGTAAACCCAGCACTTTGGGAGGCAGAGGCGGGCTGATCACCTGAGGTCAGGAGTTTGAGACCAGCCTGGCCAACATGGTGAAACCCCATCTCTACTAAAAATACAAAAATTAGCCAGGCATGGTGGCGGATGTCTATAGTCCCAGCTACTTGTGAGGCTAAGGCAGGAGAATCACTTGAACCTGGGAGGCGGAGGTTGCAGTGAGCCAAGATAGCGCCACTGCACTTCAGCCTGGGCGACAGAGTGAGACTCTGTCTCCAAAAACAAAAGAAAAGAAAACAAGAACTGAGAGCTGGAGTTTATTAGAAAAGGCTTCATGGGCCGAGCGTGGTGGTTCACGCCTGTAATCCCAGCATTTTGGGAGGCCAAGGTGGGCGGATTATGAGGTCAGGAGTTCAAGTCCAGCCTGACCAACATGGTGAAACCCCATCTCTACTAAAAATACAAAAATTAGCTGGGCGTGGTGGTGCATGCCGGTAATCCCAGCTACTCAGGAGGCTGAGGCAGGGGAATTGCTTGAACCCGGGAGGCGGAAGTTGCAGTGAGCCAAGATTGCGCCACTGCACTCCAGCCTGGGTGACAGAGTGAGACTCCATCTCAAAAAAAAAAAGAAAGAAAGAAAGAAAAGGCTTCATGGAGGATGTAGGATTTAAAGAGGCTCTAGAACTTAGATTATCAAACTGTAGGTATTATAACGATAAGGAATGGACAGATTCTGGCCTGGAGGAGGAGTTTGGGCTCTTCCACCCTCCCCCACTTTCAGGGAGTGTCACCAGTTTTTTAGCCCCACGTACAGTATTACCTTTTCAGTGACTTTACAGAAAATAATTCTGTAACCAGTGTGGTAAAACCCTATGGGGCTAATCCATATTAGCATTACTACTGTTTCCATGGCAACCATCAGCCAATCCAGAACCTTATAGTAAGGCAAAATTTAAGAAGCACTTTCATCAACAAATACCCACTTTTACTGGTAGAATGTCCCACTGGGATGTTACCAGACTACCTAGCTGCTATATCCAAAATCTAAACTCTGTTATTCCATATTTCTTTTTCTTTTCTTTTTTTTTCTTCTGAGATAGAATCTCATTCTGTCACCCACACTGGAGTGCAGTGGTGCAATTTATGCTCACTGCAGCCTCCACCTCCTGGGTTCAAGCCATTCTCCTGCCTCAGCCTATCGAGTTGCTAGGATCACAGGCACCACCACGCCCGGCTAATTTTTGTATTTTTAGTAGAGAATCGCTGTTGGTCAGGCTGGTCTTGAACTCCTGACCTCAGGTGATCCGCCCATCTTGGCCTCCCAAAGTGCTGAGATTAACAAGCGTGAGCCACTGAGCCCAGCCTTCTTTTTCTTTTCTTTCTTTTCTTTTCTTTTCGTTTTTTTTGTTTGTTTGTTTGAGACAAGGTTTGGCTCTATCGCCCAGGCTGCGCCATCTTGGCTCACTGCAGCCTTCACCTCCCAGGCTCAAGCTGCCATCCTACCTCAGCCTCCTGAGTAGCTGAGACTATAGGCATACACTACCACACCCGGCTAATTTTTTTGTATTTCTTGTAGAGACAGTTTTACCATGTTGCCCAGGTTGGTCTTGAACTCCTGAGCTCAAGCCATCTGTCAGCCTCAGTCTCCCAAAGTGCTGGGATTACAGGTGTGAACCATCACACCTGGCTCTATATTTCCATGTTGGAACATTTAATAGGAAATACTTTTTTTTTTTTTTTTTTTTTTTGTAGACAGTCTCACTCTGTCGCTCAGATTGGAGTGCAATGGCGTGATCCCGGCTCACTGCAACCTCTGTCTCCCAGTTTCAAGCAATTCTTGTGCCTCAGCCTCACGAGTAGCTTGGATTACAGGCATGTGCACCACACGTGGCTAATTTTTGTATTTTTAGTAGAGGAGGGGTTTCGCCATGTTGGCCAGGATGGTCTCAAACTCCTGACCTCAAGTCATCCACCTGTCTCACCCTCCCAAAGTGCTGAGATTACAGGTGTGAGCCACCGCTCCTAGCCAGCAGGAAATACTTTTAAGAAAAAATCTTGCCATGAATTTTTTCTGTAAGGAAATAGCATTATGTTTGAATTCTTGTTGAATAGTTTGTATAAAGTGGATATAACAAATAAGGTAAAACTGAGAGGGAGGAGAAAGATTTTATATCTAATTATGTAGAATTTGTGACTATTGATAATAGTTAGGGGCAAGGGCCAAAAATCAACATGATTCCTCTTCTATCAGTTTTACTCTAAAGGGAAGATTGAAAGATAAAATTCTTAATATTTAAATTTTACCTCTGAAACCTGAACTCATTATGTAATATGGGGGTTTTACAGACCGTTTTGTTCACTGTTACAGACAACCTTAAGCCAAAAATGAGTTAATATAGACATGTTTTCCCTGCATTCAAATTTGTCTGCTATGTGCCTGGCCCACTTCCGAGTACTGGGGTTATGGCAACAAACAAAGGCCCAGACCTTTTGAAACTTACATCAAGGGCAGGGGGCGGGGGCAATAGCTCGATTAACAAAGAACTATCTGTCGGGTGTAATAAGCGCTACAGAGAAAAATTAAACAGAGGAAAGGAATGGAGGGCGGCACAGGTAGGGTTAGGGTGAGCAAAGGAGGCCTCTCTGATAAGATGACATTTGAGAAGAGACCCGAGTGGAGTGCAGGAACAGGCCTCGTGAATGTCTGAGGAAAGCATGTTACAGGCAGAGGGGAATCATATACACAGATTTTGAAATAAGAGTCTGCTCAGCAGGTCTGAGGGCAGCAAGTAGGCCAGTATGAGTGGAACAAAGAGAATGCAGCGGAGAAAAGAGGAGATCTGAGATAAGATTGGGATGCAGGGAGGAATCCTGTAGAATCTTAGAAGTCATGGTAAGGACTTTATTATGTTTTATTCTGAGTAAGAAAGCTTCTAGAGGGTTTTGAGCAGTGACATAGTCTGACTTGGGTTTCTGAGAATTGCTGTGCTACAGAGAGTAGGCTGTAGGAGGGCAAGGGTAGGAGCAGGGAGACCAAGTAGGTGGCACCACAGTCAGTAGTCTTGGTGGGTGGCGATGCTGGCTGGGACTAGGATGGGAGAGTGGAGGCGGGAAGAAGTGATAGCATCCTGGATATTAATTTTACTCGATAAATCTCATATAGCACCTATTATATGCCAGGCAGTGTTCCAATGGCTTTATAAATATCAGCTCATCTCATACTCATAATAGTCCTCTGAGGTATATTTCAGCAGTAGAGTCCACAGGATGTGTGGATGGGTTGGATGTGGGGTGTGAGGGGAAAATCAAAGATGATTCCTGTTTGGGGCCCAAAACTCCTAAGAATGAAGTTGCCGTCTCCTGAGAAGGGAGGAGTCAAGGAGGAGCATGTTTGGGTGGAGGCCCTCAAATCAGGAGTTCAGGTTTGGACATGTTGAGTGTGATGCACATTAGTGTTCCAAGTGGATGTGGTAAGTAGGCAGTTAGATATAAGAACCTAAGTCAGGCCGGGCGCAGTGGCTCACGTCTGTAATCCCAGGACTTTGGGAGGCCAAGGCAGGCGGGTCACCTGAGGTCAGGAGTTTGAGACCAGCCTGGCCAACATGATGAAACCCTGTCTCTACTAAAAGTACAAAAATTAGCTGCGTTTGGTGGCGGGTGCCTGTAATCCCAGCTACTCAGGAGACTGAGGCAGGAGAATCATTTGAACCCGGGAGGCGAAGGTTGCAGTGAGCCGAGATTGTGCCACTGCGCTCCAGCCTGGGCGACAGAGCGAGACTCCACCTCAAAAAAAAAAAAAAAAGACGAAGAACCTAAGTCAGAGGAGAGGTCAGGGCTGAGGGCTGGAGATAAATTACAAACTAGATCTCAAAGCATTCAGGAAGAAGTGCCAGCCTGGTGTCTATTTTTCTGCTAAACCTAACCAGAGGTGGACACAAGGGGTGTGTTTTCCCTTGGGTGTGGTGGTGTAGTAGCACTCTCATTGGCTTTGGGATCAGACCTGCATTTGAATCCTAGCTCTACCATTTACTAGCTAAGTGACCTCAATTATGTGACCTAATCTTGGCTAGCTTCAGTTTCTTTATCGATGAAATGGGGTTAACAATGCTCATCGTGTAGCATTGTTAAGATAAAATGAAGTAGCCTAGGTATGTTACCTAGAGCAGTGCTCCAACCTAGAAAATGCTAAATAATATTCATCTTCCTTTTCCTTGGATTTAGTTTGTTGAATTCAACCCAGACTAACGGAAGAGCTTCTCTTCCAGGATGAAGGAAGTCTGAATTTACAGCCTATTCCCAAGTACACATATTTTGGGGCGTGCCTATTTAATGACAAGCTCCAAAAAAAAAAAAAGGATTTCAAATCCATCTGTTATCAAATGAGAATGACTTTATAAAAGAAAAGACTTGAGTGAGGTTTATAAAGGGAACAGGGAAAATAGTCATGGGTTCTGAGTATTAAAAGATTGCACATGCAAAAGCAGGGTGAGGGTATAGGTAGAAACACCGAGCAGCAAATCCATGGATCAGTCATGCGTAATTTACATCAAAGGCTAAGTAAATCTACTTGAGCCATGGAGATGACCTATAGGAGGAAATAGTGCCCTTTCCTGTGGATGGGCTATGTAAATCAAAGGGAATTATCTCATTAATTCTCTGGTGATCCTGGTGGAACCTTGCTAAAGGGGCACTTGTGGGCTTAAAGTTAATCCCACTTCTATTTTCTACAGTCATAGCTTGACTTTTGCAAGAAGCCCTCACTTAAGGTGTTCAGATTTTATCTCATACAGTACGCATTTGAATACCTGCCATGTGCCATGTACTTTATTAGGGAAGCAAAGATAAATAGGAGATATAATTTCTGCCCTTAAGTCTTTTCCAGTCTAAGAGAAAACAGATATGTAAACAGAGTGAGTGATAAGTTCTCTAATAAGAGTATTGCAGCACTGCAAATAATGTAGTCATTTTAACCGGGGATCTTATAATGGCAATATGGAAGTTATGTCTGAACTGGGCTGTTAAGGTTAAGAATTTATCAGGTGAAAATTTGAGGAAAGACATTCCAAAAGAGGGTATATCATGAACAAAGTCGAAGAGGCATGTTCAGGGAAGAAAAAGCCATACTGTGATTAATAGTCGTTTTTATGGTGGTGGGAAGAAAGTGACCACCAGTTTGGAAAGCAGTTTTTCCCTAACCCTTCTCCAATTCCAAACAAGAACACTTTAACTTTGTAACCTTCTTTTTAGGTCTAAGAAGTCTCCTGGTGAGCCATATGACCAAAACAGGTGCTGGCGGGGTGAGGTGGGGAAGTATGAAAAACACTAAAATTTTCTTTCTTTATTAGGATTAGACGTGACTGCTCTTTCCTGAGAGAATCCTGAATGTGTCCCTGTGTCACCACTTGTCTCCAGTGAAGGGCTCCTTAGGGTACACCCCAGCCCATTTCCATCCCTGTTCTAAGTTAAAGTTTGCTGAGTAGAATGTCATTCCAACTGCCCGTCTTCCCCTAGCCTTCCTGTTTATTACGAAAAGGTTCTCAATTTCTTTTCCAAGCATTTTCATGCAATTTCCTTTTGAAAGTATAAACATTTCAGCTTTCTACATATGGCTAGCCAGTTTTCGCAGCACCATTTATTAAATAGGGAATCCTTTCCCCATTGCTTGTTTTTCTCAGGTTTGTCAAAGATCAGATAGTTGTAGATATGAGGCGTTATTTCTGAGGGCTCTGTTCTGTTCCATTGATCTATATCTCTGTTTTGGTACCAGTACCATGCTGTTTTGGTTACTGTAGCCTTGTAGTATAGTTTGAAGTCAGGTAGTGTGATGCCTCCAGCTTTGTTCTTTTGGCTTAGGATTGACTTGGCGATGCGGGCTCTTTTTTGGTTCCATATGAACTTTAAAGTAGTTTTTTCCAATTCTGTGAAGAAAGTCATTGGTAGCTTGATGGGGATGACATTGAAACAGGCAACCTACAAAATGGGAGAAAATTTTCGCAATCTACTCATCTGACAAAGGGCTAATATCCAGAATCTACAATGAACTCAAACAAATTTACAAGAAAAAAACAACCCCATCAAAAAGTGGGCAAAGGACATGAACAGACACTTCTCAAAAGAAGACATTTATGCGGCCAAAAAACACATGAAAAAATGCTCACCATCACTGGCCATCAGAGAAATGCAAATCAAAACCACAATGACATACCATCTCACACCAGTTAGAATGGCGATCATTAAAAAGTCAGGAAACAACAGGTGCTGGAGAGGATGTGGAGAAATAGGAACACTTTTACACTGTTGGTGGGACTGTAAACTAGTTCAACCATTGTGGAAGTCAGTGTGGCGATTCCTCAGGGATCTAGAACTAGAAATACCATTTGACCCAGCCATCCCATTACTGGGTATATACCCAAAGGACTATAAATCATGCTGCTTTAAAGATACATGCACACGTATGTTTATTGTGGCATTATTCACAATAGCGAAGATTTGGAACCAACCCAAATGTCCAACAATGATAGACTGGATTAAGAAAATGTGGCACATATACACCATGGAATACTATGCAGCCATAAAAAATGATGAATTCACGTCCTTTGTAGGGACATGGATGAAATTGGAAATCATCATTCTCAGTAAACTATCGCAAGAACGAAAAACCAGACACCGCATATTCTCACTCATAGGTGGGAATTGAACAATGAGAACACATGGACATAGGAAGGGGAACATCACACTCTGAGGACTGTTGTGGGGTGGGGGGAGGGGGGAGGGATAGCATTGGGAGATATACCTAATGCTAGATGACGAGTTAGTGGGTGCAGCACACCTGCATGGCACATGTATACATATGTAACTAACCTGCACATTGTGCACATATACCCTAAAACTTAAAGTATAATAATAATAATAATAATAATAAAAAGAAAGTATAAACATTTCACATTCCAGGAAGCCCAAGATAGTCATAGTATTTCCGCCCTTGAAGAAACAGAAGACTGTTCCAAGGTGGACATGTTCTTAGGAACTATGCAGTGCCTCAGTTTAGCTGGGTGGTAATTATTTTAGCTTGGCTGCATTTTCATATCCACTCTCCCCCTTTAGCTGCAAGACCTTTCAAGTCCTCTCTGTTATTACTAACTACCATTCATGGATGAAAGCAAGTGCCTAAATTCCCTACAACTCTGCCTCTGTTAGGGGTGTCCTCTCCATCCTCCATCAGTCCCTGTGCCAGATTTTCTTAAGGTCTGCTCTTACTTACATTTAATCTGTTAGACTTTTCTGTGCCAGTGACTTAAACATCAGCTCTAAAGTGAGAGTTGATCTTTCAGGTTATTAGAGCTGGCTTATAATAATGATGAAGGTGAATATAGTAACAGCAACAGCTAACACACGTACTGACTACTGTGTACCAGACACTGTTCCAAACACTTTACATATATTTATTTCAGTCATACAACCTTATGAGGTAGGTACTACTTTCTCCTAAATGTAAGGGAAGAACCTGAGACACAGAGAATTAAGCAGTTTGCTTGTGGTCACACAGTACAGTAACTGATAGAGAAGAGACTATGTTATTTTTAGACCTTGAGTTTTCCACAAGAACTATGTCTTATTTATCTCTGTATCCCCAGTTCAAAGCATAGTAGTGTTCCATCCATGTTGGAATTAGTGCAAAGTGCCAGGCCATCAAGTTAGCATAGGGGATAGTGTCATTTAGGTTAAGAAAAAAAGACTGAATCAAAATCTCCAATTGCGAGTACAGTGTGGTGTATTGGGAGTATCTGGGGCCTGTTTTATTATGAGTCCTCATAGAACATTTTAAAATAAAATTAAAAGATCTGTTCTGACTTCTGAAATGTTATTAACCAGCAGTAGGGATCTGACATTGAATAATAGTCCTCTTCCAGAAACAAAAGCAGTATTAACATTTGTCCTTTTTTCTTTTTCAATTAAAGCTGGTGCTGCTGGAGTTGCTGGTCTTTGATGCTGAGGGATTACGTTTCTGATAGTGACCGAAAGGATAATAACAAAACTTTTATTGTGCTCTAATTTAGACATTAGTTCAAATGAAACAAAATTAAACATGCCCCTATCTAGTGGATGTATACCTTCTAAATGGCACATAGTGGCTTCTATACATGCCTTCTATAAACAGTATGACCAGGAAAGCATTGACTTTATCAGGCATTCCCTCACAATTGTTAGGGGCATCAGACCTTCCTCATTCCAGGGGATGAGTTTTTGTCATCCCTGGAAATCATCCAATATCTGACTATTTGTTTTTGACTTAAAAAGGGGTAATGAAATGGAAAGAAACTGAAATGGGAGTCAGAAGCTAACAAGTTCTGTGATCTTGGGCAGGAATCTTCATGCAAATTGTATCTTTACGGGCCTAACTTTGTTGACCCATGCCTCAATTTCATCACCTGCAAAATTAGGGTTTTGAACCAGATTATCTCTGAAGTTTCAACTCTGAAACTGCATGTTTTCCTTTGAGCTAAAGCCAATATTCTATTTGGAATTTTCACTTTATCATAAATAATTATAGCTATAGTGTATTACATATTTAACCTGTGCTAAATATTTCATATATATTATTGCATTTTAATGCTAGCATAACTTGAAAGGTAGTTTTTTTTTTAATCACCATCTTTCAGATTAGGAAACTGAGGTAGAGAGTGGTTAGATAATTTTTGAAGGTCATACAGCTATGTACTTTGTTTATTCTTCCCTTAAGGTAATTACTGTATTTTTGCCTTATTTGTGTACTTCTCAAGTCACCTGCCAGTTTATACAAATATTTATTCTGTGTTTTATATTGGCTGCTTCATAAGGGTTCATCTCATCTTCAGCTACTTAAGAATGAAGATTGTGTCTTATAGTTTATATCTCTCATAGGGACATGAAACTTTGTATATTTCCAAAATGGAAGGTCTTTTAAAAATAAAATGAAAAAAAACAGCAAATGACTCCTTTCCTCCCTCAGTCTTTCTAAGCTTACACTTTCTGAAATTTGTTATGATTATTATATCACTCTCCCCAGCCTCATTTTACTGAAATTCCTGATCTTTGTTTGATGTTACCAACACAGTTTTTTTTCTTTCACCTTTCTCCCTAGACGTTGATGTCTTATGAATTTACCTTTTTTTTTTTTAAGAGGGAGAGGTCTCACTGTGTCGCTCAGGCTGGAGTACAGTAGCTATTTGCAGGCACGATCATAGCTTGCCGTAGCCTTGAACTCTTAGGCTTTATTTCTCCTGATTGTTAAGATAATACAACCTCCATATTTGCAAACATCTGGATTCTGCTAAGCTTAAGTTTTGTTTTAGTTTCTTCTCCTTTAGCCTTTCACTGTCAAGTGCATTGCTGTTAAAATTACAGGTCCTTGATCTTTTTGTAGTTCATAGACATGATGATTGGGCTTTCACACTTGTTTGAGGTGTGTCTTCCTCAAACCTTATTATAGTGTCAGCACATTGCCTGTCTGATGTGGGAAAAAAAAATTACAGGTTCTTGTTTCCTGTGATTTGCTTTTCCATTTTTTCCCTATCTCATTTGGTTACCTATCCCTTACTCACTCTGTGACCAAGGCATCTCCTCTGGGCCTCAGTTTCCTCATCTGTGTAATGAAGGAGTTCACATAACTGATTTTCTTTTATTTTGGTAAGGTCCAGCTCTGACATCCTTGAAATCTAAGATGGTACCAGATCTGTCTTCTCTGTTTCATCCCCAGTACCTAGGATAAATCTAGCCACACAGAAAGGCTTATTAAACTTTTGTTGACATTTTTTTTAAATTTGGGGTCTGTGTGTCTACTCTAGTTTCTTGGAGATTTTTTTCTTATTTTCATTCTGTAGTTACCTACTGTACCTTTAAACTTTTATTTCTCAAGGACAGTTTGTTTCAGCCTTGAAAGATCCTTCATTCAGTTCAGTTCAGGCATTTCTTGGCCAGGTACTGGACTAGCTACTGGGAATGCAAAAATGAATTAGATGCTGTCACTGTCCTTAAAAAGCTTCAAATGAGGTGAAGGACTCATAAGAAGATAACTCATAAAATGTAATATGTCCTCTGCTAGAGTTTGTGCCTGGGGTGCTATGAGAACGCAAAGGAGGGTCCCTCTGGAATGCCAAGGAGCACAGAAAGCTTCTGGGAAGAGATGATGCTATAGCTAAGTCTAGAAAGACAGAGTTAGTCCTGTGAAAAATAGGGAAGAAGCATGCCTAGGGAAAGAACAAGGATAAAGGGGACAGAGTTACAGGAGATAGAAGGTTGGCAGGTGACTGGCCTTGGAAGGCTTTCTGTGCCTGTTTGTAATAGGGAAGTACTAAAAGATTTCAGCAAGAAAATGTCTTTTCATATTACATTTTTATATGTGTCTTTTTATTTTAAAGAGATCTGCTAACATGGGCCGTATTCGTGGTCGTTAGGGGAACCAAGTGTTTTCTCTGGAAAGGTTGTCTTTTATCTTCTTTTTCAGATTATCTTACTTAGTCTGGCGCTCTGCAGTTTCTTTATGATATATCTAGGTGTGGATTTCGTTTTATTTCTTCTGCTTTGTTTTCATTGGGCATCTTGAGTTTGTGAATTGGTGTCTTTCATTGTTAGGAGATTATCAGCCATTATCTCATCAAGTATTGCCTCGGTCCCATTCACTCTGTCCTTTCTGGAACTGCAGTTTAAATTTATGGGGACTATACTAACGTAGCGCTTCTATTTTCCATCTTTATCTCTGTATGGTAGTGTAGATAATTCCTTCTGACTAGTCTTCCAATTTGGTAATTTTCTCTTCAGTTGTCACATGTGTTCTTAAACTCTGTCCATTAGGTTAAGAAGAAACTGGAAAGCTTTTTATTCCTCCAAAGTAGGTTATGCCATTTTACACTCCCACCAACAGTGTGTGGGAATTCCAGTTGTTGACATTCCCAGTATTTTGTGTTGTTGTTCCTTTTAATTGTAGCCTTCTTATGAGTATGTAGTGGTATCTCATTGTGGTTTTAATTTACATTTCCCTGGTCACTAATGATGTGGAACACTTCTTCATGTGCCTATTGGCCATTCATTTATTTTTGTCTTTGAAGTATCTGTTCGAATGTTTTGCTCATTTAAAAAATTACGCGTCTTTTTATTGAGTTAGAGATTTTTATATATTCTGAATACAAGTCAGATATATGTGTTATAAACGTTTTCTCCCAGTCTGAGCTTTATAGATCTATTCTCTTTTTTTTTTTTTTTTCTTTTTTTGAGATGGAGTCTCACTCTGTCGCCCAGGCTGGAGTGCAGTGGCGTGATCTCGGCTCACTGCAAGCTACACCTCCTGGGTTCACGCCATTCTCCTGCCTCAGCCTCCCAAGTAGTTGGGACTACAGGTGCCTGCCACCACGCCCAGCTAATTTTTTTGTGTTTTTAGTAGAGACAGGGTTTCACCGTGTTAGCCAGGATGATCTCAATCTCCTGACCTCGTGATCCACCTGCCTCAGCCTCCCAAAGTGCTGGGATTACAGGCGTGAGCCACCACGCCTGGCCTAGATCTATTTTCTTAATGATGTCTTCTAATGCTTAGAAGTCTTTAATTTTGATACTACCCAATGGGTTTTGTGACATTTTTTGTTTTTGCTTGAGACAGAGTCTTACTCTGTTGCCCAGGCTGGAATGCAGCAGCACGATCTTGGCTCACTGCAACCTCTGCCTCCCAGGTTCAAGCAATTCTCATGCCTCAGCCTCCCAAGTAGCTGGGATTAACAGTTGTGTGCTACGCACAGCTATTTTTTATTAGAGACAGAATTCTTCAATGTTGCCTCAGCTAGTCTTGAACTCCTGGCCTCAAGTGATCTTCCCACCTTGGCCTCCCAAAGTGCTGGGATTACAGACGTGAGCCACTGCGCCTGGCCTGGGTTTTTAATTTTAAGTTATTATTTTGTATTTCTAGATATCTTGGATCTCTTCCAAATCTGAGAAGGTTGTACTTTACATTTTCCTCTTCCCTGGAGAATTTTTTCTTTTCCCCCGAGACAGAGTCTTGCTCTGTCGCCCAGAGCTGGAGTGCCTAGAGCTGGAGTGCAATGGCGCGATCTCGGCTCACTGCAACCTCCACCACCCGGGTTCAAGCAATTCTCCTGCCTCAGCCTCCCAAGTAGTTGGGATTACAGGCACACACAACCGCACCTGGCTAATTTTTGTATTTTTAGTGGAGACGGGATTTCACCATGTTGGCCAGACTGGTCTCAAAATCCTGACTTTGTGATCTACCTGCCTCAGCCTCCCAAAGTGCTAGGATTACAGGCGTGAGCCACTGAGCCCAGCCCCCTGGAGATATTTTTAATCTTTTATTTCTCTAAACATAGCAGCGTTGTCTTATAATCTATATCTGATAATATCAGGATGTGAAGTTTTTATGAATCTGTTTCTACCAGTACTTCCTAATGAGTCGTTGTTTCCATGGGTACATGTTTGTTTTTTATTTTTTTTACTATAATATTGTTTTTATTAGAAAACTATTTATGGAGATTATTTGATCTTTGGATTGAAGGTACCATCCTCCAAAGAGGATTTGCGTTTTCTTCTGTTAAGTGTCTTGGGGGCACAACTAGTCTAGGATTTTAAAAAGTTAGGCTTAAAAAAGAAGCTACAAAAGCAACATGGATTCTCAAATACCCTTCATGTAGCTCCCCCTAATGTTAACATCTTTTGTAATCACAGTGCAGTTATCAAAACCAGAAAATTAATATTGAGACACTACTATTAACTAATCTACATACCTATTGGAATTTTGTCAGTTTTCCCACAAAGTTCTTTTTCTGCTCCAGAATCTGGTTCAGGCTTCCATGTTGCACTTGGTTGTCATGTTTCTTTTCTCTCCTCCAATCTCTGCCAGTTTCTCAGTCTTTGTTGTTGTTGTTGTTGTTTTGAGACAGAGTCTCGCTGTGTTGCCCAGGCTGGAGTGCAGTGGCATGATCTCGGCTCACTGCAACCTCTGCCTCCCCGGTTCATGTGATTCTCCTGCCTCAGCCTCCCAAGTAGCTGGGACTACAGTTGCCCGCCGCCACACCCAGCTAATTTTTTTTGTATTTTTAGTAGAGACGGGTTTTCACTATGTTGGCCAGGCTGGTCTTGAACTCCTGACCTCGTGATCTGCCCACCTTGGCCTCCCAAAGTGCTGGGATTACAGGCATGCCTTGTTTTTCTTTCCCCTCCCCTCCCCTCCCCTCCCCTTCTCTCTCTCTCTCTTTCTCTTTCTCCTTCCTTCCTTTCTCTCTTTCTCTCTCTCTTTCTCTGTTTCTCTTTTTCTTTCCTTTTAATTGATGACAGTTCATTCTGAATAGTCTTTGTTTCTCTTGAACTTGATACTTTTGAAGACTATTGATCAATTATTTGGTACAAAGTCATTCATTTGGGTTTGTCTAATGTTTTGTCATAATTAGATTGAGGTTATTCAGTCTTGCCGAGAATAGCACAAAAGTACGGTTGGGCCCTTCTCAGTACATCATATGGAGGACATGTGATGTTGACTGCTTGGTTAAGGTAGTGTTTGCCAGGCTCCCCACTATAAATGATTTTTCCCTTTGTTATTAATAAATCAGTAAATCTTATGAAGAGATACTTTGAGGATATGAAAATATCCTGTTTCTCATGAAACTTTTGCCCACAAATTTTAGCATTCATTCTCTGGTCTTGCCTGCAGCAATTACTGTGATGCTTGCCTAATGATGATTTTCTTTTGTTTTCTTTTTGAGACAGAGTCTCGCTTTGTCACCCAGGCTGGAGTGCAGGGCACAATCTTGGCTCAGTGCAACCTCTGCCTCCTAGGTTCAAGCGATTCTCCTGCCTCAGCCTCCTGAGTAGCTGGGCACTACGGACTACAGGCACCTGCCACCACACCTGGCTAATTTTTGTATTTTTAGTAGAGGTGGGGTTTCACCATGTTGGCCAGGCTGGTCTCAAACTCCTGACCTCAAATGATCCACCCACCTTGGCCTCCCAAAGTGTTGGGATTACAGGCGTGAGCTACCGCAGCCAGCCTGATTTTCATTCTTTTATTTGAGGTGTTTTGTTCCTGTTGCCCAGGCTAGAGTACAATGGCGCAATCTCGGCTCACCACAACCTCTGCCTCCTGGGTTCAAGCGAAGCAGTTCTCCTGCCTCAGCCTCCCGAGTAGCTGGGATTACAGGCATGTGCCACCATGCCTGGCTAATTTTGTATTTTTAGTGGAGACAGGGTTTCTGCATATTGGTCAGGCTGGTCTCGAACTCCTGACCTCAGGTGATCCACCCGCCTCGGCCTTCCAAAGTGCTGGGATTAGAGCGTGAGCTACTGCGCCTTCTATTTTCATCATTTCTTCTACATTTATTCTGTAAGGGAGAAGAGCCCCTTTCCCCGTTTGTTGATTGAATTGTTTATCAGTGTAGACTCAGGAATATTTATCCTATGGGTTATAATCCATTACTGTCATTATTCGTTTATTGATTAAATGGTCCTTGCCTTAGCCATTAGGAGCTCCTTCAGATTGACTCCTGTGTCAACCATTATTTTTTCATGTGCCACCATCATTTTTTGAGCACTTCTTACTTTCCAGTACCATGAGATATTCCAGGCTCATCCTGTATTTTTCCTGCCCCAACCCTGAAACTAGCCTTTTCTCCAAGGAGCCTTCGTTCATTTATTAGAGAATGGTATTTGGAAAGCAAGATTTGGGTGCTATGCGTGTATTGCTACTAGAGTGTCATTGTATGTAGGTCCTCTCAGAGGACAGAGCTAGGGAATAAGTATATGTATGCTCATAAACACATGTATGTTTATCAGACTCCTCATTCGTGTATATAAAAAACTGTAAGGCCAGGTGCAGTGGCTCACCCCTGTAATCCCAGCACTTTGGGGGGCCAAGGTGGGCGGATCACCTGAGGTCAGGAGTTTGAAACCAGCCTGACCAACATGGTGAAAACCTGTCTCTACTAAAAATATAAAAAAAATAAGCCAGGCATGGTGGTGGGCACCTATAATCCCAAAAAAATTGTAACTTTTTTTTTTTTTTTTGAGACAGAGTCTCGCTCTGTCGCCCAGGCTGGAGTGCAGTTGTGTGATCTCAGCTCACTGCAACCTCCACCTCCCAGGTTCAAGCGATTCTCCTGCCTCAGCCTCCCGAGTAGCTGGGACCACAGGTGTGCACCACCACCCCCGGCTAATTTTATTGCATTTTTAGTAGAGAGAGAGTTTGTGCATGTTGGCCAGGGTGGTCTGGAACTCCTGACCTCAAGTGATCTGCCTGCCTCAGCCTCCCAAATTGGTGCTGGGATTACAGGCATGAGCCACCTGGCCAGGTTTTCTTTTCTGAAGAGTATTAATCTACCTTGCTGACACAGTAAGCTTGTCCAGTCTACTACTCAGGTAAGTTTTTCTACCACTACGCCAGTGACATGTCTTCATCAATGCATTATAATTTGCAAAATATGGGAAAATCCCACGTGCCTAATAATAAGGGAATGGTAAAGGAAATACTTGATGGAATATTACAGTCATATAAAATGAGGATTAATAATAGGCCGGGTGTGGTGGCTCACACCTAATCCCAACACTTTGGGAGGCTGAGGTGGGCGGATCACTTGAGATCAGGAGTTTGAGACCAGCCTGGCCAACATGAAGGAACTCCATCTCTACTAAAAATGCAAAAAAAATTAGCCGGGCGTGGTGGCACACACCTGTGGTCCCAGCTACTCAGAAGGCTGAGGCAGGAGAATCACTTTAACCTGGGAGGCGGAGGTTGCAGTGAGCCGAGATCGCACGACAGCACTCCAGTCTTGGCAGCAGAGCAAGACTTCATCTCAAATAATAATAATAATGTAGGAATGCTATTGATACAATGCTAAGTAAAAAATTATAACAGTAGGATTGTAAGTAATCGTACACACACATATATGTAGAAAGATTGGGGAAAAAATAAAATGCTAGCAGCATTTTTAAAATACCCATATTCTGCAGTGGGATTTTGTTACATTTAAATTTTAAAATAAATGTCGTCATCCTCATTGTCACTGTCACTGCCACCCCAAAAGGTGCCCATTATCCATCATGCCCTGGCAAAAGAAAGTTTGAGAATTTCTCTCTTAAGGTAAAACTCAATTATTCAGGCAAAATATTAAAATAGTAGATCTTTCCTATGATAATTTCTAAGTTTATTAGTTCATTTGTTTTCTTTCAACAAATAAGTAAACTGGATACTCATGTGTAAATAATGCAATTTCCTTCCCTCCATTTAACAAGAAAGTGTGTAGTGAACAGTTCTGCTTTGGCAAGTTTAAACAAGCTTAATCTAAAGGTTCTAGTTTGGGGAAATGTTCATGTTATTAATCATGTCCACAAACAAAGTAATGATGAAACAGCTTTGTTCAGTGGGGAGGAAGTAATCTGTCCTAGATGGTACTCTGACCAACAGGAAAAGGAACACACTGTTACTTTGTTTTGCCAACTTGAGGATTCATTAAATAATAGTAACCCAAGCAAATTATAAAAAGAGTTTATTTCAGATAGTTTTGGGAGTGTGCGTTAAAATTTTTAGCATTCTGTAACAGAACTAGAGATATTTTTCAAATGTTTTTTGCTTCATCATGCAATCTGTATTCAGTGAAAGTAAAAGAGACTTAAGTTTTGAAGATATTAGAAATAAGTATCTACAAACAAACAAAAAATAAGTATCTAAAGATTAAAACATTTCATAATACCCAGTGGTGGCAGAGTATTGAGAAACAGGCATCAGGTGTATTTGTACTGTTGATAGGGATATAAATTGATGCAACCTTTTGAGAGGACTGTTTTGCAATACCTTGTTCAGAGTGAATGTGCATATTCTTTTACCCAGTGATTCCACTTATGGAAAATTACCCACAAGCACAAAGATGGGTGAACAAAGATATTTTTTGGAGCAATGTTTATAATAGCAAAAAAAATTGGAACACTCGAAATGCTCATCATTAGGGACTAGTTAAATTAGAATAAGGTAGATCTACATAGATACATATATATGAATAGAAAATTTCTAAAAGGACTCCCAAGAAAGATCTAATAGTGATTACCTGTGGTGGGTGGCACTGATACTAGGAGTAAGTAGAGATTTTAACTTTCATTTTAATTCTTCAGTTTTCTTTACTTTTTTTTACTCTGAACAGTTGTAACTTTTATCATAGAAAGAAACCTGAGTTTAAAATGGAAAGAAAAATGCTTTAACTAAAGTCTTGCCATCTATTTTATATTCACCTATGATTTCAAATGTTTTTTGCCACAAGTAATTACTGGCTGCTTAGTTAGGCATGGTAGCCAAAACTCATCATTTTGATAACTAAACTATAAGACTTGTGTCTGCCATTTTCTGCTATAAGAATGAATTGAGGCCAGGCGCAGTGGCTCACGCCTGTAATCCTAGCACTTTGGGAGGCCAAGGTGGGCGGATCACGAGGTCAGAAGTTCGAGACCAGCCTGACCAACGTGGTGAAACCCCGTCTCTACTAAAAATACAAAAATTAGCTGGGCGTGGTAGTGCGCCTGTAATCCCAGCTACTCAGGAGGCTGAGGCAGGAGAATTGCTTGAACCTGGGAGGCAGAGGTTGCAGTTAGCCGAGATCGCGCTACTGCACTCCAGCCTGGGTGACAGAGCGAGACTCCGTCCCAAAAAAAAAAAAAAGTGAAAGAGAAAGAGTGAAAGAAAGATTTGGGCAGAGTGTCCTAGATGGATGTGGAGACCTGGCAGGAGAGTGGCTGCAGCTGGGGAACCTGAGGCCAGGCCTCGAGCATGAGCACTGACCCTGCTGGGCAGTGAGTGAGCAGTCTGTGGCCTGGTCAGCAATGCCTCCTCCCAGCCGACCGCCTGCCCTTGATGCAGGTTAGGGCTCTACAGAGCAGAGGGGAGGCTGGGCCCTGTGCCAAGCCCTGGGTTGGATAGGAGCCCAGTGGTCCTCTCGCCCACGCAGGTGGGAATGGTAACAGCAATGGATACCTTAGAGGAGGAGAGCTTCAGGCTGTCCTCCTCCACCTCTGATGCAGAATTTGATGCTGTGGTTGTATATTTAGAGGACATTATCATGGATGACAGGTTCCCAATTATTACAGAGAAATTTCATGGACAAGTACTACTAGGACTTGTAAGTTTGTAGAGACAGGGTTTCACCATATTGTCCAGGCTGGTCTCGAACTCCTGAGCTCAAGCAGTCCTTCCACCTTGGCCTCCCAACGTGCTGGGATTACACCGTGCCTGGCCCATTTGACTCAATTTTTTGTCTTTCCACGATACCCCTCCTCTCAGGAGCACAGTGTATCCCTTCAGAGAGACTGCTGTTACCCTGGCTAACTCTCCCACTTCTTCAAAGGTTCTTCAAAGAACCTCTGAAATTCATTCCAGAGCTAAGGCTTCCTTATTTAGCATTTAACTTCCAGAAAGCATTTAGAACATAAGAGTTATGTATAAACTTAAGAGGTTATTATTTAATTTATGTGCAGAAATAGCTAATATTCATTGTGTTAGTCAAGTCCAAGGTGTGAACCAGATTCTGTCTCTGAAAAAGAAGAAAATAACTTATTTTGGAAGGTGCATTAGCTCCTTGCAAAGGGTAGGTTTATAACTCAGATTATCTATTCCCTCCATCACCATCACAGGCAATTGATTGGCCCCCCTGGCTGGAAGGTGGCTGTGATGTGGTGGCCAAAGGCCAGTGCAGTACACACCCTTGGAGCCTCTATCTCCCTGCCTGCAAAAGGAGGCCAGCGATTCCTGCTTTTTTTTTTTTTTTTTTTTTTTTTTGAGACAGAGTCTTGCTCTGTCGCCCAGGCTGGAGCACAGTGGCGCGATCTTGGCACGCTGCAAGCTCCGCCTCCCGGGCTCATGCCATTCTCCTGCCTCAGCCTCCCGAGTAGCTGGGACCACAGGCGCCCGCCACCACGCCCGGAGAATTTTTTTTTGTATTTTTAGAAGAGACGGAGTTTCACCGTGTTAGCCAGAATGGTCTCGATCTCCTGACCTCGCGATCCACCCGCCTCGGCCTCCCAAAGTTCTGGGACCACAGGCCTGAGCCACCGCGCCCGGCCGATTCCTGCTTCTTAAGGCTATTGTAGATTGAGATGAGAAATGGAGTTTAAAAGCTTTTGCTGTGCATATCCCTGGGCATAGTTGAGGAGTCAGACATTTAAAGGGAGCATTATAGCTTAGTGCTTAACAGCTTAGGCTCTAGAGTTTAACTTTCTGGTAGGAAGAGACAAATTTCTAATTCTAAGAAGATCGCTTTGAGAAGAGGTAGTCTGCAGGAGCATTTTATACCAGCTGGACTAGATTTGCAGCCCTCGGTGTATCTCTGCGGCTTCGTTGTTGAGTGATTCATGTCAAAGTGGTGATGGTAGGAATAAGATCAGCTACCTGAATTACCCAGTGCTCTGCACATCTAAGTATGTTTGAAATCTCAACAGTCAACTGAATTCAGTATATGCACTCAAACTGCAGCATATGATTTCCTGATGGGCCAGCCCTACCTTCTGTTAAAATTTTTTTTTTTTTTTGAGACAGAGTCTTGCCCTGTGGCCCAGGCTGGAGTGCAGTGGCGCGATCTTGGCTCACTGCAACCTCCCTCTCCTGGGTTTAAGCGATTCTCCTGCCTCAGCCTCCTGAATGGCTGGGACTACAGGCACCCGCCACCACGCCCGCCTAATTTTTGTATTTTTAGTAGAGACTGGGTTTTACCATGTTGGCCAGGCTGGTCTCAAACTCCTTACCTCAGGTGATCCACCCACCTCAGCCTCCCAAAGTGCTGGGATTAGAGGCGTGAGCCACTGCAGCTGGCCTTAGAAGAAATTTTAAGAGTCTCAAATGAAATGCCTAGCATTAAAAAAAAAGAAAGAAGAAAAGCCTTGCTAAATTGGACTCGTGTAAAGTTTGGTTTTAGTAGTGAGCAATAGAAATATGAAAAATTATTTCAAAATACAAGAAGATAGTATTACAGTACTAATTTGAGGGTAAGACAGCCAAAGTTGGTTTTTTATTTATTAATTTTTTTTAATTTTTTCTTTTTGAGACGTAGTCTTGCTCTGTTGCCCAGGCTGGAGTGCAGTGGCATGATCTTGGCTCACTGCAACTTCTGCCTCCCAGGTTCAAGTGATTATTCTGCCTCAACCTCCCAATAGCTGGTACTATAGGCATGCACCACCATGCCCGGTTAATTTGTTTGTTTGTTTGTTTTTTGAGACTGAGTCTCGCTCTGTAGCCTGGGCTGGAGTGCAGTGGCTCAATCTCAACTCACTGCAACCTCCACCTCCCGTGTCCCGGTTCAAGCAATTCTCCTGCCTCAGCCTCCCAAGTAGCTGGGATTACAGGTGCATGCCGCCATGCCCAGCTAATTTTTGTATTTTTAGTAGACACAGGGTTTCACCATGTTGGCCAAGCTGGTCTTGAACTCCTGACCTTGTGATCCGCCCACCTCGGCCTCTCAAAGTGTTGGGATTACAGGTGTGAGCCACCATGCCTGGCCTAATTTTTGTATTTTTAGTAGAGATAGGGTTTCGCCATGTTGGCCAGGCTGGTCTCGAACTCCTGACCTCAGGTGATCCAGCCACCTCAGGCTCCCAAAGTGCTGGGAGTACAGACGTAAGTTACCCTGCCCAGCCTATTTATTTATTTTTGAGACAGGCTTTCACACTCTGTTGCCAAGGCTGTAGTGCAGTGGCAGCACAATCATGGCTCACTGTAGCCTCGACCTCCCCAGGCTCAGGTGATCCTCCCACCTCAGCCTCCCGAGTAGCTGGGACTGCAGGCACATACCACCATGCCTAGCTAATTTTTGTATTTTTTCTAGAGACTGGGTTTCACCATGTTGGCCAGGCTGGTCTCAAGCTCCTGGGCTTAAGCAGTCCACCCACCTCAGCCTCCCAAAGTGCTGGGATTACAGGCATGAGCCAGCGTACCCAACCCAGACCAAAGTTTTTACCATCCTGATTCTGTCACTGAATGCTGGGCAAGTTCCTTCAGTTTCCTGAGCCGATTTCCTTGTTAATTGGGGGTAACAATCAAGATAATGCATTGGAAAGCAATTAGCACAGTTCTTGACACATAGTATGTACTCAGTAAATATTACTAATGTGATTCTTAGGCAAAAGTGAATGACTAATGTGTTTTTAAGTGATTGAGAAGTCTAAAACAGCCTAGTGGGTATCTGAAATTAAATTTAGAATACGAAGGAGAAATAATATAGGGGAAATATTGCCAGGAATGTTTATTGCCAGAATTGTTCACAGGTTTCAGGGTGTGTAGGGTGGGGTGAGGGAGTTGGCAGCCTAATGCTGATTCCTTGCATCATAAAGCCAAGCTATGAAATTGTTCATTTCAAATAAGTTACTTCATGTAGCTCTGAACTTCTAAGTTTTTTAAGGAGTCAGTTGTATATCAGAATCTTATTAGCTCATTACTTCACTGACTGAAACTTGGGAAACAAAGATGATTCATAGGAAGGAAAATTTAAAGGTTAGAGGGTATTTAAATGAAAATCAACTAGAGTATGGTTTGATTTTATTTTGTTTTGTGTTTTGTAATTGTTTTTAAAATAGCACTGTAGGTTAAGAATCTTCTGTGGCTCTGTAGTCCAGTGAGGTAACATTTGTTGAATATGTGGAACCAAAAATAAAAAAGATGGACAATTGATTATATAGTACTTGAAGATAAAAAGAACTACTGAACATGTAACCATTACTGTGAGAGCCTCATTGAACAGCTAGCCTACCACTTCAACATTATCACCATCCCACCTCCTCGGAAAGCCTTTCCTGGCCGTTCCAGCACACGGTGATCTCTCCCGAGAGAACCCATAAAGCTTACTGACCCCATTTGGCCTCAAAAAAGCGTTGAGGCAATTACTTAATTTGTCCCGTGGCTCTCCTCTCCACAGGACAGTGGGTAGGGCTCCCTCAGTAGGGTCTGGGCTGGGACCCTCAGGAGGAGGGCTGGAGTTTGTGTTACCAAGTGAGCCTCCTGCAACACCAGATGGTATTTGGTGTTTGCTGTATTTTAGCATTAGATCATAAATGGATTGAGGTGGGAAACAGGCACCTCTGCTGGCACTCCCCAAAAAATTAAAAGTTGCAAAAATGTCCTTGAGGAATGAGTGGCAAAAATCTTAACAGGTATGACAAGAAATTTCAAATAGTGTCCATGTTAAGTAGAGGAGAGAAATGCAGATGCACGTGATTTGACTGAGCCCACTTGAGGAAATTGATGGGAGAAGTAAAGGAATTTCTAAGGCAGTAGGTATAACCATCTTACTCTTTTATGTAAAATATTCAGACTTTCAATTTATTAGATATTTGCTGAGTTTCTGCTATATGTAGAGTAATAATGATAACTAACATTTGAGAGCATACTATTTCCTAGGGCTGTTTCCTTTGATCAGTAAAGTGGTCTTGCACCTAGACAGGGTCATTAATGGTAGAGGTGGGGGTGGGAGTTTGTCCTGTTTTGGACTAGAGAACAAATGGATGGGAAACCAGCATCTCATCTAGTGCTCCTTAAAGAATAGAAAGTGCCAAGAGATGCTTGATAAATGAAAGGCAGAAACCTTAACAGACTTCCTTTGCATAACCTCCGAATCAGCTCTGCAGGTCTCCTCTGTTTCAGGCATCAGAAGTTGAGAGACAACTCTCCATGCAGGTCC
Source organism: Gorilla gorilla gorilla (assembly GCF_029281585.2). Classification (NCBI taxonomy): domain Eukaryota; kingdom Metazoa; phylum Chordata; class Mammalia; order Primates; family Hominidae; genus Gorilla; species Gorilla gorilla. Next base: position 135,469,021 of record NC_073234.2, read on the forward strand.
ACGCCCTCAGAGAAGACTTTCGGGAGAAAAACTCGTCAACCAACCAGCACATCATCCGGCTGGAGAGCCTTCAGGCCGAGGTGAGCCTCCCGACACAGCAGTGCTGGAAGGTGGAGTGCTTTTCTCACTGGGAGACAAAAAACTGCTCTATGTAAAAGGGCCTAAAATCTCTACAGAAAGACATTTCTGTGCGAAACTAAATGGGAAACATTTGATCTGTTTCTCTGGGTAGACTGTTGTCTGGAAAAATGAAGTTGCTCAGAGTTACTGCTGGGTGTGTTGAAATCACGAATGACCTACATTTTACTGAATATGATGATCTCTTCAAAAATATCCTTGCAAATCCCAAACAGGAGGTGGGAAAGGGCATCTCGCCTTTCTCTATTCCATTTAGGCCCAGTTCAGTCCAACTTAGTAAGGTGTACTGTTATTCTCATCTGCAAAATGAGAGAAATAGAAGTTTCTACTTCACAGGTTTTTGCAAGGATGTTATGGGTTAATGCATACAAGGCACTTTATATGATACCTGGAACACAGTGATGTTATTGGAACCATAGGAGAGGCCAGAATGTGAGGGCCAGGATGAGGGGAAAAAGAAAGTATCGGCAGGGGAACAATACTGTGAGAATCTGGTTGTGGAAGGTGAAGAGAGGGTAAGGATCTTATCACCAGCCCAAACCAGGCCTCCCCCTGGGGGAGGCTTCCACCTGGTCTGCTTTTGAGGACCCTTTAGCCAAGTATCTGGCTAAAGGGGCCAAGTAGCAGCCCCTTTGCTAAGTCAGAGTTTGAAGGACAGTCTAGAGCCAGGTTGAACAAGTAACCTTCCACTGTGACGAAGCGATCTGCCATCATGGTCAGGCCAGAGAAACCCAGAGAGCCTGTTCCCCTGCTCGGTAAATGACCTGAGGATGTTTTTCCTAAAGTCTGTCAATATCTTCTCTTTTCTCCTGCCTCCTATTCCCTTCCTTCCCCCTTTCCCTTGGAATGCCTACTGGTATTGAGCAGCAGGTCCTTGAAGTAAGTAGAGTTTGTTCCAGTGGGGTTTGGCATGCCTGTGTGTGACCATTTGTGTGCATGACTTGCCATTCACCTGCCTCTGCCAGCCTCTGACTCTTTCACGTTTCCTGTCTTCCTCTTTCCTTACCCGTTCATTTTTTCTAGACCCTCATGAACCGGGTCATCCCCAGGAATGTTTATTGCCAGATTTTTTCACAAGTTTCAGGGTGTATAGGGCTGGGTGAGGGAGTTGGTGGCCTAACACTGATTCCCTGCTTTGTCCATGAACACTGCTAACTTTAAAAGGCAAGCTATGAAATTGTTTGTTTCAAGTAAGTTACTTTGTGTAGCTCCGAACTAAGTTTTTTTAGGGTCAGTTGTGTATCAGAATCTTATTACCCCATCACTTCACTGACTGAAAGTTGGGAAACAAAGATGATTCATGGGAAGGAAAATTTAAAGGTCAGAGGGTATTTAAATGAAAATCAACTAGAGTAAGAATTGTCTTCACATGCGTAACTTTGCTTCAGTGTAGGAAATAGTGGACCCATTCACAAAAGGGGCTTGCTCCTTTTGGTCCCCTACCCAGGTGCACACTTGAGAGACAATATTTCTTTGTTTGGCCAGATATCTGATCTCTCTGGACAAAGGCCACATACTTTGTTTCCCCAGGACAACATCCTATCTGATTGAATTGGTGGCCAGAGAAGATCTGTGCCCTGTGAGCAGAATTCTAGTTCAGAGAATGAGAACAGCTAAAAAGTAAAGGGAAAAGTGTATCTCGTAGGACTTGAAACAAGCTAGACATTCATTTCAGGATTTCCCCTGGAAAAGTTCTAAGGTTGGTCCCCAAAACTTGCACAAGTAAAAGCCTTAAGGAATTGTTATCAAAGCTGGACTAGAGAGCCTGGAGAATATTTTAACCATGTCAAGAAAATATTTACAAGCAAGAAACTGGTTAAGAATCAGTCCAGCAGGGCACTGCTAAATAAATGGGAGGGTCCACGAGGACCTCCAGGATTCCAGAAGGTCCCCTAGGAGTCAGATCCAATTGGCAGGGCTTTCTGGAGCCCCTGAGCCAGGGTGGTGATCTTTTGAGTGAAGCATCCCTGGCCTTGGGGAGCACTGGCTCAGCTTCTCACCCTTCAAACCTTGAGGCCAGAGGAGACTTGGCATCTCTTCCCTCTTTGCCTCTGTTTTCTCACTGACACTGAAGAGATTAGACAGACCTTCCTAAAAGAAGATTTACTTATGTGGAGACTGACTAGGTATTCAGTGTATACGAACATATCAACCTGTTTCATAAAAAGAATTTGCGCCTCTTCACAAATGACTCGCTCAGGTAAAAGTTACTCTGAGTAAAGTCAGCATTCACTTGTATCTGTGTCCTGCTCCATCCCAGGACACAGGCTGATGCAGGCACTACTTTGTTTTCTGTACCCTGGGAGCTCTTCCCTTAACTCAAGGCACTGGACCTGAGCTGTGACCTCTAGTGCCAGAGGGGCCAGGAGCGGGGAAAGGAAGACGGAGGGGAATCCCGGGGTGTGAAAACATGGCGCTCCAGAGGATTTCCTGGGCATTTTCTTGTGCTCATGACTTGAGGAGGAGAAGGAGTGCAGCAGGTTAGGTTCCACTCCTCCTGCCAGTTGTAAGGATGGGGTAAAGTTGAGGGCAGGCAAGGTGGAGCCCTTTTTTTTTTATCTTATCTCTGGAATTTCCAGAGCACTAGCCTTCCCTTCCTCTACCTGGCATCCCACATTCCAGCTTCCCCAGAGCTCAACTCCTACTCCTTCCCAGACAGGTTTCTAGAGGGGAGGGGTTTTCTCTTCAGCTTAGGGTTTCATAGCTATTCTCTCAGAGATGGGGGTACCGTGACATTGGGCAGAATACTGAAAGATACTTGCCTTCATGTTTTGGGGCTAGTCCCTAGTTCCTACTTGTCAGCCCGGATGTAACTCCACACCACCCCTGTGGCTCTCCACCCTTTTCAGATCAAGATGCTGTCAGATCGGAAACGGGAGCTGGAGCATCGTCTCAGCGCTACTTTAGAGGAAAATGACCTGCTCCAAGGGACCGTGGAGGAGCTACAGGACCGGGTGCTAATCCTGGAGAGGCAGGGCCATGACAAGGACCTACAGGTACTGGGGTAGAGAAGCTGTCCTGCAGGACTAGAGCCAGATAAAAGGAGCACTTAGCCAAAAAGAAAAGGCTGGGAGGCCAGCATCACTGCTGGGGTAAGCTGGGAGTGGATGATGCTGAGGTCTCGCTGTGGGGCCTGGGGCATTCACTAACTTGGCTCTTCCGACTCTGCCTAAAGGAAGTGCACTGCTACCCACAGATCATTTCTACAATGTGTTCTGAGCCACTGGCCCACGGAGCAGTTTCACAGAGTTCTCTCTGGGTTCTTAACATGGCTGGAACACCAGGAGTGCTATTCTGGCCTCAGCATTTGCGAAATCTGCTAGAAGGTTTCAGAGGGAGCCTGTGACTCTCTAACTCAGCTCATAATGCTCTCTGCTGCTGTCTTCCCAAGCTCATGGATTTAGTTGGCTGGCATGGAGCAGAAACCTGAAGCTGCCCACTGAACACAGCAATATTTATATGCTGCTTCTGCCAGTTGCCAGAAAAGGCATAGACTGACCCCTTTGTGAGCCTCATCAGTCTCTTTTTTTCTTTCTGAAGGAAATTGCTTCATGGCCATATTTGTTCTTATTTGGGAACTGCTACCGGGCCTCAGCTGAATCCCCAAGCTCACACTTGACAGGAAACAACTCCCAAAACAAAAAGATATCATCACTCCAGTCTTCCCAGAAATAGAGTACAGCATCTGCTACCAAGATGCTTTGCTGGGCTGGCCTAGGAGGAATTGGGGTCAGAAACTAGGAGTGCATTGCTTCCCTTTGGCATTCTCTGTGCATGCCAGGGAGTGCACTGGATTGCAACAGTGATGTTTGTGCAGAGGTGGTCAGCCAGGTGTACTCAAGCACCAGGTGGGTCTCTGCCCAAAGGCTAGGCCACAGAAGGTCCGACTGGGCTCATAGGTAGGCTGTTTGAAAGCCTTGGGGTATGGGATAAGGAAATATAATGTCTTGGACTAAGATTACTTGTCCCTGGCACCATCAGCTAAGCTGACACCTGAGTGATTAACCGCTTTGAGGGAAAATGAATGGCTTTTATCTCTCCATGTTTTTAGTACCTTCAGCTAGTAACTTTCCATATATTAGTAGTAGTACCTCAGTCAATGTTGAGTAGAAAATGGTGCTGGCTAAAGCCTTACAGCAGTTTTCAAGATGGAAAAGAATTTGCTCATTTTTCAAGGTTGATGATAATAATAGCAGTGAACATTTGTGTGCCTCTTTGGCATACAGGGTGCTTTTAGCATACATCATAAAGCTGAAATTGAGAAAAACTGAATCGTTTATCCAAAGTCATGTAGTGAGTCTTTGGTAGAATCGAGACTGGAACCCTCTCACCTGCTTTACCTGTAGCTCAGTGATAACTTCTTGGTATCACTTGCCTCCGAAAGTCAGTTCCTGACCAGCATTTATTATCCTATCAAGCTGCTCTCCTGAGGGTTGCTGACATACAGTATGGGAGGAGAAGGAAAATAAGTATGGAGAAAGAGAAAAATGGCCCTTGCCTGAAAGAAACTTTCAGTTCAGCATGAATTTATAGTGAAAAGTCCTTATTTCAAATCAAGAACTGGGGACCTGGGTTGGGGGAAAGAGGCAGGAGTAGTATGCCTTCAGGGGCCTGACCAGCACTGTGGGCTGTACATTCTTTAGCAGCGAGAATCCCGTCATGCCACATGCACTTGCTCACCATGTGCACATCCACTGTCTTTCTGTTGAACTTCAAGACTGAGAAGGTGTCATTCACCTAAGGACCTGCAGCAAGTCAGGCAGTACTCAACTGATTTGGAAAATCTGCATTTATAGGCTGAATTCTCATCTTCTCTAACAATTTATCATTATAGTCCTTCAGTTCATGTGAAACTCTCCAGTTGCCACTAATTACCAGTGTCCTCCAGAAAGTCCTTTCTGTTGCTAAAATGGCCTGTACTGATACAGAAATAAAAAATCCAGCTTACTCAGGTAGCAGCTGAATGATCCTAAACCATATTTGTAAAATGTAAAGCTAGTGGCCTTGGAATGTACTTAATCCTTTGATTTTAAATCCTCAGACAAGGGTGAGGGATGGCTGAGCAGGCAAGGCAACAGGCCTGTCACAACCAGAGGAGCTCCCTTTTGATCTCTGTCACTATATAATTGGGGTCCTGCTGTCAAAAACAGATTTTGAAACAACTGATCAAATCCAACTCTGAATTTTTTCAGACCTGAGAATAAGCATAAAAATTATTACTCATTGAACACCCAGTATATAGCAAGTATTTTGCCAAACTCTTACTATCCAGTAAAGGAAATCTATTTGTCCCTCTAAGGGCCACTTAACTGCCCTGTCTCATACTCAGCTGGGCATCTTACAGATGTGTGCAGGGCCTCGTCCCAGCGACTGGGTGGATTCCATCAGCAGAGCACAGGCCCTGCTCACTGTGGGGCAACCCAGGAAGCAGGTGACCTGGAGCCTAGACCTTGCTCTAATGCTGATTGTGTACCATTAGGCAAATCACGTAACATCACACCATCCCAGTTCCCTTAGATGAGCGTAAATGTAGTGTACTGTACAAACACAAAGCACTTGGTGTCATTCTTATTCATACATACAAGTATACTTAGTGTCATCTTTGTCATATAAAGGATGATGTTTCTTATTTTAAAGGGCTCTTAAATGTAATAGACTCTTCTCTTGTTTGGTTGGTTTTTCTGCCTGTGTCTGTCCAGTTGGTGAATCAGTTGTTGACTGGAGAGTGCAGACCTCTCCTGGTCTTTTGTTCCCTTGCTGTTATCATTAATTAAGCACCTTTGAGTGTGCATGAGTAATTGAACTAATTTTGTCCAGTACATAAGAACTTGTACTTGTCTGTGCCAAACTTCCTCCTGCTGAGATGTGTGTGGAGTTGTCTAAAAAATAATTGTGAAGCATTTTGCCAGTTTAATATGCCATTTGTAATTGTGCCAAATGCTTCCTAGGAATGTCTGTTTTTTCCTGTAACCCTGATGTTTTTCTTTCTGAGTCTCCTCAAAACTGGGATTGGAGAAGTTCCCACTGGGCCAGCAGGTATTGCTGATCCACCAGAACTACACAGAGCAGGCTTGCCAATCCTTTCTTCATTCTCTGGGCAGCCAGGCTCCAAACCTTTCCTCATTAGGGCTATTCCAGATCACTGGTGCCATTAGCCAATCATTTCCAAGTACTGACGGTGAAGGTGAGGCTCCCAGGGCCCCTAAGGCTCTGCAAGGCAGCTTTCTCCCTTCATGAGAACTATAGAGCTCCAAGTGGCTGCCAGCCACCCCAGTCTGCATTTCTGCAGGAGCCACAAGCCAACTCGGCCACAGGTCTGAAAAAGACCAGTGCAGTGTCTACCTTCTTTTTAATGGAACAGAGGTGACCCCAGAAATGCTGTTTTATAAAAGAATAAATTAGCTTAATTTAAATCCCAAGAAGTTCTCCCCCACACCACCACTTTCTGAAAGTCTTCTAAGGACCTGGAGTGGGGAGTTGCAGTCCACAGATATGAAGAGTGGGAAGCATTGCTTCTGGGCAGATGTGGCATGTGGCATGTGGTCATGTGTCTAGCTTCTAGCAAACTGATGACAATTCTGCAACTAGGGTCTGCTGTATTAAAAGCAAGTTAGTGATGGAGTGCACAGATAAGAAGATAGCATTTAGGCCGGGCGTGGTGGCTTACGCCTGTAATCCCAGCACTTTGGGAAGCCGAGATGGGCAGATAACTTGAGGTCAGGAGTTCGAGACCAGCCTGGCCAATATGGTGAAACCCCGTCTCTACTAAAAATACAAAATTTAGCTGGACATGGCGGCGCATGCCTGTGGTCCCAGCTACTAGGGAGGCTGAGGCAGGAGAATTGCTTGAACCCAGGGGGCAGAGGTTGCAGTGAGCCACGATCGCGCCACTGCACTCCAGCCTGGGTGACAGAGACTCAAAAAAAATAGCATTTAGCAGCTGTGGTTGGGTCATCCCCTTACATTTAGCAGTAGTAACCTCCCCAGAGAGTTGTACCCTATTGGGAACTGCACGCAGAAGGGACCTTGGAGAATGCAGTGGGGTAGAGGGGGTGAAGTAGCAGCATGGAGAGAGAAGGAAAGAGCAATGCCCACAATTCCTGACCCCTGCGCTGCTGTCTCCTCTCTACCACTGGCGTCATTCCCCTTTTCTAAGCTTCAGTTTTATCCTGACATAGTTGGACTCATTGATCTCTGTCGCTGTGCTAGCTCTAAAAATGTAGGCTTATGTGAAAATCTCTGAGATAATTTAAAAATCAAGAGAGGCTGGGAAAAGTCTAAAGGGCATATAATATATATATTTGGCTTGCAGAATAGAGCAATTTGGAAAGCTATTGAAAAGGAATGTCTCCAAGTAATTAGCTCTTTTCAAGTCTTCAGAAAAGGACTGAGAGAGAACAAACAGGTGAACGTGCAGGATGAAGGACTGATGTTAGACATGGCAAAACTGTGGACATTTCTGCCTGTGAGAGTTAGAACTGAAGCTGTGGGAGTTCCTCCCTCAAAGATCTTCAAAATAAGTTACTATCTCATCTGTTAATATCTCTCTGGGACAAATGAGGTATGTGGAAACTGGAAAGAACCCTGGACTGGGAGTCATGAGTCCAGTTCTGCTTCACAAGGGTTTTCGGAAAGTCACTTTTCACCTGTGACTCAACTACCTGATGTGGAAGCGAGGGGCCAGCCTAGGGCCTTGCCTCTAATGGTTGGGTGGGGGTAGAAACTCTTGGTATTGCTATCCAGATGCTACTCCCGTTTCCACCTCCGGCTCCTTTCCAAGCTACTCTTTTTCCCCTTAATTTTTTTTTCATGAAAATGTATATATAGTAAAGCATACAGATCTTAAGGGGACAGCCCAATTGATTTTTACAAATACATACCTGTGTAACCACCATGGAGATCAAGATACAGACCACGATCAGCACCCTAAAAAGAATACTTGCCGCTTCCTCAAAAGCAAACCTCTACTCCAACGTTTTTCTACCTCAGTGAAGTTTGGGAACGTTTTATAGACTCATGTATACTTTTTATGTCTGGCTTTTGTTCAACATTGTGTCTATGAAATTTAACCATGTTGTGGCATATAGTAGCAGTATATTCTTTCATTGCTCTATAGTATTCTAACATGTGAACATACCGCAATTCACTTATTTTATTTTTATTAGCATTTGGATTGTTTCCCATTTGTGGTTATTTGAACATCCTGTGTATGTCTGTTGTACACATTTCATTTTTGTTGAGTCTACAGCTAAAAGTGGAATTGCTGGATCATAGAATATAGATTCTATTTAACTTTATTAGAAACTGCCTATTTTCCAAAGTATTCGTACATTTTCTGCTCCCACCAGCATTGCCCCACATCTTCATCAACACTTGATATTATTTGTATTATTTATATTAGCCATCTTGGGTGAGACTCTAATGGTATCTCACTTTGTGTGCCTGTGTGTGTTTGATTATTTATTGCAAAGGATTTCAAACATTCCACAGTGGCACAGTGTAATGAAGCCCAGCTCTGAAAACCACCAATCGCTGCCCAGTGCTGTCCCATCTTCATAACATCCATTTCCTTTTCTCTCACGTTATTTTGAAGTAAATCTCAGAATTTAATAAGTTCATCTGTAAATAAAAAGTACTAACTCTAAAAGATAAGAACTTTAAAAAATGCAACTACAGTACTATTATGCCAAAAAAATTAGCATATTTTCTTAATATCATAAAATGCCCAGTGAGTGTTCAGATTTTCACTTGTCTTATAAACGTCCATAATTTTTTCACATTTTTGTTTGAATCAAGATACAGATTAAAATGGGCCTACATAGTGCGATTGGTTGGTATAACTCTTTTTTTTTTTTTTTTTTGAGACGGAGTTTCATTCTTGTCGCCCAGGCTGGAGTGCAATGGCGCAATCTCGGCTCACTGTAATCTCCGCCTCCTGGGTTCAAGCGATTCTCCTGCCTCAGCCTCCCGAGTAGTTGGGATTACAGGCGCCCGCCACCATGCCCAGCTAATTTTTGTATTTTAGTAGAGACAGATTTCACCATGCTGGCCAGGCTGGTCTCGAACTCCTGATTTCAGATGATCCGCCCCCTTTGGCCTTCCAAAATGCTGGCGTTACAGGCGTGAGCTACCACGCCCGGCCTGGTTGGTATAACTCAAGTCTTTTTTTATTTCTGTGTTCCTCCTTTTATCTGTTTTTTCCCTTGCAATGTTTTTGTTAAGGAAATGGAGTTGTTTGTTGTATAGAATTTTCTTTTTTTCTTTTTTTCTTTTTTGAGGTGGAGTCTCGCACTGTCACCCAGGCTGGAGTGCAATGGCGTGATCTTAGCTCATTGCAACCTCTGCCTCCTGGGTTCAAGCGATTCTCCTGCCTCATTCCCCAAGTAGCTGGGATTTCAGGCGCCCACCACCACGCCCAGCTAATTTTTGTATTTTTGTTGAGGCAGGGTTTCATCATGTTGGCCTGGCTGGTCTCATACTCCTGACCTTAGGTGATCTGCCCGCCTCGGCCTCCCAAAGTGCTGGGATTACAGGCGTGAGCCACCGCGCCCAGTCAGAATTTTCTAGATCTGGATTTTGCTGAGTGCATCTCCTGATGTAGTTTAACATGTTCTTCTCTGCTATTTATTTTTCTATAAATTGGTGGTTGGATCCAGAAGCATGATCAGGTTGAGGGTCAATTTGTCTTGGTTTTTGTGTTTGGTAAACCTCAAACCATTTGCTCTTTCTTTGAAAGCTGCACCAAAGCCAGCTGGAGCTTCAGGAGGTGCGTCTCTCCTGCCGACAGCTGCAGGTGAAGGTGGAAGAACTCACTGAGGAGAGGAGTCTGCAGAGCTCTGCCGCCACCAGCACATCCCTCCTGTCAGAGATCGAGCAGAGCATGGAGGCTGAGGAGCTGGAGCAAGAGCGAGAGCAGGTGCTGACCTGCCTGTCACCCCACAGGCGAGGCTACCTGGGGTTGCTTAGGGCTCGTCCTCCTCCCTAGTGCTCAGCTGCCATCCTGGCAAGGCTGTGCCCCTGTGCCTGTGTCAGCCCCTTGGCCTGCTGGCTAGAGTGTCATGAGGCAGGCCCTGATGGAGTATGTCCCTGGCCCTCCATTTTCCACCCACCTTATCCATTAAGGCATTGAGCAGAATTGCTAGAGGACAGAGTATCATAGGCACAGCCAATTCCCACTCATTGTCACCCCAGTTCCTCTTAGGAAATGCTTGTGCCATCAGCTCCATACCTGTTATACTGACAGAGTTCCAGAGCAGTCATGATCCATCTTCTCCATCTAACTGGTTTCTTTTCACACTTTTCATAATACAGAACCATTCATTCCCCTGATTGTTTTCTGACTCCCACCAAAATAACTGATTATATAAAGAAGTGCTTTATATTGTGAACGGAAGAAGCTAGAGAACAGGGAGAATAAGAATTTGGAGTCTGTATAAATGTACTTGGTTCAGAATAAGTATTATTTCTTGGGACAAATGAGTTAAAAAAAAAACACAGAACAAAAAACCCTTTCTTCTAGAACTGGTGTCTTGGGTATCAGTATTTTGGGTTCACATGCTAGAAAAAGATGGCCAGGTAGCAGTCTTCTCTAGAGTCTGAAATGAATAGTAATTCTCTGTGGAACAGCTGAGACTGCAGCTCTGGGAAGCCTACTGCCAGGTTCGCTATCTGTGCTCACACCTTCGAGGCAATGACAGTGCTGACTCAGCCGTCTCCACGGACTCCTCCATGGACGAGTCTTCAGAAACCTCGTCCGCCAAGGATGTGCCAGCCGGCAGCTTGCGCACTGCCCTCAATGAGCTCAAGAGACTGATACAGAGCATTGTGGATGGCATGGAGCCCACGGTAAGAGGCCAGTCTGAGATGGTCCTTACCCCACAGGAGCTGGCTGGTGGGAGGTTAGAACCCAGTGCGTAGGGTGAGGTCAGCCATGGAACTGGAGCCCTATAAAATATCTGCAAGAATTCTTCTGAGCCCTTATTGGTTGTTTTGGATTTTGTTTTTGAGACAGAGTCTCGCTCTGTTACCCCGGCTGGAGTGAGGCGGCACAATCTCGGCTCACTGCAACCTCTGCCTCTCAGGTCCAAGTGATTCTCGTGCCTCAGCTTCCTGAGTAGCTGGGATTACAGGCATGCACCACCAACCACACCCAGTTAGTTTTTGCATTTTTAGTAGAGACAGGGTTTTACCATGTTGGCCAGGCTAGTTTTAACTCTTGACCTCAAGTGATACACCCATCTCGGCCTCCTAAAGTGCTGGGATTGCAGGTGTGAGCCACCACGCCAGACCGTGAGCCCTTATTTGAGAACACCAACTACTGCTGTGATGAGGCAGAGGGGCCAAGTGTCAGGGCTCCAAAGGCAGCTTCCTGCACACACCAGGTACACATAGAGCCTTTTTCTCCAGGTAGTGATGTACAGACAATGGCAGCTTCCAATTTAGGGGCTTTCCTTGGAAACTTTGCATATAGAAGTTGGTATCCAAGTAAAAACTGTAAGTTGCTATTCTATAGCCCTTTGGTCCTAGTGGTAGGGTTAGCTGTGAATTGGCAAAAGTAAAAGATCTGAAGCTTCCGCCAAAAGAATGTAAGTGAGCACAGGAAGTTGGGAAGATCAGCTCTAAGGGCCTTTTAGAATCCTAGATGTGGCCACCTGTGGAGGAGAGGACTGTTCCCGTGGGCATCCTGGGCAGTCTGGCATTTCTTCCAGCGTCATGACACATTTCTCCCTGACTTACCCTCCACTCACGCTCTCAGCTTTTTGGCTATTATTTCTCTTCACGTTTCATCCTCCTACAGAAAACTTGTGTCTTTCTGCCTGTATTGGGTAAAGTAATATGAAGGGCAGCTGTTCTGTCTGACCATGCCGTATTGATCTGTGGGAGGTATTATACTATGAGGCCAGGTCATTGTGGGAGAAGAGAGCTGTCAGAATGTGGTGGTGTGCTATTCCCACCACACGGCTTCCTTTCCCCCAAGCCTGAAACAAAAGTGAACATCTGTTTGCAGGTTGAAATTGAGCAGTCTCTTTTTTTTTGTTGTTTTTGTTTTTTTGAGACGGAGTCTCGCTCTGTTGCCCAGGCTGGAGTGCTGTGGCGCCATCTTGGCTCACTGCAACCTCTGCCTCCCGTGTTCACGCCATTCTCCTGCCTCCCAAGTAGCTGAGACTACAGGCGCCCACCACCACACCCGGCTAAT